>NC_133380.1:4604952-4662438 GCF_049309525.1 Garra rufa | reverse complement strand
TGTTTATTTAATTAATGTTTTAAAAAGCAGTTAAATGAAATAAAAAATGTAAAGATTAAAATTTTTTTAAATTTCAGTTAAATTAAATTTCAATTTGCATTTTTTAAAATGTGCATTTAAACTGTTTTAAATAAGTCTTTTTAAATTTAAAATGATTAATTTATTGTTCATTTTAATGTTATTGTTGATAATTTATCTACATTTTTAAACATTAATTAAATAAACTTAAATTGATTTATACCAATGTATTACATTTAATTAAATGTAATAATAAATGAATTTAATTATTATAATTTAAATAAAAAATGAAATTACATTTTATAAATGTATATATTTAAATCTGTATTATATTTTCTTTAAAAAAATAAATGCAAATTATTTTATATAAAATGTATTATATATGTATGTATGTGTGTGTGTGTGTGTGTGTGTGTGTGTGTGTGTGTGTGTGTGTGTGTGTGTGTGTGTGTGTGTGTTTTGTGAAATTTACACTGTATAATGTATATATATTTTTGTTATAATTATCTCATATTTTTTGGCCATTTTGTCTTTTTTGCTAGTTTCTCTGGTGGTCAAGCAGTCCTAAAGAAGATGAACCTGTGAAAGCTCCCTACAGTAAAGCCAGCACTCAGAGAAGTGATTTCCAGCCGATCAGAGACGTTCCAGTCAGAGAACGAGAGACAAACAGACCCGCAGCCACTGGAATCAGTACGTTTGTGTGGTTTTTGGCTTATATTTATATATAATGTGACATCAGGCTCTTTTATGATGAAACATTGCTTTTTAATTGTTTGCAGTTCCTGCTTTAAATTCCTTTGACCAATCAGAAAAACTCCAGGACTTTCATAGATGTGAATGATTGTTGAAGATTACATGATCAGCCCTACAAAGGTGGGACTTTTTTATTGTCAAAATATCAAAATCAACAGTCGGTCATCATTTACTGAGCCTCATGCTGTTTCTGTCTGCTGTAAAACACCAAAGGAAAATGTTTGATGAATATCTCTTTTCCATTCAATAAAAACCCCACAATGACCAGTTTCCAAAAACACAATTAAAGCACCACAAGTATCATAAAAATAAGCCATAATCCATATGTGCATAATTTCTGTGATAGTGAGGAACATATTTTTTCGTTTTCTATATTAATTGAGCATGATAATCAATAAAAAGTGCCAGTGTTGTTATTGTTAACTCAAATTAAAAGTTTTTTTTTGACGTTGAAATTAAAATAAAGAAAGTAAGTTTTTAAAAGTTGCTGTACTACCATTACTAAACTAACCTCCTTAAAATAATAATAATAAGTAAATAAAACTGAAATCAAAATAAATTAAGGTTAAGTAATAAAAAGATTAAAAACAAAAATCACAACAAAATTACTAAAACTCTAAAATTAAAATGGCAAACTAAGTTTTCTATGATATAAATCAATTAAAAAGTGCCAGTGTTGTTATTGTAAAAGTAAACTTTTAAAAATACATCTTTTTAAAAAAATATAAATATTAGATGATTAGATATTAGATGATAAATAAAAAATAAAATAAAAATTCCAAATAAAAATGCTAAATGATGCCTTGGCAACTAACTAAAAATAAGTTGAAGTACTACACATTTTAATTGACTAAAAATAATAAATGAAAAAAAAAAACGGGAATAATATTAGTATAGTAATAATAAATAAATTAAGGCTAAATAAAAACATTGAAAAAAAAATCACAACCAAACTACTGTTTTCTGTAATATTAACCAATAAAAACCTGCCAGTGTTGTTGTTGTTAACTAAAACTAAAAGTAAAAAAATATATATTTTTGGTTTTTGAAATAAAGTAAAATATAAATATTAAATGAAAGCTTAAATGTAAATGAGAAATTTTTGCCTTGGTAATTAACTATAATAAAATAATGCGAAGTACTAAAATTACTAATAATATTACCAAAGGAATACACACAAAAAAACTAAAACTGAAATAAAAATAAATTAAGGTTACATAGAAATATTTAAAATACAAAAATATTTAAAAATGCAAAGACACAATTACAACAAAATTACTAAAACTTCGAAAATAAAACATTAAACACTGTTTAGTGTGATATTAAACAATTAAAACTAAAAGTATTTAATTTCAATAAAGTAAAACTGAAATAAAAATGCTTTGGCAAATAAAATAAAATAAAACAAAACAAAATAAAATCTGAATAAAATTACAAAAAAATTTAACTGAAATAAAATAAAAATGGTAAATAGAAATATAAAAAAAATAAAACATTGACACAATCAGAAAAAAATGCTAAACCTTAATTAAAATGTTAAAGACATTTTGTATGATATTAAACAATAAAAACTAAAACTATTAAAAATTATTTTGGGGAATTAAAATAAATTAAAATATAAATATTAGATGAAAAAACAAAAAATGATAAATGATGCCTTGGCAACTAAATAAAATAAAATAATTCCTAATAAGTCCTGAATTACTCAAATGACTTAAAAAAAACCCTAAACTTAAAAATAAAATTTAATTAAATAAGTCTAAATAGAAATATAAAAAAACTAATACAATGACACAATCAGAAAAAATGCAAAAAAAATTAATAAAATATAAATAAATAAAATATAATTAAAAATATATAATAAAAGCTAATTTCAATTTAAAATATATTTAATAATATGTAATATTAATTAAATAACTCTGAAGTGTACAGGCAAGAAAATATTTAAACATTTTTGTATGTAATATCAAAGAGTAACATTGTTTAATTTTAAGGCACAGTCTTTAAAAGAGATTGTGGGATTGTTTTTGATGTACATTGTTATTAATATACCAGGATCTGAAATCAAATACATTGACGTGCTTTATGCTGCTCTGTCTGATTTATCTATACATTTTGTCATGTCACTGTCTGACGTTGTGCATTGTAAATGCATAAATCAGCTTCCAAAGCCCCTTTTGAAAGTGACAAATACTGTTAAAGTTATTGACACATAGTGTCAGACAGCTAACATCCTCTCGCAAATGAACAGCAGTCAAACTCCAGCTGAGCTTCACTGATATGTCAAATGACTTCACGCTGAAAAGGAATGAATCATTTCATCTGCTAACTTTTACAGATGTACGCACCCCGCGTTTCTCTTACTGTGAGTCTGAACTGACTCTTGGCCGGTCTTGAACTTCAATCCAAGTAAAAGCGTTTGCTACAGCTGCATTCATTCCTCAACTCACATCTGCTGGACTCTTGTTCGACATGAAAGGAATATTTCAGCCAAAAAGTATAATTTGTTGAAAATGCGTTCACCTTCAGGTCATCCCAGATGCAGATGAGTTTATTTCTTCATCAGATTTAGAGAAATGTAGCATTAGGTCACTTGCTCACCAATGGAAGTGAATGGGTGCCGTCAGAATGAGAGTCCAAACTGTTTTTTTTTTGGTGTATTTTATTTAAGTTTTTCATCTAATATTTATATTTTACTTTATTTCAAATACCAACAATTATTTTTAATAGTTAAAAATTTAATTTAAAAGTATTAGTAGTTATGTTGTGATTTTGTCATTGCATTAGTTTTTCAATATTTCTATTTAACCTTAAATTATTGTATTACATTTCAGTTTTATTTATATATTTTTAGTATATTTAGTAAAACTGAAATAAATTAAAACTAAATATAAATATTAAAAACTAATAAAATGAGAAAATCACAACAAAATTACTCTGAAACTGAAAAAAAGAATAAAATAAAGTTAAATAAATGTTTTTAAAATTAATGAAATGACAAAAATCAAAACAAAATTTTAAAATATTTAACTGAAATTTAAATGAAAATTTTATATAAAAAAATTAAAGCAAATTTAAATATTATTATATGCTAAAACAGTATGTAATAAAATGAGAAAATCACAACAAAATTACTACAATTGAAATAAAATAAACTAAAGCTAAATATAATTATAATTATAAAAACTAATAAAATGAGACAATCACAACAAAATTACTCTAAAACTGAAATAAAATAACAAATAAAGCTAAATAGAATTTTAAAAAAATGAATAAAATGACAAAATCAAAACAAAATTACTAAAAATGTAACTAAAATTTAAATGAAAACTGAAAATATAAAAATAAAAGCAAATTTAAATATAAATACTATATGTAATAAAATGAGAAAATCACAACAAAATTACTTCAAAAGTAAATAAAGCTAAATAAAATTTTAGAAACTAATACAATTAGAAAATCGCAACAAAATTATTAAAACTGCAATAATAAAATAAACTAAGACTAAATATAAATATAAATACTAATAAAAAGAGAAAATCACCACAAAATTACCCTAAAACTGAAATAAAATAAAAATAAAAAAAGCTAAATAAAATGTAAAAAACTAATAAAATGACTATATCAAAACAAAATTACTAAAAGTTTAACTAAAATGTAGATAAAAACGAAATATATTACAATAAAAGTATATACAATAAAATTTTAAATATTAACACATATAACAGTATGTAATAAAATGAGACAATCACAACAAAATGATTAAAACAAATAAAATAAAGCTAAATAAAATGTAAAAATCTAATAAAATGAGAAAATCACAACAAAATTACCCTAAAACTGAAATAAAATCAAATAAAAAAAGCTAAATAAAATGTAAAAAACTAATAAAATGACTAAATAAAAATAAAATGACTAAAAGTCTAACTAAAATGTAAATAAAAACTAAATATATAAAAATAAAACTATATTTTAAATATTAATATATAATTTAACAGTATGTAATAAAATGAGAAAATTACAACAAAATTATTAAAACTGCAATAATAAAATAAACTAAAGCTAAATATAAATATAAATATAAATACTAATAAGATGAGAAAATCACAACAAAATTACCCTAAAACTGAAATAAAATAAAGCTAAATAAAATGTAAAAACTAATAAAATGACTATATCAAAACAAAATTACTAAAAGTTGAACTAAAATGTAAATGAAAACGAAATATATTAAAATAAAACTATATACAATAAAATTTTAAATATGAATATATACTATAACAGTATGTAATAAAATGAAAAAATCACAACAAAATTATTAAAACTGAAATGAAGTAAACTAAAGCTAAATAGAAACAATAATAAAATGAGTCCAAACAGCTGATAAAAACATCACAATAATCCACAAATCCATCATTCATCCTTTTTATCAGCTGTTTGGACTTTCATTTTGACGGCACCCATTCACATCCATTGTAAAGCAAGTGATGGAAAGCTACATTTCTCCAAATCTGATGTAGAAACAATCTCGTCTACATTTGGATGGCCTTAGGGTGAGGACATTTACAGCTAATTTTCATTTTTGGCTGAACTGTTTCTTTAAGGAGAAGTTGTGATGTCATTGTTGGTCCAAATCCTAGTGAGCTGCAGTGCTGTTTGGCGTACTATTGCTTTAAATCTTTCCCCCTGCTTTGGTTCTCAGCGTCACAGAGGGTTGGCGACGGGGCCCGGCACATTCCAGAGCGCAGAGGGGTCGCGTTTGCCCTCGGCAGAGACGACAAACCTGTTGAACTGCTCTCAGCTGGCCTTGCTTTCAGCTCAACAGATGTGGGAGAGACCCTAGGGTCTAGATGAACGTTCCCAGAGATGGAGGGGAATCCCTTTCGTTCGGGTGGGACAGCGAAATGAACTCATAAGAACATGTCCAGATCATATTTCATCTCAAAATCACAATTTTGTATAACAAACGATTATTTCTGTGAAGCATGTATACCTCTAATTCTCATTACAGTAATGTAAAACTAATTGCTATAGGCCTGTATTATTTCTATATTACATATGGAATACACAAACGGAGAATTGAGTCAAAACTATTATTAGTTATTTTAGTTTTTATGTACTATTATAGTATATATTCCTATTTTCAATTAGATTAAATTACACTTTAGATGTTTTTTGGTCGTTTTGTTGTCTATTTAGATTTGGTTTGTTTTATTTAAATTTTAGTTTTAATAATTTTGTTGTGATTTTCTCATTTTATTGCATATTACATACTGTTATTGTAAATATTAATATTTTAAATGGTGTTTTATTTATTTATACCTTTATTTTAATATATTTAGCTTTCATTTAAATTATAGTAAAATTTTTAGTCATTTTGTTTGGATTTTGTCATTTTATTAATGTTATATATTTATATTTATTTTATTTTATTTCAGTTTTTGCTATTTTGTTGTGATTTTCTCATTTTATCACATACTGGTAAAGTATATATTATTATTTTAAATGAGCTTTTATTTTTATATTTTCAGTTTTCATTTTACTTAGATTTTTAGTAATTGTGTTGTTTTATAATTTTTTTTAATTCCATTTAGCTTTATTCAATTTTATTTTATTTCAGTTTAAAAGTAATTTTGTTGTGATTTTCTCATTTTATTATATATATATATATATATATATATATATATATATATATATATATATATATATCTATACACTGTAGCTGAATGAGTATATGTGTGTGTGTGTGTGTAGCTTTAGTTTAATTTTAATTTTTGATAATTGATTTTGTCTTTTTTTTTTTACATTTTATTTAGCTTTATTTTATTATATTTTATTATTTTATTTCAGTTTTAGAGTACATTTGTTGTGATTATTTTATTATATTTAGCTTTAGTTTAGTTTAGTTTATTTCATTTTGTTGTGATTTTCTCATTTTATTAGTATTTTTATATTTATATTTCACTTTAGTTTATTTTATTTCAGTTTTAGATTTAGTGATTTTGTTATTTTTTAATTTTGTTACATACTGTTATAGTATATTTTAAATTAGCTTAATTTTTATAATTTCAATTGTCATTCTATTATTATTTTTTAATTCCATTTAGCTTTATTTTATTATATTTTCTTATTTTATTTCAGTTTTAGAGTAAATTTGTTGTGAATTTCCCATTATTGTGTTATATTTAGCTTTAGTTTAGTTTATTTTGTTTAGGTTTAAGTAATTTTTTTTGTCATTTGATAATTAGCTTTTATTTTTATGTTTTCTGTTCATGTAAATTTATTTTATTTTATTTCAGTTTTAGTAATTTAGTAATATATATATATATATATATATATATATATATATATATATATATATATATATATAAAACTAAAACTGAAATAAAATAAAATAAATCACAACAAATTTACTCTAAAATTGAAAAAAATATATTAGATATTATATATTATGTAGCTTTATTTTATTTCAGTTTTATTTTCAGTACTTCAAATTAAGCTTACTTTATTTTAGATTTTTTATTTTATTTTTGCCAAGACAGAATTTCAAAATTTCTTTTAATTTCTTTAGGTTTAAGCTGTTCACCTAAAATGTAAACTTAATTGATATATTATGTGTAATAGCAGTTTGTCTTTATTTTTTTTATGGCACAAATATCATTTCCTTTTGAGGTGAAATATGACCCGGATATCCAGACTAACTGTCCCTGTTTTGGTGCAAACACATTCTGTAATCCAGCAGTGAAGAGTCTCACGTGTCCCGTCTCTCACAGCTGCCGTTCCTTTAGGGTTGGATCGTGTCATTTCTATCTCCAGCTGTTGATACTGTATCTAAATGTTCTTTTGAATTAAAAAATAATAATTTTAAGAATTAAAATTGTATGAATCATTGAAAACTACTTATGATTAATAATAAAGACCAGAAAAGCTTGTTGTCCTTGTTGGTTGGACAGACAATTTCCAGACCCACCCAACAGGAAGTCCATTCCAGTTCTTTATGTACGAAAGGCCTTTTCTCTGAATTATGAATGTGGCCGAAGCCATGTGTATAACATTGCATGCTCTTCATCAGATTGGAGAAGAAACATATGCTGATGTAAATACTTAATGAAAGTGCTCTGCATATTTGGACTGACCACTTTAACTGCAGTACAGTACTTGACATACAAGGTTTATTATTTCATTCAGGAAGATCCCAAATATTAAAAACAACAGCAAGAATGAAAATGACTGCTTGTAGCGTATAGTTTACTTTATTTGACAGACTGTATACAGTAGTTTTACACACAAGCATAGTATTGCATTTAAAACTGGCCAGCATCTGCACCCAAAATATTTTGACATTTGAAAGTGCATCATATTTCAATATTACATCAAAGCACGGATCCATAGGCATCACAGATGTCTGGCCTTAACGTTGTATATCCACTGACCTTAGAGCATCCCTTCAGTGAGTCAGTGATTCTTTTGAGTCGATTCATCTGCTCTGAACTGAACAGAGCATTTCCAAATCACAAACACATTTAAGATAGGATTCAAAAGAATCAGCAGATCTTTTTGAAGTCTTCTCACAATTATTGTTCAAGGCATAATAGTGCTTAATGATTATTCATTAAATCAACAGAAACAAAACTAAACAGCAGTAGCTTACGTAACCAAGTACTTGTAAGCGACAAAACAAAAAGACTTAAGTTTAGTTGGCTTAAGCAAACGATTAATTCACTTAAAATAATCAAATTATTCCACGCTATACTGTGGTGGAGGCACTTTCTAAACAAAAACAAAAGTCGTTATCACGATAGACTTCATCTGAATGCAGGAAATAAATAAGTGAGTCGGTTCATTCAAACAATCGAATCAATTTACTAAAACGAATCAAACTTTTCCAAACTATGGCAAAGACTGCAATTTCAAAACAAATGGAAACGTCGCGATCACGCTAGACTTCATTCATTCTTAGCCTACAGATCAGTGAGTCGGTTCACTCAAAGCATCAAATTGATTCGCTACAACGAATCAAACCTCTTAACATTACTATGGTGAGAGTCGCAGTTTCAAACTAAAAGAAACACTGCGATTACACTATACTTCATTTCTTAACGCAAGAAACGAATCAGTGAGCCGGTTCATTCAAACGATCGAATCGATTTGCTAAACCGAACCAACTCTTTTGGGCAAAGGCTGCAATAGACTTTATTGCATCTAAACGCAAGAAATAAATCAATTTGATAAAACGAATCTTTCCGTAATTTTAAAACAAACGGAAAAGCTTCGATCACACTGGACTTTATTCATTTGTACGAATCAGTGTGTCGGTTTACTCCACTGATCTGTAATAGAGAGTTGACAGTTGAGTCATAGATCAATAGTTTACTCAAAACATCAAATTTAATGGCTAAAATGTAAAAAAGTAACAATTTCAAAACCAAGATCACGCTATAATACGCATTTGAACGCTAGAAACTAATCAGTGAGTCGGTTCGCTAAAACAAAGCCCGCAATTTCAAAATAAAGAAAAGTCCCGAATGTTTGACTTAATACTAAACAGTAAGTCGGTTCACTAAAAACATCGAATTGAGTCACTAAAACAAATCAAACTAATCCACGCAACAATAATGAAGGCCGTTACGTCCACGCCAGATTTAATTCATACGCATCTGAACGCAAGACACGAATCAGTGAGTCGGTTCATTAAAACGATCAAATCACTTTGCTCAAACGAACCAAACTTTTCCACGCTACTAATGAAGGCCGCGATTTCAAATTAAATTAAAGTCGCGAAGTCATTCTTGGGCCTAACGTTATAGTCGGTTCGCTCAAAACGTACGTTAAAACCACAGACTGTAAAAAATATGGACGTAGTGTCCGTGACGTCAGACGAAGAGCGATTCTGAAGCCTATAGTGGGCGGGAGTCGCCGTCGCCATCTTGGAATCGCGTCACTCCCGGATAATCGAAAATGGACAAAAAGGTGGGACTGGGAGGAGCTGGTTGCTGAAACCACGCCCGCCTACCGTGACAGTGGTGACAGCAGCGGCAATCCCCCTGTCACTCAAGTGGCCACGCCCTTAATTATGCAAAACTTTAAGGCTTAATAAAACTTAAACGGATGAGTTATAAAAAAATTCACCCCCCTCACAGTTGACATGAAGGACAAAACTAGCTATATAGACTAAAAACACTTTTTGTACTAGGCTGTAAATTGCTGTAAAGTTGGGCATTTTAACATGGGGAGTCAATGGGATTGACTGTCTTCTGCAGCCAGTCTCTAGCGGCTAATTGATGAATTGCAGTTTAAGTCACTTCCGTGTTGGTTTCAATAGAGAGAGCGGGAGGATGCCGCTTGGTTAAAACGAATCAAACTATTCCACGCCACAGGAAGACCTCAATCTAAAAACAAAAAAAGAAGTCACGACCACGCCAGACTGCATTCATAAGCAAGAAATTAATCACTAGTGAGCCGGTTCATTCAAACGACCGAATCTATTTGATCAGTTGTTCGTTTTTAAAACGAATCAAAGTTCTCATGTCGCAATTTCAAAACACAAAGAAAGTCGTGATCACGCCACACTTCATTCATGAGAAAAATGAGAGCCGGTGTATTCAAAACATCACGCTGATTCGTTAAAACGAATCAAACCTATCCCCGCTACTATGGTAAAGTCCGCGTTTCAAAACCAAAACAAACACTTCGTTTATTTGCATCTAAACGCAAGGAAAGAATCAGTGAGTCGGTTCATACAAACGAGCGAGTCGACTCGCTAAAACGAATCAAACGGTTCCGCACTACTATGACGAAGGCCGCGCTCTCTCGCCGTAGTAGGGTGAACAAATTCCCCGCCCCGCGTCTCAGTGCAGCAGCTGACGGGGAGGGAGGCAGTGCGCATCGGTCACTCCCAGCGCAGTGTGTCCAGCCTCTCTCTCGCTCATTGCGCGCTGCGGACTCCAACGGCGGTGAAGTTTATCACGTATTCTTTTATCGGTAAGTACAAACAAACGCTTTATTTCATCCTCTTTTGTTTTGTTGAGAACATACAAGCTGAGATGCGCTCGCCTAGACCGCGTTTGCCGCATTTATAACAGTGATTTTCTCATAAATACGTGGGTGGTGATGGAGTCCAAATGAGAGGAGTTTGCGTCAATGATATAAATCCAGGTGTATTCAATACTGATCCACATTTGAGGCCTTGATGTATTCGAATAGGCTAATCATCGTTATGTAATATCTATAGTGTGTGTTTTATATAGGCTACAGTGCAGGATTGAGGTTAGATGATAGTGGGAATCGTAGAGCTGTGGAATAACGGTACAGTAGAATATGGATGCAAACAGGCGTGGTCAGATCCTGAGGCTGGAGTTTTGCCTTGTTCAAAGCGCAGACGTGCATTTGCATAACCAGAGGTTACTGTAATCACTAATCTAACTGTATGGATGTGATTTAGCAGTTTGTGATGTGGTAATATATAATCAAATGGTATGAATATGTAAATCTGGCGCGTTACTCTCAGTGACCTGAAATGGATGTTGCTCCGGTGCCCATCATCTCACTGCGGTACTCTAAAGAGAATTTCACACGTTACTGTTGCACGACAGAACCGCAGCGGGTTACGAACATCCTTCAATCGTTCCCACGCGTTTTTGTTTTCACACTTCTCGCGTCGCGTCCTTTTGCGAATGATAATCAAAGGCTATTCGCGACAGTTGTGGATTCAAATTGTGGTAATCGCTTCAGAGGTTGTTTTATAAGGACGCGGAGCGTGTTTGTTTGTCATTCTGCAGCACTAACGCGGCCTTTGCGTGCTTATTTTGACCAAGTGCGCAAATCGCACTAAATAAATAACGCGCGTTTGCGCGGGTACGCACTTGGCACATTAGCGCTTAATGCAAAACATGAGACTAGTGCAGCAAAACAGTCGGACGTGATGTCATAATGCCACGCATGTAACGCACCGCGAGTGTTTGTGTTGTCATAGAGCTACGCGCATGACGCATAACATGCGATGCAATATTAGCGTTGTTTTATAGTATGCATGAAGATAAATGTTTCAAACGCGTTGTTGCATGACCTCATTGCATTGCATGACTCAACAAGTGGCTTCCAGTTGTCACTGCAGATACTAAAACAGCTATTTTGCATTTAAATCTAATTTATAAGTGTCCTCTTTGCATAAATGTTGAGTTGAGTCAAAATGCACAGAAAATGCACATTTCTGACTAGTGCATTGGATTCATGGCTCTGTTTTGATGAGTTTCACATTATTTGCATTTACACTTAAAAATCAAGGTTTCAAAAGGGTGTTTTTCTAGTGATTTTTTGGTTTCACAAAGAACCTTTCAGTGAACCGTTCTTAAGAACCTATGCTTGGATGTTCAAAGTTCTTCATCAATGCCAATAAACAAGCTTTATGTTTAGAGTGCACGCATTTAGCCGATGCTTTTATCCAAAGTGACTTGCAAAAGCAATTTGCCAAAGAGCCAACAATTTTCAGCAGTTTTATTAAACAACTAGATTAGAACGCAAACTGTAAAAGAGGAGAAATGCATTTTGACTTATTTTGAACTATTAAATACAGTGTGCTTATAGTATGGCATTGCAAACTCAGCCCGAATGCCCTCCTGAGCTCCACGCAGTCCCAATAGTGATTCTGTATCTCCCAGCAACGTTCACCAGAGATGGCGAGGAGTGCATTGTGTGTTCTGACAGCAGGATATTTCATTGGTTTAACGGTGGGAGGCGTGAGGGGATTTGGAGGTGCTAAAGAAGACCTGAAACGTGCAAATTCGCTGGAATTTAAAGCAGCTCCAGATGGTTTTGTTGGACACCCCGGAGTGACGCTGCTCACATATTCCATTTGTTTTTACACTAGAGCCACACCTACTATATATTATGGCCCCATTTAGTCTCTGGGTGACGTTTGCACCTGGATATTGAACATTCTGAGGAGTTTTTTATGCATATGCACACTTAAAAATAAAGGTTTCAAAAGGGTGTTTTTGCAGTGATGCTATAGAAGAACCATTTTGAAGAACATTTTAAAAATCTAAAGAACCTTTCCTGCATTTGAAAGGTTCCATGCATGTTAAAGGTTCTTCTTGGAACCATCAATGCCAGACTTTACACTCTTAAATATAAAGGTGCTTTAAAAGGTTCTTCAAGCCATGCCATTGAAGAACCATTTTTGGTTCCACAAAGAACCATTCAGTCAAAGGTTCTTTAAAGAACCATCCATAATCTGAAGAACCTTCTTTCACCACAAAGAACCTTTTGTGAAACAGAAAGGTTGTTCAGATGTTAAAGGTTCTTTATGGTACCATTTAGACTAAGAAGGTTCTTCTATGGCATCGTGAAGCACCTTTAGTTTGAGAGTGTAGGAGTGTATCCATATGCATTATTCAAGTAAGTTTCTTTAAATAACTTTAGTCTTATGCATGCCGTTTGCATCCAGTCATTGGTGTGAGACTATTTCTCATTGCAGTCTGAAAGCTCATCAAACATTCTTCACATTGGTGTGAAATGCTTTCATTTGATGCTTCACTCAACACCATGTTGGTTTTTGCTCTTTGGATGACAGATTTCTTTCTCATTTCTTCTCTAATTAATATTTACCCTGTCCCTTTCATAGTTTCAATCAAGATTTGGCATATGACTGAGTCGGTTTTATTAGTAAAAGCTTCAGTTCTAGTCGGGCTCTTGGCAGGTTTTCCAAGTGTAGTGGCATTTAAGACCTTGGCACAGAAAATGCACTCTGCATTTGTGTTTTTTTTTTTTCCCTGTTTTGATGCATCAGCTTTATGCACAGATTTGCTTAAGATGATGTCCTCAGCTTGCTTTACAACCATAGCATTGCAGTTTGGCCTTAAACTAACTCTATGTGAATGCAGGTGCTTTGAATTTCAATTTCATGCATTGCTTTTCTGAAATGTTGGACTGCGGTTCATAATGCAACAGGAATATGCATTGCCGCAAGGAGTGTTGTTGTAGGCGTTTTCATCTGCAGTCAGTTTTCTTGGCTAGTTTTCTCTCAGCATGGCAAAGCAACAGCTATTAGTTAAAAATAGCTTAAATAGAGCTGTTGACATGTTTTTAGTGACCAACTTGATTCCTGGAGGTTTTTACCGCAAGAATGCATTTTATAGGAATATTTCACCTAAAAAGGAAAATTTGCAGAATATATCCTCACCCTCATGCTATCCAAGATGTAAATGAGTTTGTTTCTTCATCAGATTTGGAGAAATATAGCATTGCATCACTTGCTCACCAATAGATCCACTGCAGTGAATGGGTGCCGTCAGAATGAGAGTCCAAACACCACTCCAGTCCATCAATTAATATCTTTTAATGTCATTTAAGATGTTTTTAACTTCAAACCATTGCTTCTTGATAAAATATGACTTCATAATATTGCTTTCTCCAGTTAAAAAAGTAGTCTGGTCTAAATCACTAAAGAAATCTGCACAAATCAAACACTGTTTATAAGCCAAAACAGCTTTAAACAGAAATGTGGGTTGATTTTGATGTGAGAGGAAGTGTTATTATGGTTTATGGACTCATATTTTGACCAGAAGTGATGGTTTGATATTAAAAAATGTCTTTATAATGGATTTGTTTCTTATAAACACACAGTGGTGGACTGGAGTGGTGTGGATTATTGTGATGTTTTCATCAGCTGTTTAGATTCTCATTCTGACGGCACCCATTCACTGCAGAGCAGTGGTGAGCAAGTGATGCAATGCTACATTTCTCCAAATCTGATGAAGAAAAAACCCCTCTACATCTTGGATGACCTGATTTTCATTTCTGGCTGAAGTATTTCTTCAGCGTTTGCATAGCTTATTGCATAGCTTATGAAAGCCTGTTTCCGCCACTGTATTAAAATAAAAAAAATGTTATTATGACTTATTTCACAATTTGGACTTTTTTTCTCATAATTGCGAGTTATTAAGTCACAATTGTGAGATATAAACTCAATTCTGTGAGTTGTTTTTTATTTTTCTCCTCAGAACTGGACTTTATTACTCCCAATTGGAAGTTTATATCTCACAATTCAGAGAAAAAAAGGTTAGAATTGCGAGATACAAACTCGCAATTGCGAGAAAAAAGTCAGAATTGCAAGTTTATATCTCTTATGACTCGCAATTGTGCTTTATATCTCACAGTTCTGACAAAACAGTCAGAATTGCAAGTTTAAATGATGTTATTCTGAGAAAAAAAAAGTCAGAATTGCGAGATACAAAGTCACAAATGCCACAAAAAACTATTCTGACTTTATTTCTTGCAATTGTCAGTTTATATCTCACAATTCTGACTTTATAACTCGCAATTGAGCATTTATATCTCACAGTTCTGACAGAAAAAGTCAGAATTACGAGATACAAAGTTGCAATTTATCTTGCAATTCTGACTTTCTCGCAATTGTGAGTTTATATCTAACAATTCTGACTTTATAACTCGCAATTATGCATTTATCTGACAAAAAAGTCAGAATTGTGAGTTTATATGATGCAATTCTGAGAAAAAAATCTGAATCGTGAGATACAAAGTCGCAAATGCAAGAAAAAACTATGAGTTTAGAATTATGAGTTTATATCTTGCAGTTCTAACTTTATAACTTGCAAGTGAGTTTAAATCCTGCAATTCTGACTTTATAACTCTATATAACTTTATAACTGACAAAAAAGTCAGAATTGCAAGATGTAAACTCGAAATTGCGAGTAAAAAAAAGATACAAAGTTGCAATTGTGAGAAAAAAACTGACTTTATATCCTGCAATTCTGACTTTATATCTAGCAATTCTGACTTTTTGACTTGCGATTGTAAGTTTATATCTCACAGTTCTGACAAAAACACTAAATTGTGAGTTTATGTTCCGCAATTCGGACTTTATTTCTCGCAATTGTGAGTTTATATCCCGCAATTCTGATTTTATATCTAGCAGTTCTGACTTTATAACTCGCAATTATGCATTTATATCTCACAGTTATGACAAAAACTAAATTCTGAGTTTATATAGCATAATTCTGACTTTATTTCTTGCAATTTGTGAGTTTATATCCCGCAATTCTGACTTCATAACTTGCAATTGTGCATTTATATCTCTCCGTTCTGACAAAAAAAGTCTGAATTGCAAGATGTAAACTCGAAATTGCAAGTAAAAAAGTCCGAATTGTGAAATGTCGCAATTACCTTTTTTATTTTTATTCAGTGGTGGAAACGGGCTTCCATAGTTAATGTTTCTGGCCTATCTGAGTAATGAAACCTTGATTTGCATCCAATGTATTTTAGTTTGATTGATTGTTTAACATGAAACATGTTAATCAAATCCCAAGCTCTTTCCTCCACTTCTGTGAATTGCTTGATTCTCTTCATCGCAGCCAAAACAAGCAGTCGAATTTACAGACTCCTGTCGATGTTTCCATCATGTGAATGGCTTTCGTTGCACCCGTCCAAAAACAACAGCACGGTTTCCCTCCGACACTTCCGAACAAAATGGAGCTCCCACTTAAGAGCAGCGAAGCGTGCGGCGACACAATATCCCCGTGGTGTTTTATTTTTATAAAGGGATACCTGTTGTAGGGCGAGGGTGAATTATTCTCGCAGCACAGACCGTGTTACAGTAGGACAGGTGGTGGGGGGTTCGAGGTTTACCGCCAGGGACATTCTGTGTGTTAAAGAGGGGAGGAGCGCTCGAGGTTTGGAGGTTGTTAGCGATTGGGGACCAGCTGTCATGACGGTGGACAACAGGTGAGGGACACATGGTCCCTATGGGTGGCCCTAGAATGAGAGTACTGTTTGTTTTAGGACTGGATGATATAGCTAGAAAAAATATATTTACATTTATTTTCAATTATACACACTTGCGCTCAAAAGTTTGGAGCTGATAAGATTTGGAATGCTGCTTATCAAGGCTGTGTTTATTTGATTAAAAATACAGAAAAAAATGTAATATTGTAAAATGTTAATGCAATTTAAAATAGTGGTTTTCTATTTTATATTTTTTTTATTTTTTCAGCATCATTACTCCAGCATTTAGTGTCACATGATGCTTCAGAAATCATTTTAATATGTTGATTTATTATTAATGTTGGAAACACTTGTGCTGCTTAATATTTTTCTTTAAACCTGTGATACTTTTGTTCAGGATTCTTTGATAAACGAAACGTTAAAAAGAACAGCATTTATTTAAAGTCGAAAACTTTTGTAACAATAAACACCTCGTTTAAAATTGAGGTCAATAGATTTTTTTCTTTCTTTCTCCCTTTGACAGAAATTAATACTTTTATTCAGCAATTATGTGTTAAATTGATAAAAAGTGATAGTTAAGTCTTATATTGTTAGAGAAGATTTATATTCTGAATAAATGCTGTTCTTTTTAACTTTTTTATTCATCAAAGAATCCTGAAGAAATATCACAGGTTCCAAAAACATATTGAGAAGCATTGGTTCCAGCATTGATAATAAAAGTAATAAATCAGTATATTGTAATGATTTCTAAAGGATCATGTGACACTGAAGACTGGAGTAATGGCTGATAAAATAAATCAGCTTTGCATCACAGAAATAAATTATATTTTAAAGTACATTAAAATAAAAACATTATTTTATATTGTAATAACATTTTGCCATTTAATTTTTTTTCTGTATTTTTGATCAAATAAATGCATCCTTGATGTGCATAAGATACTTTTTAAAAAAACATTATACATGTATATAATATAAATTAAGACTGGAGTAATAGCTGATAAAATAAATCAGCTTTGCATCACAGAAATAAATTATATTTTAAAGTGCATTCAAATAAAAAAATGTTATTTTGAATCACAATATTATTTCATAATATTTTTTTTTTTCTGTATTTCTTTTAATCAAATAAATGGAACTTTGGTGAGTAAGAGACTTCTTAAAAAACATTAAATCTTACTGATACCAGACTTTTGAGTGGCAGTGTAAGTATATGTGTGTATTTATATATTTATAGAAAACAAATTTTGAGACTATTTGGTATAGCTTTTTGATCTTGTATTTGCTCTAAAAAAATTTTTTTTTAATATTCAAAATAAAAATAACCATAATTTTTCCATGCTGTTTTTCACAAATTGTTTTCCACAAGTTAATTTTAATAAATAATATAGGATATATTTTTTTTTAAAAAATCAGAAATGCCAGGCAATATTTAGACTTTTTTTTAAAGTTATGATGAAACAGATAAAGTGACAAAGTCTTTTTTATTTTATTTATTTATTTTTTTTTTTTTGCTTAACTGATTATCAAAACAGAAAAAATCTTGGGTGGGGACTTGCTTCTATGCATCAGTTGCTGATTGGATATTGAGGTGTGGGCGTGGTCTTCTAAACAGGGGCGGGTCTAACTCTGAGCTTGAAGGGGCGGAGTTTAAACTCATTTAAATTAAATATTTGGAGAAATCTGTCCTTTTACCAGAAAGTCCATTTTGATTAAACATTACGAGGCTTAAATATCTACAACATGCATTTGGAAAACAGATGAATTCTGAATGAGTACACGCCTGAAACACCCCCTCCATCGGGAAAAGCTCACGTCTTCTCTGTGTTTCTACAGCTGCCGCTCCTCGGGCCGCCTGGAATTTAATTTACGCTCTTATTTTTGGGTCTTGAGAGCATCTAACCCAATGAAGGCAGAGGAACTGAAAGCCATTTGTCTGCTCGGTTTCTTTGATACTAACTGCTCTGAGCCCCATTGCAACCTTAAAACTAACTGCAATGTCCAGTTTTGTCTCTGAACATTACTATTGCAGTTATATAGAACATTATTATCATTTTCACAAGTGTTTTGTAGTTTTAAAGACACGCCCTGCACTGTTTGACAAAGGCGTGTGTCAGAACATTCTGTACAGGCTTAGATCATGTCTTTATTTTGGTTATTTTCTGTAATATTCAGATTTTGCTTGAACTAGATATCAGTGGCTCTAACAAATCAAACTAAGCAGTTGCATCAGATCAGTGGAGCAATTAAAAGGCATTGGATGAGGAACCTCCTGTATGAGCGTATATGTTGGTTTGGATCTCGGGCGATGGCTGATGTGCTTGGAGCAAACAGAGATTGAATTAGAGGAAATGAGGAAAGTCCTGAGGGACTGGGTGAGGTCTGCAGTGCTGGACGTCTCCTCTTTTCTCTTGCTTTCTGCTCCTCCTCCTCTCTATGTCATTCGATCCCTTCGCTTTCTACGTCTGAAGCGTGTCGGCTGATGTGTTGCAGGATCAGGAGATGATTAGAGAAGTATGAAGCATCTCCATCTCCAAGCTTTTAGAAGCCATTAGGAGAAGCCTCTTGAAAGCACTTCTTCCCAGCGGAAAAGTGTTTTTTAATTAAAATTGTTTTATATATGGGTCGCTGGACCACAAAACCAGTTTAGGTAGCATGCGTATATTTGTAGCAATAGCCAAAAATACATTGTATGGGTCATTTTTTTTTCTTTTATGCCAAAAATCATAAGGATATTAAGTAAAGATAATGTTCCATGAAGACATTTGCAAATTTCCTACTGTAAATATATCAAAAATTAAATTTTGATTAGTAATATGCATTGCTATGAACTTCATTTTGACAACTGTAAAGGCGATTTTTCTCAATATTTAGATTTTTTGGCGAAAAAATAATATTGTCCTAACAAAACATGCATCAACAGAAAGCTTATTCATTCAGCTTTCAGATGTTGTTATAAATCTTTCAGCCGACCCGTACGACTGGTTTTGTGGTCCAAGGTCACTTATTATATCCGTCTATGGTATATTTTATTCATATTTCATGTTTTGTTAACAAAGTAAAAATATAGAGCAATAAAATTAAATTAGGAAAAATTTAACAAGAAATATTCAGAAAATCAAATCTTTTGCTCAGAGAAAGAGGAAAAGTTAATTATTAATAAATTAAATTCCATTTTCAAATTTCAGATTTAAAAAAAAAAGTCATCTTAATAAACCTAATTTAAAAATTAGGTAATTGAAATTGATACAATTGACGATCACTGTTTTTCCTTAAAACTCGTAAAACAATTAAATTTTCTCATCAAAACAGATTGGTAAAACTTGTCTTGATATGTGAGGTTTTTTTAGTTTGTTTTTTTTTAGTTTTGTGATTGGTCCAATTTGTGAGTTTTTGATATAAATTGTGATTATGGTTTGATGAAACTGTTGAATCGGTTTATTGAGTTCACGAATCAATTGGTCCGAATTTGAATCACTCGGCAATCAAAAACAAGAAATGGATGTTCAAAACTTTAGGTATGAACCTTCCTGCTTGGTTTTTCTCTAAAAATCATGTTTTCATACAAATCAAGTCTTCATAAGAAATCGCAATTAGATTTTTATTGGCTAAGAATCATTATTCTGATTCGATGGACCCAATGAATCAGTCCACTGAGTTCATGAATCAGTTGGTCCGAATTTGAATCATTCAGCAATCAAAAGCAAGAAATGGATATTCAAAAGTTTAGGGATGAACCTTCATGCTTAGTTTTTCTCTAAAAATCATATTATTGTACAAATCAATCATACAACTTGATAAGAAATCGCCAACTTTTAAAATGGTTTTAAAATAATTTTCTTATAAGATCAGCTATTGGCTAAAAATTAATTTGGCTAAACTTCATAAGAAATCGAAACTTGTAAATAAGTTAGGCTACTTTTTTTTTTTTTTTTTTTTAAGAGATCGTCTATTGGCTAAGAATCATTTAGATTTGATGAAACCAATGAATCAATTCACTAAGTTCATGAATTAATTGGTCCGAATTTGAATCATTCAGCAATCAAAAACAAGAAATGGATATTTAAAAGTTTAGGTATGAACCTTCCTGATTGGTTCCTGGTTGGAAGAAATCGCAATTTTTTTTAATGGCTTAGAATCATTATTCTGATTCAAAGAAACCATTGAATCAGTTGACTAAATTCATGAGTCAATTGGTCAAAAACAAGAAATGGACATTTGAAAGCTTGGATATGAACCTGCTTAGTTTTTTCTCTAAAAATCACATGTTTTTATACAAATCAAATCATACATCTTACATCTCAGCAACTTGTAAAATAGTAAAATTTTTCTCTATAAGCTGAGAATTATTATTCTGATTTTGATGAGTTCAGCAATCAAAAACAACAAGAAATGGACAAATTCATTATTCAACCAGAGTTGGAATCCTAATGAATAATTTTGTATTCATTCTAATCATCAAAGCAGTTTTGAAACGCCTGTTTTTCCTGTAGCTTTTTGCTGATTTGTCTGACAGTTTCCAGCTGCACATTTCAGGCCTGCATCCAGTTATTGATCCATCCAGTGTTTTTCCATTAACCCGTTCTCCCATCCGGCCACACGTTCAAGCTCAAGGTTGAACAGCTGTGCTATAGCGGGTCACGCCCCTGACCTGCATCTTCTTCAAATCCCAATCCTGAGGGATAAAGAGCGGCAGGAGAGAAGAGGGTGAAACTACAGTACAGCATGTTCCTGATTTAGCCAGGGCCGTGCTGTAATCCATATGGCATAGAGCTGTCAGTCGGGTCTGTGAATTAGGCTGCTCAATACTGATGGGAGTGTTTGTTTGCCCGGAACTTGCATATGACTGTATGCAATCTTGAGTCGTCCTTGATGCTGTTTAAATGCACATTCAGGACTTTGCCAAAGTGTCAAATGCAATTATTCATGCAGTTTAGCTTCTGAAATGTTTGACATGTTTACTTAATTCTTGAAGTATGTATCTTGAATGCGGTTTGCAGATTTTCTGCTGGCATCTTTGGGTTTTGCCAGTATTGTTATTAAGATATTAACTAAAGGTGATGTCATAGAAAAAACATTTTTGGTTTACTAAAGGACCCTTCAGTCTGAAAAGGACTTTTTGGAACCATCAAAGCCCATTTTTAAGAGATTCTGAAAATCTGTGATTAAAATAAATATATGTGACCCTGGACCACAAAACCAGTCATAAGTTGCACTGGTATATTTGTAGGAATAGCCAAAAATACATTGTATGGGTCAAAATGATCCCTTTTTCTTTTATGCCAAAATCATTAAGATATTAAAGATCATGTTCCATGAAGTTTTGTTGATTTCCTACCCTAAATATATCAAAACTTAATTTTTGATTAGTAATATGCATTAAGTGCTTCAATTGGACTTCAATTTTGGATTTCATTTGGATTGAATTTGTTTGTTTTTTATAATTATCATTTTATTTTTATCCATATCATGCAATATGAATATGATATGAGAATATCAATTTACCATTAATGTGGAAGGAAATGCTTCCTTCATGTTTGTTAGACCTTAACTTGTCCACAATTAAACTACCTGTTAATTTAGTGCCCCATGAAATCAGTTTTATTTCCTTCTAAGTTCTGTGTTTTTAGATTTTTTTCTGGATTTAGTAATTTATGATTTAATACAAAGTTATAATCAAAAATCAATGTCTGATATCATGAATGAAAAAAAAATGTAATCAATTGAAAATACAACAGTTGATTTGCATCAAAATGTAGCATTTTAATTTTTTGTCCAAAATAATCAAAAATCCTTAGCGTTGAACCCTGGAGTAAACACAAAGTTATCATCAAAAATAAATGTCCAATGAAATGAATAAAAAAAAAAAACTAACAATTTAATCAGTCTGTTGAAAATTAAATCAATTGAAATTATAACAATTGACAACAAAATGTAGCTTTTTTTATTTTTTTCGGTACAAAATAATCAGAACTGTATCAATTAAAACATGAATTAAAAATATCTTGGTTAACATAACATTTTAGTACACAATATTAGTCTTAAGTTCTTCAAATCAAAACCGCGGGTTGTCGCGAAGATCTTTTAGTTTCGGTTTCAGTTTAAATTTGGCGGTCGTTTTTTTTCAAATTAAACCGTTAAAGCTTGTGAAGTGACTCTCAGAGCGGCTGAAGAGATGAATTTTACGTTTTTGTCCTCATATATTGAAAGGAAAGACGCTGAAAACGCTGTGAGTAACGTTATCGTGTTTGTTTTAATTTGTGAGGTAAACAATAGCGTACCATTTATACGCCACATGCTAAAGTTAACGGTCGTGTTTATTTCTGCTGTGTAACGTTACTCGGCTGTTAGCTTAATCCATATCGTGTAAAAAAGCCCAAAGTTTATTGTTATTGACATACATTTGGTCTCAATATGATGTTGTTTATCGGCCCGCCCTATTTTAAATGCTGAATGAATCTCTTCGGTGTTGTGATAAGGAGTTTTTGTCGCTTCGAGAAGTCCATCTGTGTTTCTCGGAGGTTTCTTATCACACAGAAACCAGTGATAAAAAGCAGACCGAACGCAGCTGTCCTCAGCCGCCTCACAGGCACGTAATCCATTTATGATTCCTCCTCTCCTCCTCTCTGGTTTCTCCTCCTCCTCGTCCTTTTCTCGGTCGATTCTGGCCCAATCCCAGCACACATTGCGGCTCCTCCCTGGGCAGCGGTTCTAACCCGACGCGTGATCGTGATTTCATCGGTGTGATTCCAGCACAGATGTGCGGAAACATCAGGACAAATGTTTCGCTTTATTACATTTAGATTTGATAGATTTTCGATTAAGCTTTCCACCAATGTCCGGTTTGTTCGGGAAGGACAATATTTGGCCGAGATACAACTATTTGAAATCTGGAATCTAAATATTGAGAAAACTACCTTTAAAGTTGTCCAACTGTAGTTCTTAGCAATGCTTATTACTAATTTAAAATTAAGTTTTGATATATTTGCAGTTGGGCATTTACAAAATATCATTATAGAACATGATCTTTGCTTAACATTTTACTTTACTTTAACATCCTAATGGTTTTTGGCATTGATAATTTTGACCCATACAATGTATTCCTGGCTATTACTACATATACTCATACTTAAGACTGGTTTTGTGGTCCAGGGTCACATATGTGTAGTTCTTATGTATATTTGTAAAAGATTAATTTATAATAAAAGTAAGTAAAAAAAAAGCAGTACAATTAATTCAAATTGAGCAGCTCAGATCATTTGGTTTTGGTAGTTACAAGTTTGTAATGAGATTTGGCCTTTTTTCGCAGGAGAGAGCAAAAACAAGAAGTTAAATTCTATCTAAAACAATAATTAATATTCTTTATATCTTTTTTTCTCAGTTCTATTAGATTTTTTAAATAGAATTTTATTTATATATTTTTCTGTAGCATATTTTCAAATAGTGTTATTTACGAACATTTCACTTTTTGCATTTTACTTTTTTCAACACTTATTTTTTTGTTGGCATATAAACAATAATAAGAAATAATTTAGCTTTTATTTATTTATTTTCGAAAAAATATACATTTCATTGCTCTATACTTACTGAATACCAACAAAAAACATAATCTTCATAAATAAATCTATAAATATATCTAAGATCTATAAATGTAATGTATATATTTATATATTATTTATTTATTTACTTATAAATAGAAGAAAGTTTGTGATATCACACACATGCAGAAACATCATGACAAAAGTTTATTTTTATTAAATTATATATAAAATATTATTTTTATATATTTTTTTTGAATAACATTTTATATGTGTAGTTCTTAGGTATATTTATTTATGAATGTTTTTTAAATATTATATATATTTAAAAAACAGAGAGAGAGAGAGCAAGAAAATTTTATTGAATACCTAATTTTATTTATTTATTTATTTTTGGCCAATATAACTGAATCAGTTTGTATTGAAATCTTGCCTTTTTATCACCAGAAATAAAAACAGAGACTAATTTAATCAATCTTAAGTTCCATCTAGAAGAACTAAAATCTGACCCTGGACCACAAATCTTCAGTAGTAGGGGTATATTTGTAGCTATAGCGAAAATACATTATATGAGTCAAAATTATCGATTTTCTTTTATGGCCAAAAAAAAATTGAGATATTAAGTAAAGATCATGTTCCATAAAGATATTTAATATAAATTTGCTAATGTAACTATATCAAAACTTAATTTCTAATTAGTAATATGCATTGCTAAGAAATTCATTTGGACAACTTTTTGGTTCAGATGATGTATAAATCTCAATTTCAAAACATATTGACCCTTATGACTGGTTTTGTGGTCCAAGGGCACAAATATTAAAGATTTTATTTATTTATTTTTTTATATAATCCTTCCATGTTTACATAAACACAGCTATCAGTTGTTCTTGTTAATTTTATTAAGTCGATGTAGAATGCAAAGCAATTAAAGCACATTTTCATCTGCCTCCATCTGGAGGTTTATATCCTTCAGAATGAGACGTAAAGGCGCAGACAGAGCAGAGCATTAGACGGAGGCTTTCAAGGTCACAATGCTAATCTGTAATACAGATTTTCTCTCTCTCTTTGCGTCTCAGTCACTTTCCCTGCTGTTTTTCTCATTATTAGTGCATCCTCTCTGTGGCTTGTCGTTTTGGTTGTATTTTCACAGCTGAATATCGCAGCAAAATATGTTCGACTGTGAATGAGTTACAGGTGTTTATTGGAGCATGAATGACGTGAATGACTCCTCAAATCATGTTGAGACACTTAGCGATGAGCTAGCACCCAAAACTCTTGAGATCTGCTGTAATGCAACTTCACATCTGTCTGAATGAACGTTTGAGTCGAGGTCCTGGAAAACATGAGGTCATCTGAAACACTGGACACTCGCTGGCCGTGCTCCATTTATCTCATGCTTTTCCCATAGTCCCTGTGCATGACTGAAACAGGAAGTGCTTATGCGTGTCTCTCATGAGTCTCTGAATGTTGCTGATTAAAGTGTCCTGCACATTTCCATGGCTGATTGCACCAAAAAGAATCAACAGGATAGTGAGTTACAGTTGTCTGAAAATGCACTCAATAATATTTTGGCCTAAATGTAAGATGTATGCATGAATTGCATGGAAAATTTACATGCATTTGGGTTATACAGTTTTAACATAAACTAATAAACTTAATGTGACATATTTGACAGACTTACATAAATGAAACAGGTCAGATTTTATAAAAAAAAAAAAAAAAATATATATATATATATATATATACATACATACATACATACATACATACCAGTAATATTACATTTTTTATATATATAGTTTAAAACTGTATATAATTCTATTATTTATAAAACAAATATGTTTGATATTTAATTTTGTAATTTATTTTTAATGTTTTTATAATTTATAAAAATATAAAAAAGTTTAATTAATGATTTAATATTTTGATATATTATAATAGATTAAAAAATGTAGAATGTTTATATTTAATTTTATGATTATTTAATTTTATGATTATTGTTTAATAAAAATAATATATTATTGATGTAATTTTTAAAATATACTTGTAAAATATTTTTATAATTCATCTAAATATTACATTAAAGTAATAATTAATTTTGGAAAAATATTTTTCCATTTTGTAATATGAATTCTAATAAATCTAATGTGTATATATAAAAATGTATAATGTTCGATATTTAATTTTATGATTTATTTTTAATGTTTTTATAATTCATTGAAATATAAAAAAATTTTTTTAGGGATGTAATATTTTTTTGGTGTATTATAATAATTAAATGTATAGTAGTTTTTTTTAAATACACTTGTCAAATATTTTTTTTTACAATTCATCTAAATATTACATGCAAAAAATTTATGTTTGATTTGCATGTAAAATGTCCATGTATAACAATAATAATTAATTTTGGAAAAATATTTTTACATTTTATAATATAAATTCTATTAATTCTAAAAAGTGTATAATGTTCGATTTATTTAATTTTATGATTTATTTTTAATATTTTTATAATTCATAATTTTTCATATATATTACAATAAATGCAAAAAAATTGTTTGATTTTTAATTTTATGATTATTATTTTTAATTATTTTTCATAATTAAAAAAATAGTTATGTAAAATATATATTTTATATAATGATATATATTTTTTTATAAATAATTTGGTTTGCATGTAAAATGTCCATGCATAACAGTAATAATTAATTTAAAAAAAATATTTGTGCATTTTATAATATAAATTCTATTAATTCTATAAAAAGAACATTTGATATTTAGTTTTATGATTATTTTTTATAATATTTTTTTATAATTTATAGAAATATAAAAATAATATTTTAGTTTATATACTGATGCAAAATTAAAAAAAAAAATGTTTTACTTTTTTTTATATAATTCCTCTTTATGTTATAAATTTCAACAAATGTATATTGCTTGATAATTTATTTTATGATTATTATATTACAGAAATTCGACCTGCTCTGTATTCATTTTATTTATTAATGACTGAAAAATATGCATTTTATTTGTTCATGTTGAAATTGTGCAGTCCAAATGGAGTTTTATATGTAATCCAAATACAAAAAAAATATTTAGGATTAAATTTAAGTGTACATTGTTGGACTGTGACTTGTTTAGATTTTCTAAAGAAAACTCAACATCAGCAATGTCTCAAACTATGCTGACATCTGTAAAGTAATTTTCTTAATAATAGCCTTGTAGTTAATGTTTTTGCAGTTGATGTGAATCTCTTGAGTCGTGGCTGTATTTTGGGAGGGTTTCCAGCACGATTACTATCGATTCTGAAGCCGTGTCAGATGGACGGTTCACGTTGTTCTAGAAACGTGAGAAACAAATCAATACGATGTACAGTCTTAATCTAATCTCACAGTCATTGCGTCGTCAGATAGTCCATCCATACCTGAAAATACTGCAGCATCATCGTCATCTTCATCCGTCAGTGCAGAAACTCTGTCTCTGTTTCTTATTACTGTTTAGTGATTTATTGGCACAATGCAATATGCATTCATTTTACTGAAGCATTTGTGCTGCGTACATAAATATACATATTTATATATTTTTAAAAAAATATATAATTCTTTAAAATGTTAATTATTTTACCAAAATAAGAGGGATCATACAGAATACATGTTATTTTTTTTTATTTAGTACTAATGTGAATAAGATATTTCACATAAAAGATGTTTACATATATATGGTTCACAGCTGTTTTTTTTTGTGTGTATTGATAGTTGTTCATGAGTCCCTTGTTTGTCCCGAACAGTTAAACTGCCTGCTGTTCTTCAGAAAAATCCTTCAGGTCCCAGCATTTTTGTGTATTTGAACTCTTTCCAACAATGATTGTATGATTTTGAGATTCATCTTTTCACACTGAGAACTGAGTCCCTCAAATGCAACTATTACAGAAGGATCAAACACTCACTGATGCTTCAGAAGAAAAAACAATGCATTAAGATCCGGGGGTGAAAACTTTTGAACAGAATGAAGATGTGCACATTTTTCTTATTTTACCTAAATATCATATTTTTTTAAATTTAGTACTGCCTTTCAGAAGCTACAGAAGATACCTACTTGTTTCCAAGAAGACAAAATAAGTAACATTTACTCTGATCTTCAAATTCCAAAAGTTTTCATCCCCGGCTCTTAATGCATTGTTTTTTTAATTCTGAAGCATCAGTGAGTGTTTGAACCTTCTGTAATAGTTGCATATGAATCCCTCAGTTGTCCTTAGTGTGAAAAGATCCCAAAATCATACAGTCATTGTTGGAAAGGGTTTAAATAGACAAAAATGCTGGAAAACCAAAGAATTTGTGGGACCTGAAGGATTTTTCTGAAGAACAACAACTCTCTCTAAATAAAAACCACAGCTGTGGATCATTCAGGTAACAACACAGTGTTAAAAATCAAGGGGATGTAAACTTTTGAACAGGGTCATTTTTATAAATTCAACTAATATCTTCTCTTTTCTATATGTAAATGTCTTATGTGAAATATCTTATTCAGGTCCGTACCAAATAAAAAAATATGCGTTTTGTATGATCCCTCTTATTTTGCTAAAATAATTAATATTGTGCATTCTGCAAGTTGTTTTGACTTCAGCTGTATATTTTACAGTACATTCAGATGTCATTTAGTGTGTGGTTAATGTACCGTCCCATCACTGCCCAGCATTGCACCAAACTCCCTTCAGCTGTGAAAAACCCAGATTTAGAGGAAAGTGAGTGTAGGTGCTGTGTGTGGGAGTATAATGACATCCAGAGCTCCACACACACACAACACACTTCCAAACGGGATGTGTTCAATTCCCGCTGTCTGCCTGCCAGAGCTCAGGGTGTGGTGAGACGGGACACATGTAGAATATTATATTGCAGGTTATGTAAGAGTAATCAACATTGTAAATGTGATATGATTTTTATACACTTTTTTTGCCCATGAAGTTTCCAAACCATGTCATTAGATCAGTTTTGCAAGCGCTGCGATGTTTTAATGGTGTATTTGATTTAACTTCAGTAGCGAAAAATATCTTTGTAAGGTTACATTTAACTGATTCAAAACGTGAAATAATTTGCATCTTTACTCAGAAATGTTCACAGTTAAATATTCTTCCTTGTGTTCACTTATGAAAACGGTGTAGAAAACATTAGATTATGTTTGACTAGATTAAAATTCATTATCTAATAATATAAATGACAAAATTCATAATGTTTGATCACTTATTTTTATTTTATTATAATATTGTTTTCATTGTCAAGAACAATGTTAGTTTAGTTTTTTTTGTATAATTTTAATACATTTAATAAATTATGCAGCTAAATATTTGTATTTAAGCTTATTTCTTTATTAATTTTTATTTTCTTTGATGTGTGCAAAATATGAATATATGTTAATAAAAATATACTTTTGGCATGAAAATTAATAAAAATATATATATATAAAAAATAAAATAAAAAATAGTTAAGTTTTCAAATTAAAAGCGCATTTAAGATATTAATTTCTTAAATTCTATTTTAATTTATTACATGTCATTAAAAACATATAATTTCTAATACAATTATTAAATTATGCATATACATATTTTTTCTCTCTCTCTCTATCTCTCTCTCTCTCTCTTTCTATATATATATATATATATATATATATATGCAAAATACAATAAAAAATGATCAATTAAAAATGTATAGTGTTTGACATTGTATTAATGACATTTTTATTAATATTTGTATTTATTAACATTTTTATCGAATTTATATAAATACCTTAACATGTTCCTTTACATTATTCATTAAAATAGATTACAAAATATATATAATTTGATAATTTATTTTGATTATTATTTGAATATTTTTCAAATTTATACAAATATAAAAACTGATTAGTTTTAGACAGTTGGGCGATTTATTTTGATTTATTGTTTTTTATAGAAATTTAACTTGTTTGTAATATTTTGTATAATATATTACTATTATATGTATATATTTTTATAAATAGTATTTTTTTCCGTTATTTAAAATGATAACTTAATGTATAGTGTTTGATATTTTATTAGTAATATTGATATTTAATTTATCAACTTTTTTTTATAATTTATATTAACATTTTAATATGCTTATTTATTTCTGAATAAATATATATTATATTATAAATACAAAAATACTGTACACTGCTGTTTAAATATTGGTTCATGTCAGATTAATATCAAACTATGATTAAAAATGTCTATATCACCAGCATATGAATATAACACACAGAATATCTTCATAGATGTTTGATAAAGCACTTTGAGGCGTCGGAGCGGGTGGAAGCACTTTACTATTTCATATAAACATCTGGCACTTTACTGTGACACTCTGACTATAAATGTTTAGACATTTGCTGTTAATTGTTGGTTCCAGTGAAGGTGCAGAACTGGAGAACCGTCTTCATCTTATGTCTTTGCCCTCAGTGAAAGTGAGATTGGAAATACGCATGTGTGTTTGGAAAAGCCAAGTTAACGAGAGCCGTGGTTCAGCCGTCTGCTTTTAAAATCATTCGGTTTGTCTTTATGAGTCTATCTGGTGGCGAAATCAACTTTTGGAGATGTGTTGAAGGTTGGAGTTGTTAAAAAGCTCATAAGATCTTTTCTTGGTTTACATATTTCCTATTAGAAAGTCCAAGGAGGTCTAATATACCTGTATTTTCCCATTTAGTTTTATATTATATTTCCGTACAGTACCGAAAATGCCATGCATGCCAACAGAATAGTGTAATATTTTACTAGGTCTGTTTGTTAGCGGCTTGTCTCTTGTTTGTGGTTTATCTGTGACTATCAGTGAGACTGGTTATTCCCACACTCACACGGACCGATGAGGGTCAGAACGCTCAAACAGACCTGAAGAGACTCCAATCACACCGCATTCCAGAGCTGGATTTGACATCAGTCTGTTTACAGAGTCCTGACTCCTGACGTCTGTATTATGAGTCTCACAAACCACTCAACAACATGAACACGGCACAGATTTAACCCCAAATCAAAAGAAAGAAATAAGACGTTATATATTTTAATACTCCCAAATTTTAATTGCTTGAAAGCAAGCAGACAAACAAACAAATCAAGTAATGAATTAATAAATAAAATTGGGTAATGTTAAAATAAAATTGATAATAAAAATAACATTTGAAAGATTGTGTTTTGCACACACACACTTTTGCATTTATTTAAAAAATGGTACATTTTATTATCTAAAAAATAAAATTTAAGCAAAAAAAAAATAATAATATAAATTTAAATCTTTATAAATTTCTTGCATTTTATTTCTTTTGATATATATGCAAAATATAAATATATGTAAATTTATATAATATAAATGCAAAATATAATTTCTTTTAATTTTGGCTTGAAAATTACCCTAATAAATAAATAAATAAAAATTGTATAATTAAAAAAAAATAGTAGTGTGTAAAAAAAATAAAATAAAATTAAGCAAAAATGTGCTTATGCCTAACTTCTTAAATGCTATTTTTATTTTTTAAATGTCATCCATTTTTAATACAATAATCTATGCAATTAAATGTATATGCAAAATATAAATGTGTAAATATATGCAATATATATGCAAAATATGATTTCTTTTAATACTGACATGAAAATGACCTAAATAAATAATACAAAATTAAACATTTAAAATATATAATAGTACAGTGTAAATTAAAAAACATTTAAGAAATTAAGCCAAATGTGCTTATGCTTAATTTCTTAAATTATATTTTTATTTTTAATTTTATTTTAAATCTCATTAAAAACATATATAATATTTATATAAATATATGCAAAATATAATTTATTTGAATTTTGGCATGAAAATTAGGTAAATTTTTTTAAACATTTTTTTAATCTAAAGGAACTACTACAGTAGGGGTTGACCAATATGTGTTTTTCAGGGTTGATGCCGTAACCAATTATTACACATCAAGTAGACCGATAACCGATATTTTAAACCGATATATGAGCAATTCCACGCAAATGTCAACCTTACCATGAAAAAATTAAGTTTATACAAAAAGAACAAAACCCTGTTTAAGTTGTGCATTTAGGTCTGTATTTAGCTGCATCAACGTGCTTTAATAGAAATTTGAAGGAAATTGCTATGTTTTTCCACCACGTATGATGGGTGTACCTATTGTAAAATTACATTTTCATTCGACTGTATTTCATGGTTTCAAATGAGAGATTAAAGACTGTATATTTTTTAATTGTGTCAACAGTAAGTATTTTGTAGAAAGATGGAGGCCTGTATGAAAAGTAAATAAACTCACTTTGTCGAAACAGCTATGATTTTTGGATTTATAAGGGCTAGATTTATGACGTCAGGACGCTTCAGCGTTGTGTCACGTCCGTAACGTTTTAAAGATTACGTTTATTTAATTTAGTAATTACTAATGCAATTAACTTGAAACTTTCTGTACAAAGCCAACTTATGGCCATGCTTATTATGATCAACAGCCCATCTCAATTCTTTGCTCTTATCAGCCATAATAATGCGTTACGGACGTGACCGTTACGGACGTGACTCTTACAGATGCTTCATATTAATTCATATGCATACTGGCACACAAGCAGGCCCGGTTCCAGAACTAAATCACTGAGGGTGCTTCCTAAATTAATGAGGGTGCTCTAACATTATACCATCATAGTCGACATTAGGGCGCGACACTGATGGCGCGTTGCTATTTTAAAATCAAAATACTTCATTTTTGTATGTAATGGCAAATTGATTATACTTTCGTTTTTTTATTAACTTAATTTAGAAAAAAAACGTTTGGAGCATTTTTGTTCGTAAAATATAAGTTTTTATTTTATTATTATTATTTTTAAGGAACAGCGCCCAGTGGTAGACTGATCAGTCTGTTAATTTGATCAGTTTGCCTACTCATCACGATTTGCATAAAATCTATAGATATGAAATAGTTCAAGTATAAAACAATGTTAGTTTAAACGTTAAACCTAGAGATAAATGTGCGGTATTAGGCGCATATCCAATAGTTTGTGCAGAGAGTGCAAGCTGAAGACGCAGGACATGGGCGCCAGTGCATTTTTTTCAGTGGAAGCAATTTAAAATTATCTGTCATTTTTGCTCACAAAGGTAAGAGTAGGTTAATACATCATTCGGTACTGTAAAGGGTGTACTTTTATTTGTGTGCACTTAAAAAAAAAAACGTATAAAATAGTTTTAAATTATTACTTAACGAAATAAAACAAATAGAAAACAAAAACTCTCTCATTATGTAATCCGAAAAGATAAATTTCTCTTTAAAGGCGCGTCCAAAAAGGATTTTTGTTACACTGACTCAGAATACACTAGTTTATTAATATATAATTTAAATAAGCTTTACTCTTTCTGGCCCGGCACATTCAGTGTTATTTATTTACCTTTTGTGGCAATTTTCAGCATATTGTGTGCTTGAGCGCGGATCTGTTCCAGCTGCGCTGCAGTCCGTGCCCGATCTCGAAAGTGAAACCGAAAGTGAAGTCTCCTGTTGTTTCCACCAGCGCGGCATTTTTTTCTTCACCATAATTTATGGATGTCTAAAATATTAAAATAAGGAGAAACCTAAAACAGATAAAACCGGTGCCCGTCCGCCTCTGAACTTTGACGTGAAAATTGGCCTGAAGCCCAGCAACTAGAGGTGTAAAAAAGTCGGGCTAGTCGGCCGAGGCTGAAATGCAACGCTCTAATTGACTGCTTTGATGCGTTACAATATGGTAGGGCATTGTTTTAATGCTTACAGCAGAAAAATAAATGTTTTTTTAATGATTACTCACTGGATTGTTATCTAAATCTGCAATAAAATGACATTATTACAGCTTTAACTGAGGGTGCTATTGATTTCGTTTGAGGGTGCTTAGCACCCTCAAGCACCCCCGTAGAACCGGGCCTGCACACAAGTTGATGATCGATAGCCTGTGTATTTCTATTATACTGTGACCTGTTTGAGTTTTTTTCTATCATAACATTTTAGAAATTAATTCATTCTAAAATTTCAGAAATTGCGTTCTCAACTAAAAATAGCGCGGAGATGGACTGCATTTACTGTGCAGAAATGCACAGGCGGACTAAAGGGAAAAAATCGTCAAAACTATTTGAAATGTCATATAATTTCCATTGTCAGTATTATCTTATTTAAACATTTTATGTATTTCAAATAACTTGTGTCGCTATCTGCGCTGCATTCATGCATAGAGCAAGATTTTGCGTGTTCTGCGCGCATGCTGCTGAGTGAGCAAGAGATGTGCTGTGGGGTTTCAACACTCATATTTGTCTAAATATTCTTTTCTTCATTACAAATCTTGTTTGGTTTTATTTTATATCATTGCATATTAAAAATAATTCACTATTTTATGCAGATGCAAAATGAAGATTAGGCTTTCCCATTTTATAAATATTTGTACAAAATATATTCAGCATATTTAATAACCTGTTTTGTATCTTTATTATTTAATGCATAAGCGATTTATTAAAACAAGTTTATGCTGCGACATGCGTAATCTTGATTAACAGCAACTAATGATCAACGAATTGGAACGGCATCGGCCCATTAGATCATTTTAAAACGTCAAATATATCCTTCAATTTGCAGGTTATAACTCCGTTTGTCTCGGGTGTAGACTTGTGAAAATTTATTTTAATGCGGATCCCCACTCTAGCATTAACCTCATTTATTACTGATATTTAAGGGTTTGTGCGGAAAACTAATGCGCATGCATGACAGGGAGGTGCATGCGTGATCACTTTTTTTTTCTGATAAAGCATTTTTTTCTGATAATGAAACATTCAGTTCGAACCTGATTTAACGTAAGCTTTTAATTTTATTATTTGTATTTTTTTATTTTTTTTTTTACAAATAAAGACAGACAGGATGCGCTTTCTGCCATCTCGGTCTGTCTCTGGCTGGAGCGTTTCTCAAAAAAGAGCCAGAACTCAGCCTGTCTCACATAGGCTACAAGAGATATGTCTAGCTTAAAATGTCTACTTTCAAACGAACCAATTAAAAACGAAATTAAACACTCTCCGTTTATGTAATATGAAGGCTTTATTTCTCTCTAAAGCCACATCCAGTATAGGCCTGTGGAGATGCGAGTCAGCACTGTGAATTTCATCTGGCAGCTCACAAGAAAACATTAGTTTATTAATAAAAACATTAAAATGTCTCATTTTTGTATACATTAATTAGTTAAATAATGGCCTAAACGAATGTTTATTACTTACTATAAGTTACTATTAGACGTCTCAGTTAAAGTTTTTAAAGCATTTTATACGCATTTCCATAGTCGGATAAATTCCGCTTTCAGAACGGTCACGTCCGTAACGGAGAGATGTCACGTCCGTAACGCTGATTTTTCCTCTGAAACATAAAAGCGAAAATTTAAACAAAATTGATGTTTTAGGTTTTGTAAATAGCCAACCCTTGTCAATTCGGCAGATATTGTTACTTCTGGTTTGTGCGCTGTAAATCGCAGAAATTTTACAAAATATGTTGTCTCCCAGAAACTCGAGTCTTTTTTTGTCACGTCCGTAACGTATGTGTATTTCCCTCATTTAAAATATAAAACAGGGTTTTAGACTGAAACTTTTCTGATGTCTGGACTCTATTTTAAGGGGTTTCAAAAATATAAAGAGATGGTTCAATATATTGGTAAAGAATAAAATTTATGAGGATTTATATTTCAGGTTTTGACCTTGAATGTCACGTCCGTAACGCTGGAATTGCTCATATGTCTTGTATAAAAATTAAAGTGAATATCAAAATTATGAATAACAACGGCTCTGACAAAAACTCTTTAAATGCTTGTAAATTATTTTATCTGCAAATCGGTTTCGACCAATACCGATAACCATAAAAATGCTTAATATCAGTGCCAATATAGGTCGACCCCTATAATAAACTGTATAAATTAAAATAACATTACAGAAATTAAGCAAACATTTAAGTTACATAAAAATTCAATTAATAAATTATACAAGTAAATATTTAGATTTAATTTTGTATTAATTTCATATCATTTAATTTCTTTTGATATGTTCAAAATATGATACATTTTTTACATTTTGATGCTAAACATGCTCTTGCTGGGTTTCATAAGATTCACCCCATAACATCTCTGAGAGCAGAAGCTCGATTCACAGAGCTTTTTTTAGGTTTGACTGGAAACCTTTGGTCTCTGGTTTAGATCGAAGTCACAATGGACTTCTATTCTGGCAAGACATTTTGTCCAGCAGAGCGACTCTTTGCAAACACTTTCCAGGGTCTGTGGGCCCCAGGAAGTGATGTCATAATGGAGCTCATTCTCCAGCTAGTGTGACATTGTCTTCAGAGATCTGACAAAAGACAGACGAGCCATTGCATCGCTGTCTTTTTGTGTCTGATACACCAAACTACCATCTGAGCCCAGTTTGAGACATTGTGGAGGTCTCTTCTGGAGAAACATCTTGCAATTGTTGTCAAATGCAAATGCAGTCTGCATTTGTTCACTGTTTGATCTTATAAGAGCAGTGCTTTCTAAAATGATCTCACTTGTGCTTTGTGCTTCCTGTGAGAGTACTGAGTAAACTCTTCCTGTCTGTATCTGGTTAACAGCGGCGTGGCTGTAAATTGGCAGATTGAAGGTTCCTTCGCTTATCTTTGGGCCTGGATGGAGAGCTGGGGGATTTCTTCACTTTCTACTGACGCCTCACATCTGTTAGCCATACATCATTCTAGCTGCATGTGTTTCACTTGCTCGTCTCTATTTCTCGAAAAAGTAAACAATGCATAATAATAAGATCTTTTGGCCCGGTGCCTTTGTAAACTGAATTCTGGCGAAGCTGTGAGTCAATTTGTCCTGAAACTCAAGCAGCTGTGACCATCAGGACGACCGGACTCGTGTTTGTGTTTGATCTGTTGAGTGTTGTAATTAATGTGATTTATGTTTATTATTAGTTAAATGAACATTTATTTCTAGGAGTCATACATGGGGGGGATCTGGTCTGCATGTGAAAAGAGCAACAAATGACTGGCTGCTGTCAAAATAAAGAAAATATTAGCAGTTAGCACAAATATTGGCCATTTGTTACCATAAAACATCTTTACTCATTTATTTCTTATACTGATTAGAAATTTGGCTTAATTTCTACTCTTTTATGGTAATTCATTAGCTTCATAGCACAAGTTATAACTTGCACATATATAAAGATAAATCTATTCTAAGAAATTATTTTTTACACATTTTAATAACCCCAAAACTGTTGTTGCTGTAAAGCAAAAAAATTCAAAAATAAATTCAAAAAATAAATAACTGTAAAAAAAATATGTAGGAAGTAAAATAAAAAAGACAGAAAGAAAAATAAATAGATAATACATACATAAATAAAGAAAATATAAATGAATGAACTAATTAATAAAATTTAAAAAATAAATAAGAAATCAAATAATAAAAAAATTATGAAATTCATAAATAATAAAAATTAAGAATATACAATATATTTATAATAAAGAATAATAAAACAAATAAAGAATAATAAATAAGTAATCAAAATAAATAAAAAATGTGAAATAAAAATTTAAGTAAATAAATAAAATAAATGTAAAAAAAGGAAAAATAATAATAAACATACAGAAAGATGGAGAGAAAAATATATAAAGAAATGTATTGAATGAATGAATAAAAATAAACTAATGAAAAATGAAATTAATTACAAAAATGACAAATAAAAATAAAATTTAAATAAATTAATGAAAATGCTTAAACATAAATACACAAATATGTGTGTAAAACTATAATTCTTAAAAATGATATTAAAATAATATTAAAAATAAGTACAATTATTTAAAAATTATATTTTTTCAATGAAGAGATCAACATTAGCTGCAAAACAAAAAAATATGAAAATAATAAAAATTAAACAAATAAATCAGAAAGAAAACGATAAATAATAAAGACAGAAAGAAAAAGAAAAAATTAAATATGAATGAATGAATAAAAAGTAAAAATAAATAAATGAAAAATGATAAAAAAAATAAATAAATAGAAAATGTATGAAAATTTCTAATTCTTAAATGTAATTATATTATAAAAAGTAAAATTTATTACATACAATTATTCAAAAATCATATTTTTATGAAGAGCTAAAATTGTCTTTTTTTCATTCATTTTTAAAGATTTTCATTTATATAAAGCAAAATTAGATGGATGTTAAAAATATTAAATATAGCTGTGGATGAAGGAACTAGACCGATGCAGCACTTTTGACTCTGGTATTTGATCTAATTCACTAAGTGAGATCTAGTTTAGACTGTATGTTTTACACTGACATAGTGAGGTGCCATGCATATTAAAATAAAGTATTTTTTTAATGCAAACATGCAAATAGCAAGCACAAAAACAATTAATTCTTAGTAAATTCTCCAAGTGTCCAGATGTAAAACTGTTGAGATTTCCAGTTGTTGTTGAACCATGTTTTCACGTCATGTTGCTGCAGCACTGAAGTTCACTTTCCTCTCTATGTTTTATGGTTGTTTAACTCTACTCACGAGCCTTAGTGATGTTTTCCCATAAGCGGTAACAGTCCGGTCCTGCATGTCAGTCATGGGAACTTGCTAACCCTTGCCAAAATGCCCAGCTTCCCCCTTGATCTTCAGGGACGCGTCCTTATTTTCCTCCAGCGTTTCCTCCGGCTGGCCTCCAAAGGGAAAGATGAGGACTGTACTCGTGTTATCTCACAAGAATAATACTTAGAGTTTATTTTTTGCTTCATAAATCATCAAAAATACCTGGTTTGATCAGTGTGGGAATGTCTGTGTCTGGCAGAGGGATGGCATAACGAGGGAACGGCTACAAACACTTGCCCAGGATTTAATTGTCTTTTTTTTTGCAGTTGGCGAAAGCTTTAACATCTGTTTCATATTCCTCTGTTTGACGTCACACGCTCAGCTAATGGACTGTAGTTTTGCAGGTGTGTGATGTGTTTCCTTACATCATGTCGAGGTAATGGGTTTGATCTGCTGCGGTCATGTTTCTGATGGTTTGTGTTCTTAAAGGAACACTCCACTTTTTTTTGGAAATAGGCTCATTCTCCAACTCCCCCCGAGTTAATAAGTTGATTTTTACCATTTTGAAATCCATTCAGCCGTTCTCCTGTTCTGGCGATATCACTTTTAGCATAGCTTAACATAGATCATTGAATCCTATAAAAAAGGTAAAATTTTAATTTTAATTAAATTTTTGTTTTTGTTTTTGTTTAAGGTCCTAAAATATATTTAATTTAGATTAATTTAATGTTAAATTTGTAATGAAATTTTAAATTTGTACTGAAAAAAGTAGTTTTATTTTATTTTATAATTCAATAAAGTTTTTTCAAGATAAAAATATTAACAATAAAATGTAAATATATGTAATTTTTAAAGTGATACAGTTATAATGATTTCAAATATAAATATTAAACTAATATAAAAAATTACAATGACTAAAAATAATATAAATAAATAAGTAAAAATAAATAATAAATCATCGTCTGTCAATTCAGACTTATTAATAAAATATACATATTTCTATGTATATTAATATTGTATAAATATAATTTTTAAAGTGTTACAAAATAATTGTTAAAAATTTAATATTTTTAAAAAGCTAATTCTCATTGCTATAAAGCAAAATAATAATAAATAAAAAAAAATAAAAAAATTTCATAAGTAAATAAGTATATTATTTATTATTAATATAATGATAGATAGATAGATATACTGTAGTTGATGTTGCTTCTGTAAAAGAATGATCAGTTATATTAAATTTATTATTTTTTTCTGTGGTATCAGAATCGGTATGGAGAATGATCAAGTTCAAGTACGGTATCTTGTACAGTGTCACAGGTGTTAATATGAAGTGATGATGTTTTGGTGTCATGAGAACCTGTTTTGTGGTTCTGGCAGCTGATCAGACCCAGTTTCTTCAGTCTCATCTTGCTCTGTTTGAGATCCAGAATCTTCTATGGGCCACAGATACAGACCAGATGGAGCTTTGCATTTGCTCCCGGCGCTTTCTGTTCAATGTTGGACTCGTTGTTACTTAGCAACCTTATAATCTACAGAAGAAACATAGCAGGATTTAACTACAGTGTGATCACTCAGATACTGCTATTAAGATACTATCTATCTGTCTAATCTATCTAATCTATTTAACTATCTTTAGTAAAATATTTAGTACATTGAGATGTAAACATCTGGCCACTCATTGCTTGATTTCTTTAATGTATATTTTTGGAAAGGTTTTGTTTTTTTGTCGCAACCCCAAAAAAAAGACACAACAACAAAACAAATAGTTAAGGTCCTAAAATAAATTAAATTAGTCTAATTTAATTTTAAAAATTTAATGAAAATAGTAGGTCATACAATGTAAATGTTATTTTATTTTATTTAATTTTGTAATTAAAGTAATGTCACAAAAACGGAAATAGGTAAGGTCCTAAAATAAATTTAACTAGTAATTTGATTAATTAAATTTCATTATTCAAATTCAAAAATCACAATTAAAAAAATCTATATTAAAAAAAAAAAATTGTGAAGGTGTCGGTCCTAGAATGTAATTTTCATTTTTATTTTATTTTGTATGAAAGAAAGTAACGTCACAAAATAAAAAAAATCAATAAATAAAAATGCCTAAAATGTCAGTTTTATTTATTTATTTTATGTTTGATGTCAAAATATAAACATATTTAATTTAATATATATAAAAATTAAAATATAAAATATATAAAAATGTATTTTATTTAGTTTTATTTTATTTTAATGAAAATAGTATTACAATCCAAGAAAATTAAAAGAAAGTGTAGGTCTTAATTTTATTTTATTTTGTTTTATTAGGAGTGAAAATAATAGTTTAGGTCCTAAATTTAAATTTTCATTTAAATAACTATTGTCACATCTCAAAAATAAAGTAAATAAATAAATTAAATAATCCTAAAATAGTTTAGGTCCTAAAATATATTTAATGTATTTAATTTTATTTAATTTGAATGAAAATCCAATCCAAAAAATTTAACAGAAAGTGTTTTTATTTTATTTTATTTTATTTTATTTTATTTTATTTTATTTTATTTTATTTTATTTTATTTTATTTTATTTTATTTTATTTTATTTTATTTTATTTTATTTTATTTTATTTTATTTTATTAGGAATGAAAATAATATCACAATTCAAAAACTCCAAAAAAAAGTCCTAAAAAAAAGCGAAAATGTATTTTATTTTGTTGGATTTTGTAAGATGATAAATGAATGCAGGATCTTTTTCAGACACATTAATTTAGTGTATGTTTTGGAAAGGTTTGACCAGTCGCATTCCGATCATCAGATTGTCTAATCAGGCATCCGAACACACCCAGACTCTCACAGCTGGCCGTTGAGCGGTGTGTCGGTGCTACAGAAGTACAGATATTTCAGCTTTTCCACTGCCAGACTGCATGCCACACATAGCAGCATATCTGCAGTTTGACGAGCGTTTGGCTCCTGGTGGTTGTGTGTGAGTGTGTGTTTGCGTGGGCCGTATCGGGGTGGAGGGCTTCAGTAGAATGAAGGATTCGTCCCACTCGTCCATCAGCGGGGCAGAGTAATGTCAGCGTAACCCAGGCAACGCATTGTGAAGCAGATCTCAGTACTGTCCCACGCACACGGGCCTACAGTCTGTGAGAGCAGCTCCCGTACAAATATCACCATGGAAACCACACTTTCTGCCAAAATACCATACTTACTATAATTATTAGTGCTTTAGATGAAGAAAGCATCACTGTTACTGTTGCTCATGATAATACTTTCTTCAGAACGTGTACGAATCTAATTGGTATTCATGTTAATTCATAATAAATTAACATGGGGGCTTTTAAAACAAATTTTTTTTGTTCTCCCTTTTCATAAGAATTACCAAATTGATTGTCAGTATCATGGTTCCACCAAATGCCATATACTCACTATAATTATTAATTGTTTTGATGAAGAAAGCACCACTTTTGCGATTGTTTATAGTAATATTTTATATAAACATCAAAAATTGTAAAGTGCAAAATCTAGTTGTTAGTCATGTAGCAAAATGTTTGAGTTTAGTTTAGTTTGTTTTGGTCAATTTATAATAATGGGAATAAAAATAATGTCACAAAATTGTCTTTTATTTAATTTAATTTTATTTTTATGGGAATAAAAATAATGTCACAATTAAAAAAAATATATAAAAAAAGGTCCTAAAATATAATTTACTTGATTTAAAATGATGTCAATCCAAAAAAAAAAAATAAGGTCCTAAAATATATTTTATTTTATTTTATTTTATTTAAATTTAAAATGTCACAATCCAATCAATCAACCAATAAATAAATAAGATCCTAAGATTTACTTTATTTTGAATTAAATTTTCACAATCTTATGAAATGAATATCACAAATAAAATAAAAAAACCTCCAAAGGCTGAGGTCTTTTATTTTATTTTATTTTATTTTATTTTATTTTATTTTATTTTATTTTATTTTAAATGATAATGTCAAAATCCAAATAAAAAATAAATAAATAAAATAAGGTCCTAAAATGTATTTCATTTCATTTATTTTATTTTATTTTATTTTATTTTATTTTAATGGGAATAAAAATAATGCATCAATAAATCAATGATCAATAATCAATAAAAATCAATGTCACACAAAATAAGATCCTAAAATATAATTTATTTTATTTTAATTGAAAATGTCGCAGTTCAATAAAATTTTAAAATATATTTATTAATAAATAAATAAATTCCTAAAATATATATATATATTTTTTTTTTGAATGAAATTAATATTAAAATCCAAAAAACTCCAAAGGCTGAAGTCCTAAAATAAGCAAAAATATTTATGTAATTTTTTTTTTTATTATTATTTAAAATTTGTAAAAATGCAATTATTCATGTAAAATCATATATCAACACAAAATCTTTTTCAAACACATCTTTTTCCTCGTGTTTTCTTTTATATACTGTTTAAAAAGCTGCAAAATCATGTTTTAGATCAGGGGTCTTCGTCTGTTGGTGACGTCTGTTTTAGATGGTTATATCATGGTATTTTACCTGAATGTTTACCATTTGCACTTACAAAAACATACCATGGTATTTTAGAAATTTTTACTTTGTTATTCTTACAAGTACATGAACTTCAGTAACATGGTCTGTTTCAGAATACCATAGTATTGCCATCTGATACTATAGTATTTTCTTTTTTGCGTATTTAAGTACTACAGTAAAATTGTACATTGGTATTTACTACTGTTGTAATCAAAGATTTTGAAAGCTTATTACTCTGTTTGAATGAGTGATTCATTTACAGTCATCTCACTGTGGTAAATATGGTATTTTGGTGCAAACTATTGACTTGTAACAACAAATGATGTGTTATTATGTCTTTATGGACATTTCTGTTCATAACACAGTGGCAGAAACTGTGATACTGTGAAAGAATGAAGTATTCTGCGAAAGAATTTCCCTTCTCTTCTGATATAGTAAATAATGTATGTGAGTTTGAAATATTCAGATTCTGCGTGACATTCAGAGAGGACAAACTCACGGAACTGAGCTGTTATGAAACGCTCATGCTTTCAGAGAACCGCGTACTCTGTTTTGTACAGAGAAACACATTAACATGGTCCAGACAGCTTTATGTGACAATGAGAAAAAGCTGCATTGTGCCTGAGTTTGATGGCTTTCCGCACAATGAGGCTCTTTCACTCATTTGGAAACTCTGAGGTTTCCAAGGACGCTGGCTGCCATGGAGATTCACACATCAGCGTTTAGAAATGAAGCTCCGCTCGTCGTAAGGAATCAAAGGAAACACGTCGGGCTCGTAGTTTAGCCTAAAGTCAAAGAAAAATTATATTTTGCATTATTTATTTATTAATTTGCATTAAGAGCCATTAAGATTTTTTGCATTGAGCATTATTATATTGCATTATTTTCAGTGCAGTTAAGCACATTTTACTTGCCAGCATTCTCCTTTCTGTAATGCAGATTATATATAGCATGCAAAGTATATGTCTTGGTGGTATTTGTAGTACTGAATTTAATTTATGTTGATTTTAATTTAAACAAGGCATGATGTTCATTTTACAGTATGTTAATGAGAATTAAAACAATGTCACAGTCTAAAAGTTAAAGTCCTAAAATATGCTTGTTTTATTATTTTTTTTTTTTTTCACTGGGAATTAAAATCACAATCCAAAAAAATTTCCAAAAAGGTTAAGATGCTAAAATATTATATATAATGAAATGAAAAGAATGTTACCATCCAAAAAAGGTGTAGGACCTAAAAGTTATGAAATGTTTTATTTTAATTCAATGGGAATTAAAATATCACAATCCAAAAAAAATCTGAAAAAGTTTAAGATGCTAAAATATGCCAAAGTTTTGTTTAATTTAATTACATTTTTTTTCGGAATGAAAATAATTTTACTTATTTAAAAAAAAAAATAAAAAAAATGTGTAGGTCCTTAAATATAGATCCTAAAATGTATTTTATTTTTCATTTTATTTTATTTCATTGGGAATTTATAAATCACAATCCAAAAAAAGTTAAGATGCTAAAAAAGTTTTATTTTGAATAATGTAATGTTGCAGTCCAAAAAAGTGTAGGTCTTAAAATATATTTTATTTTATTTTATTTGAATAAAAAATAACATTACAATGCAAAAATAATAATATATCTGTCAAAAAAGAGTAGGTCATAAATTTTATTTTATTTTATTTATATATATATTTTTTAATATTTTGAATGGAAATAATATTACAATCCAAAAAAAAATGTGCAGGTCCTAAAGTTTTGATTATTTTATTTTATTTTATTTTATTTTGAATAATGAGATAACGTTGCAATCCAAAAAAAGTGTAGGTCCTAAAAATAAAGATCCTAAAATATGTATTTAATTCTATTTATTTTTTCTCATGGGATTAAAAAAATGTCACAATCCCAAAAAAATACAAAAAATGTTAAGATACAAAACAAAACGCCAAAGTTTTGTTTTGTTTTTATTTATTTATTTTCTTTTATTTTATTTTGACTAATGTAATGTTGCAATCCAAAAAAGTGTAGGTCCTAAAATATTTTTATTTTATTTTATTTTATTTTAAATGAAAATAATGTTACAATCCAAACACAAAAAAGTGTAAGTAAGTAAATATAGGTCTTCAAATTATTTTATTTTATTTATTTTTTCTCGTGGGATCGAAAATGTCACAAATTACCAAAAGTATAATTTTTTATTTTATTTTATTTTGAATAAAAATTGTTACAATCCAAAAAAGGTGTTAAAATCCTAATAACATGCAAAAATATACTTTCTTATTTTTCCCTTTATTTTGACATAAAAATGACTTGGACCTATCTTTGTGAGCATGATCCTGTCGAACCACGTGCTGAATCTTAGCGTGATAGTAAATCCACATTGTTGTATTTATCAGATACTCATGCTTTTATTGCTTTTATACCAAAAAGTCCTTTATTACATCTCTTCAAACGTTCCCCCTCCGGATCCGGTCTGTTGAAAATGTCTGTGAAACGCACATTTATTAGTCTGAGGCCAGTCTTTGTTTTCATGCGACGGTGCCCCCTGCTGGAGGTCATGTGCGTCGACCTCCTGCGACTTTTCCAACTCTATCTCAATCCGAAGACCATCTCCCGTCATGATTCTTGGCTGGAATCGCTCACTATTACACAAAGCTGTCATAACGAAGGCCCCTTTATTGGCTGCGATCACGATATATCTCTCGGTTCGCTAAGCAGGGGTTGTTTAGGCCTGAGAAGTGCTTGCATGAAACCCTTTGGCCCGAGTTAAAGTTTCCGGATTCATACTCATTTATAATAGCCGCATCGCTGTGTTTCCACCTCATGGGGAGCAAAAGGGGGGTAAAAAATAAATGAAAGCGCAACTGAGGGCATTTGTGAGGGCCGCAGTGTTCATCCGTATCCCAGCGTTCATTTCCTGCGGATGATAGGGTGGGCGGAAACACTGGCGGACTAAATGGAGCTGTAACTAATGAGTTCACTGCTGATCGTCAGGATCGCTCTGATGGCATCCATTTTGGTTTTAACGCAGGATCGATCAGGGATATGAGTCTCAAGGTTCTTGAAAAGCTTTTAAAGCTTTTCTAAATATGTATACAAAACTCATCCATTAATAGGCAAGAAGTAAATGTAGAGTGTGTGACCTTGTGGACAAGATGGACTAGAAAAATGTCAAGGCTTGCTATTTTTTGTGAGAAGTGATCTTGGTAAAATTACACATCCTACAAAATCACCAAGCAATGTTTAACCCTTACAACAAAGCACTTTTCCATAGAAAATAATAGTAATAATTATTTTTAATTTTATCTGCAGTTATAATTTTAAAATTAAATACTTTTATAATTATAATCAAAATAATTGTTGTAATTAATGAAAATAATAATTATAGATAATAGAGTAAAAAAAAGTCCTAAAATATATTTTATTTTATTTCAATGGGAATTAAAATATTACAATCCAAAAAAAAGTTTAAGATGCTAAAATTTGGTTTTATAATGTTTAATAGTTGTTTTGTTTGACTTTATTTTATTTTACTTTTTCATTTTATTTTATTTTATTCTGAATTAAAATAATGTTACTATCAAAAAAAAAGGTGTAGATCCTAAAATATATTTTATTTAAATTTATTTCAAAATAAAATTTTACATCACAATCCTAAAAATCCAAAAGAGGTTAAGATGCTAAAAAATTCATAATCATAAAATATATTTAATTTTATTTCAATGGGAATTCAAATATCACAACTAAAAATAATTCAAGAAAGATGGCAAAAATGCTACAATACTTATTTTTTATTTTATTTTATTTTTAATGAAAATAATGTTTCAACCAAAAAAGGTGTAGCTCCTAAAATATAGATCATAAAAAATATTTCATTTTATTTTATTTTATTCTGAATGAAAATGATGTTACTGTCCAAACAAAAGGTGTAGATCCTGAAATATATTGTATTTTAATTTATTTCAATATGAAATTTAATATCACAATCCTAAAAATTCAAAAAAGGTTAAGATGCTAAAAAATTCATAATCATAAAATATAGGAATTAAAATATCACAATCCAAAAAATTAAATAAAGATAGCAAAAATGCTAAAATATGCCAAAGTTTTGTTTAATTTAATTTAATTGTTTTATATTTTATTTTATTTTGAATGAAAATAACGTTACAATCAAAAAAGGTGTAGCTCCTAAAATATAGATCATAAAATATATTTATTTTATTTTATTTAAATGGGAATTAAAATATCACAATGTTTAAGATGCTAAAATATGCCAACGTTTTGTTTTTTGTTTGTAGATCCTGAAATATAATTAATTTTAATTTATTTCAATATGAAATTTAATATCACAATCCTAAAAGTCCAAAAAAGGTAAAGATGCTAAACAATTGTTTTATTTTAATGTAATAATGATGCAATCCAAAAAAAAAACAAAAAACGTGTAGGTCCTAAAATATTCTATTCTATTCTATTCTATTCTATTCTGAATGAAAGTAATGTTACAATCCAAAAAAGGTGAGTCATTAAATGTAGTTCTTAACAAATATTTAATTTTATTTTCATGGGAATGCAAATGTCAATCCAAAAAAAAAAAGGAAAAATGTCAAGGCTTGCTATTTTTTGCGAAGTGATCTTGATAAAATTACACATACGTACAAAATCACTAAGTGATTCAATCGGGAAAAGCTTTTAAAGCTTTTATAAATATGTATACAATATGTATTCTCATCCATTAATAGGCAAGAAGCAAATGTAGGGGGTGTGACCTTGTAGACAAGACGGACTAGAAAATGTCAAGCCTTGCTATTTTTGTGAGAAATAATCTTGATGTAATTACACCATCGTTAGTAAGATAAAACCATTTTGTTAGTAAGATAAAACCATAATAAATAAAAGTCATTTAATTGACAGTCACATTATTTGAACTTAATGTGCATTTTTTTAATTAATGCTTTTCAAAAAGTGACATTACAGACAATAAAAGAATTTTACAACATTTTTCTGTCACATAAATGAAGTTCTTTGAGCTTTCTATTCATCAAAATAATCCTGAAAACAATAATCATAATGGTTTCCACAAAAATATGACATTTGATAGTATTTAAAAAGTTTCTTAAGCAGCAAATCAGCATATTTGATTTCTGGTGGATCATGTGACACTTAAGACTTAAAAATGCAGCTTTGATCACAGGAATAAATTACATTTTACTATATATTACAACAGAAAGCTGTCGTTTTAAATTGTAAAATATTTCACAATTTTGAATGTATTTTTGATTAAAAAAATGCCTTGGTGAGCAGAAACATTTCAAAAACTTTAGTAAACTTTAGTAAAAGAGCCAACAACCAATCAGCTTTTAAACTGAGGCAACAGTTATGTTTTTTTTTAAAGGATAGCATCGGATCTCATTAGCTCAGCAGTTTGTGCAGATTGTTCAGCGGTGTAACGTCAAAGCAATCTGATATTTGTTTACCAGCTAATTGAATCTGTGGAGAGAAATGGAGGGAGAAATAGACTGTAATGGTCTTTCAGAGGAAGAGAGGACAGCGGCGATAACAGCAGAGCGGTACATCAGAAATATGATGATTATGACAGACTAAAAGGACTTGATAATGTTCTAAAACCTACTAAGCTGCCTTCTAAGGGAACATCTTAGCTGAAATGGAACCTCTCAACCTCGTAATTAAGATAGATCTACTACATCTGCCATGATTAAAGTGAAATGGATGGAAAGTGTCGATTTAAGACATTATATTTATTTTATTTGCTTAATTTTAAGTATTTGACTGAACAAAATTGCCCCTAAATTTAAAAGTTAATTTCTGACCCTGGTTAGCACATGTTTTTTAGATGATCTAAAATGCATTGACGTGGTTTTGGGCCAGATCTGATCTCTCTCTTTCTCTCTGTCCATCTCTGTTGTGCTTTTAATGCAGTTTGTCCCAGCAGCCTCTGGGTGTGTGCCAGCGCCGCTGCTATAAAAAGCTCTGCAGACAGGACTAGCGCGGTTCTGTGTACATGCTAGCGCTAGCTTTGACCTCAGCAGTATGGGCGGAAACAAACACACACGATGCTGACACTCACATAAACGTTTGCTTGCTCATAAAGCCTGGTCTTAACTGTCACCTGGATCAGCTTTCAGACAATATCACGCTCACATCCTTAGGATGATTTCGACCTTGAGTCAAATCTTGATGTGGCGCAATGGTTTAGAAAGGGTGTCAGATGGTATTTTGATGACAGCATTTATGTATCATTAGTATTTAACCCAAAGTACCATGGTATTTTAAAAAAAAATATTGTTTTTAATTAACATGAAATAAAATAAAAATAGTTTTCAGAAATGAACTTGAATAGTTGTAGACAAAACACAAACTGAAACTACCAAGAATAAAACTACTACAGAAATAAAAAATAAATTGAAGCTAAACAGAAATATAAAAACTAACAATACTATTAAAAAGCACATACTAGAACTACTAAACTGAAATAAAGAAATAATAAAAAATATATTTATTATAAATGTCAAATACACATATTTGAAACTACTAAATACTGAAATAAAAAATAAATTTAAGGTATACATAACTAATAAAACAAAAACTAATAAAAATGACAAAAGCACTTACTGAAACTAAAATAAATGCTGTACAGAAATATTTAAAAAATATGTATTTTTTTAAAACTGAAATAAAAAATAACAAAACAGTTAATTTAAGCTCTAAAGAAATATATATAAAAAATAAAAACTACTAAAAACTGAAATAAAAAAAATGCTGTACAGAAATATTTTTTACAAATCAAAAACTAATAAAAATGATAAAGGTGTATAATAAAACTGCTAAAACTAAAATAATATATATATTTTTTTTAAGCTATAAAGAAATATAAAAAAATATTGAATATGCCAAAAGCACATACTAAAGCTACTAAACCTATAGAAAAATGAAAATAAATTTAAAGCTATACATAAAATAAAACTAATAAAAATGACAAGCACATACTAAAACTGAAATAAAAAAATGCTGTACAGAAATATTTTTTGCAAAGCAAAAACTAATAAAAATGCTAAAGATGCATAATAAAATTGCTAAAACTGAAATAATAATACAAAATAATAAAAAATATATATTTTAAGCTATAAAGAAATATTTAAAAAATATTAAATATGCCAAAAGCACATACTAAAGCTACTAAACCTAGAATAAAAACAATTAAAATAATGCTAAACATAAATAAAAGAAAACAAAAATGACAAGCATATACTAAAACTGAAAAAAAAAAAAGGGTGTACAGAAACTAAGCAAAAGCAAAAACTAATAAAAATGATAAAGGCACATAACAAAATGTAATAAAACGTAATCAAAAATTAAAACTGAAAATATATAAATATGAATTCAATTTCAAATTCAATATTAATTCAAAACCAATACATGAACACTACTAAAATCACACTGAAAAATATAATGTGATTCATTTCGAGTGATAATGCCATCTTATTTTGATATATACCATGTCACTGAACGATTAGCATATTCAAATTGTATGTATTTGTGTTTTAACTATGGTGCATATCAGAAATACGTGGTACTACAGCAGTATCCTGTGTCAAGAAAAGTATATAGATGCACATGGAAATTCTGTTTATAAGTTGTGTTCATATGATATTTTGATATAAAATTGTGATGGTACAGAAAAGTTCTTTTCATCTTTTTTTTTTTTTTTGCAAGATGAACCTTTCATGTCAGCGAAAAGTTGGCAAGACAGGTTGCGTGGGTTTTTCTGTTGTACAAACACATACCGTCAGAGAGGACGGTAATGATGGGCCTCTGAGTCGATGCATCAGTGCACTTGGCCGAGGCTTTTACTGCAGAGGACAGACGCTCGCCTGACTTAGAAAATCAATAAGATATGTGCGCCTTGCCTTTGAGCCAGACAAAGCCATCAGTCCAGCTTACCGTATTTACTCCACTGAAAATCTGCATTTACACAAGTTAGACTCACTCCTTATTTAATATAATGTCAACTTTTTGATTTTGTTCATATTTATTATAAGGAAAGATAGACATGTATAGTGATGAAAGCCAAAATATTAAATGTCATGGATGAATATTTACTGAGTAATCCACTATTTTGTAGAGGGAGGTCAAAATGGCAATTTTCACCTTAGATTCAGAGTCAAATTACTGGAGGGTAAAAGTGGCTTCAGAAAGATGGTAGCGTCATTATCTTATTTTTACACAGAGATCGGTAGCTCTATTAATAAAATATGTTGACTTGAGCAATCTTTGTTGCATTATTTGCCAATGGTGACCATTTAAAAATGGGGAAACGGCACTTTTCAAGTTTTTGCTCCAAAGTTTGCATGCCTGTAACTCAAGAAGTATTAAAGATATCTTAATGCCCTTTTAGATATTGGGTCTTAACAAACTTTCCTTTTAGCATCTTCATTTTCAATAACCTATGAGATTTAGTTCCAGAGATATTGAAATTTCAATATGGCCCCTGTAGTAAATCATTAAAATGTACACGTCTTTAGTCGTCATAAACCAAATGTGGATTAGCTTGAAAAAAATTTCTTTGAAGAACAAATGATGTTAAAACTAGAGATGTATTTTGAATCTTTCTGTCAAGACAATTGCATTGAACATACCTGTCTGAGTGGCATAAATATTCTTTTTCCAAAATTTTGTGTGCCTATAACTCCAGAAGTATTAAAGATATCGCAATATGATTTTGGATTCTAGTTCTTAATAAACTTTTCTTTTGTAATCTTAATTTTCAAGGCCCTACAGCATTCAGTCCCAGAGATATGAGGATCTCAATAAGGCTCCATGTCCAGATTGTTGAATGTTACCCATTTTTAGTGGTTGAAAACCAAATGTTGGTCACTTTTATACAGCTGATACTTAGCTTATTTAAAGAACAGTGTCTGAAGAAGAAATAATGTTGAAATTAGAATTGTATCTTGTTTCTCTCTATCAAAACAATTTCAGTTTGCTTCTCATAAATATTCTTTTTCCAAAGTTTGTGTGCCTATAACTCAAGATGTATTAAAGATAACACAATTGCAATTTAAAATAGTGGTTTTCTATTTTAATATACTTTAAAATAAAATATATTCCTGTGATGCAAAGATGAATTTTGCTTCAGTCTTAAGTGTCAAATGATCCTTTAGAAATCATTCTAATACACTGATTTATTATCACTGTTGGAAACAGTTGTGCTGCTTAATATTTATTTTTATTTATTTATTTTTTTTTTTTGTTAAATAAAACATTAAAAAGAACAGCATGTAACCTTTGTAACAATATTACCCCAAAGTTTGGGGTCAGTACATTTTTTCTTTCTTTCTTTGTATACTGACTACTTTTATTCAGCAAAGTGTTGATGTATTGTTAGAAAAGATGTCTATTTAGAATAAATGCTGTTCTTTTTCACTTTTTATTAATCAAAGAATCCTGATAAAAGTATCACAGGTTCCAAAAACATATTAAGCAGCACTGTTTCCAACATTGATAATAAATCAGCATATTAGAATGATTAGAAGGATCATGTGACACTGATGAGTAATGATGCTGAAAAATCAGTGTTGCATCACTGAAATAAATTATATTTTAAAGCATATTAAAATAGAACACTGTCATTTTAAATTCCAAAAATATTTCTCTTTTTTTAATAAATTACAGTACATCAACATAGTTGTTCAGTACTATGCAATATCTAGTATTACCATCTGATACCATCATTAAACCACAATCATGTCAGTGTGACATTGTTTTGTAATCCGGTGCTCTCTTTGTCCTTGCTTTCTGTGTCATCTCGGTTGACGTTCTGCTCGAGTACTCACTCCGAACCCCAAACTCTCAGCTCTTCAGATGTAAAAAAGCCCGTCCCAGCGGCACAGTTATATTTAGCAGACCGCCACCAGCAGTTTCTGGGACACGGGTGTTACTCTCACGATAAAAAAAATGCCCTGAAAACTCTGCGTTTGCTTGAGAAACGCTAGTACCGTGAGGTTTTAGCGCTGCGTCGCTCCTGCACAGCTCTTATGTGGGAGGTATTTGAAGAAAAACATCTCACAGGAGTCAACCGCATGCTTGATTTTCTACAACCGAAGCCTTATGGTAGCAATTAGAAAGATAAACGGAGCTTCTCGTTTTCACACCGAAGGCATTGCGTTTTAGTTTTGCATGGGTGTTTTTGTGCGTCGTCACCTGCTGATCTTTATGGGCGAATCATGCACTTAAGAAAGAAAGTATTGGCTGATGTGATCATGCTGAGATGCACTCATGCATTTGAGAGCAGACTGCTGATTTCAATTAGGAGCACAGCGCTGAATGCGGCGAAATGGCTGGGAGGAACTCTTGGCCGGGAAACTTACGTTATTGTAGTTCTGCCAGTAGCCTGACCGGCCTGTCACGGCTATCAATTATCTCACGGCTGAGGAACGCCACATTATTGTGCTTGTCTGTGGATTGGGTTATGATGTTTCAAGGGCAGTTCTGGGGTCGTCCAACAGGTGGCAGTAGGTGCTTATGGGACCGAGATGAAGTAGACATGAGTGTCTTCTTGATGGAGAGGGAAGATGGGTTGATGGGAAATAAGTGCTGTCTTTTTGGAAAGGTCAGCAGTGCAGAGCAAGCAATTAAAGACTCTTTAGGTGGTCGTTTGCAGGTCACAAGTGTGTTTCTGAGTCACCGATAATGGGGAGAATTTTTTTTTAATGTTTAAAAAAAGTTAAATATTTATATTTACTTTTTATCTTTCCTTATTGTGAAATTATGATCTTTCCTGGTCTTGTTGTGAACTTTAATTTATCCATATTAATAACAATTAAAAATAATAATAATAATAATTACAATTAAAATGTGATAATTGTTGGCTTTTTGATGAACAATTTAACAATATAAAAAATAAAATAAAATGAAAAAGTACTAAAAATACTAAAAGTGAAAATAAAAATAAAGCTAAACAGAAATAAATAAATAAATATCAACTAAAAATTAATTGAAATGAAAAAAAAAAAACAAATAGTAAAACCACTGAAACTTTAAACTTTAAATTTATTTTTTATTTTAGTTTTACTAAAGTTTAATATTTATATTTACTTTAATTATATTTCCTGGTGTTATTGTGGTCTTTAATTTATCCAAATTAAAACCAATAAAATTAATAGAAAATAAATAAATAAAAATAATAGAAAATAAATAAATAAATAAATATGTAATATATTCTTTATATATAATATTTTTATAGATATTAAAAAAATATCTATGCCTATAAAAGGAGGCAATTTTAGCCATAATTTTTCTCAAAAATATAGTAAAATTATGCATTTTTATATATATATATTACACACAGATTATACATACAGTATATTAATCATGCATTTAATTGATTAAAAAAATTATGTGATATCGCCCTTTCGTCCTGGGTTAAATATAATAAATACAGAAATAAATAAAAAGCTATTTAACCACAATAAAGGAGAAAAAAATTGAATGTTTTTATCTACTCGCAATTTTATTTGTACCACATTTAATCATATTTAAATACATTTCACAAGTCAGTGCAGAAAAAATGAATCTAAAATGAATGAAGATTCTTTGTAGGTTTATGTTGGCATCTCTGTTAGGCATCTAATAATTTTGGATATGAACTATAATGACCTTTGACCCCTCCGTCTGTTTCAGCAGGGCTTCAGAGGAAGCCGACCCATGAGGAAGTGTGAACGGTGAAAAGGCGAAAGGTCAGAGGTCAGGATGACGACAGTAGCCGCAGAATTCGACCACATGGACATCCAGCCACAATACCAGGACAGTGTCAACAACCGCTGGGAGGACGAGTGGGACAACGAGAACAGCTCGGCCCGATTGTTCGAGCGCTCGCGCATCAAGGCTCTGGCCGGTGAGTACGAATCACAAAGTCCATCCGTGATGACCTTAGTTAATATATCAGGTTTTAATAGACGCACTTGATCTGTTTTTTCCAGCTCGAAAGCTGTAGTTAAAAACAAAGAGAGGTAATTATCAGCAGAAGTGTTTCTGCGTTTTTGGCTTTGAATAGCTGTAACTAGTGCTGGATAATGTGACGCCTACTCGCACATGACATGCAGTGATTTGGCGTGTGGGCGAGCAGAAAGAATGTGGGCGTAAGTTCACACTTTCTCTGCTCCTTCTGAAGCTCCCACACCGTTTCTGATTCACAGCGAAGCCCTCGAGCCCACAGACCAACTCAGGAGGCTCTTGCGCCTCGTACAGGAAACTGAACTCGTTACATAAAATCAATATGGAGATGGATGATGTTTTATTCATGAGTTGAATTTTTAATGCTCTTCCTATAGATGCCGATGTAGGACGGGTTTTCTAAATGAACAACATACCTGTGATGAACTAAAAGCACCTTTGGTATGGTGTTTGCATACTAAAGAAATGTCTTATGGAGAGTTTGATCAATATTAATGCATACGATGCATTTTGACAGTGTGATTTTCATTTCAACTGGACCCAAATGGCTGAAATTTTCATTGGTTTATATTTTATTTTTAATTTAATTTTATTTGTGTTTTCTTTGATTTTAGTGTTTTTAAGCCATTTCAACTGGACCCAAATGGCTAAAATTGCCTTGCTTTATTTTATTTTATTTTATTAGTGTATTTAAATTTATTTAAATTTATTTATTTATTTAATTTTTATTTAATTTAATTTAATTTTAATTTTAATTTAACAATTTTTTCTTTTATTTGTGTTTTTGAGGCATTTCCTTTTTATTTTATTTTATTTTATTTTATTATTTATTATTTATTTTATTTTGTGTTTTGTTTGTTTTTGATGCATTTCAACTGGAACCAAATAGCTGAAATTTCCATTGGTTTATTTATTTATTTATTTATTTATTTTGTTTAATTTTTTGTACATTTATTTATTTATTTTTTACATTTATTTGTGTATTTAAGCCACTTTAACTGGATGTGAATGGCTGAAATTTCCATTTATTTTATTTTATTTAAACTACATTTTATTTTCAAGTTTTTGTACATTATTATTTTTTACAATTTATTGTATTATTTATTTTATTTTATTCATGTATTTACATTTTTTTTTGTATTTTTTATTTAATTAACTTTTTTTTTATTTGTGTTTTTGAGGCATTTCAACTGGACCCAAATGGCTTGAAATTTCCATAATTTTATTTTCATTTTTAGTACATTATATTTTATTTTATTTTGAATTTTATATGAGTTTTGGGGGTATTTTAGCTGGACCCAAATGGCTGAAATTTCCATTGGTTTATATTTTATTTTATTTATTTATTTATTTATTTATTTTTTTGTACATAATTTTTTTGTGTGTGTGTTTTTGAGTCATTTCTACTTAACTCAAATGGCAGAAATGTCCACTGGTTTATTTGATCTATTTAATGCGTCTTCTCTCATGAAAAGTATTGATTTCTTTAATTGATTGATTTCTTTAATTTTGACTTCCTCATGAGGGGTTTTGGCTTTAATTGGGACATTTAGACCACCACCATCTCCCCATAATTCTCACCGTGGGGTTTGGCTGTATTTCTGTCTTCATATGATTTATTCAGGTAATATCTTGGATGACAGTAGCATATTTCCCTCTTCTGTTTTCCATCATGTTCTCCAAGCATCCTGCGTTTCAGTTGCTGTGTTTACAGAGGTGTGATGTTGTTTATGAGCATTTGCTGCTGCCGAGAAGAGCCAAGCATTAAAATGCACTGGGATGTTATTCTCTCGGGGAGGTAGAGCTTAAACAGACCGACTTTAATGAACGACCAGGCCTGTCCGCTCTCTCTAAGACTCACTCTGATTCTTCAGGAAGATGGACCAGAGAAATATAAAATCTCTTCCTCTCTCTCTAGTTGCCAAAAACCACAAGCCGTTTCTGGAGTTGTAAAAAGCCCCCAGCATTCCAGTAAGCATCCTACGTTTCACGTGATTGTGTTTTCCTGCATTCCTGGGCAGCAGAGCATACGCTGCCCTCACTTTCCCTTTCATTCGGTATCATAGGAGCAGGAATAATGCTTAAAAAAAGAGATACAAAACAAGTGTAAGGATCATTTCTCTCTGTTTAATACGCAGAGTCACAAAAAGTAAATAAAAAAAGGTTGATTTCCTGAAGAGTGACGCTATGACTCTAAACATTGATCTAATGGTTTGAACATGCCTGATGCAGGCAACATTAGCTCCACCAATGGCGTGAGTTGGGGGCGGGACTATCTGCTTATCCAGCCAATAGCAGTGAATTCCATTTATTGATCATCATAATATTGAATTTAATTAATATTTTGAATTAGTAATTTGTAATTGAATTAG
>NC_133380.1:4543286-4604452 GCF_049309525.1 Garra rufa | reverse complement strand
ATATATATATATATATATATATATATATATATATATATATATATATATATATATATATATATATAAATCACAACAAAATTACTAAAACTTTAAAATTAAAATGATAAACTAAGTTAACTATGATATTAATCAATAAAAAAGCGCCAGTGTTGTTACTGTAAACTAAAACTATAATATATATATATATATGTTTTAATTTGAAATAAAGTAAATTGCCAATTGCCAAAACAATTGTTTGATTAAATTAAGCTAAAAAGCCAATAATTATGAAGGACTAGGAATGATACTTTTTTCAATTTAATAATTCAAACATAAAAATAATAAATAAATATACTTGTTAAATAAGTATACTAAAATAATAAAGCACTTTTTAAATGGACAATTTAATAAAAAAAATGTTTATTCAATTAATGTTTTGAAAAGTAGTTAAATGAAATAAAAAATTAAAAGATTAAAAAAAATAAATTTCAGTTAAATTAAATTTCAATTTGCATTTTTTTAAAATGTGCATTTAAACTGTTTTAAATAAGTCTTTTTAAATTTAAAATGATTTATTAATTTATTGTTAATTTTAATGTTATTATTGATCATTTATCTACATTTTAAAACATTAATGAAATAAACTTAAATTGATTTATACCCATGTATTACATTTAATTAAATGTAATAATAAATGAATTTAATTATTATAATTTAAATAAAAAATGAAATTACATTTTATAAATGTATATATTTAAATTTTTTATTATATTTTCTTAAAACAATAAATGCAAATTATTTTATATAAAATGTATTATATATGTATGTGTGTGTGTTTTGTGAAATTTACACTGTATAATGTATATATATTTTTGTTATAATTATCTCATATTTTTTGGTCATTTTGTCTTTTTTGCTAGTTTCTCTGGTGGTCAAGCAGTCCTAAAGAAGATGAACCTGTGAAAGCTCCTTACAGTAAAGCCAGCACTCAGAGAAGTGATTTCCAGCCGATCAGAGACGTTCCAGTCAGAGAACGAGAGACAAACAGACCCGCAGCCACTGGAATCAGTACGTTTGTGTGGTTTTTGGCTTATATTTATATATAATATGACATCAGGCTCTTTTATGATGAAACATTGCTTTTTAATTGTTTGCAGTTCCTGCTTTAAATTCCTTTGACCAATCAGAAAAACTCCAGGACTTTCATAGATGTGAATGATTGTTGAAGATTACATGATCAGCCCTACAAAGGTGGGACTTTTTTATTGTCAAAATATCAAAATCAACAGTCGGTCATCATTTACTGAGCCTCATGCTGTTTCTGTCTGCTGTAAAACACCAAAGGAAAATGTTTGATGAATATCTCTTTTCCATTCAATAAAAACCCCACAATGACCAGTTTCCAAAAACACAATTAAAGCACCACAAGTATCATAAAAATAAGCCATAATCCATATGTGCATAATTTCTGTGATAGTGAGGAACATATTTTTTCGTTTTCTATATTAATTGAGCATGATAATCAATAAAAAGTGCCAGTGTTATTATTGTTAACTCAAATTAAAAGTTTTTTTTTTTTGATGTTGAAATTAAAATAAAGAAAGTGAGTTTTTAAAAGTTGCTGTACTACCATTACTAAACTAACTTCCTTAAAATAATAATAATAAATAAATAAAACTGAAATCAAAATAAATTAAGGTTAAGTAATAAAAAGATTTAAAACAAAAATCACAACAAAATTACTAAAACTCTAAAATTAAAATGGCAAACTAAGTTTTCTATGATATAAATCAATTAAAAAGTGCCAGTGTTGTTATTGTAAAAGTAAACTTTTAAAAATACATCTTTTTTTAAAAATATAAATATTAGATGATTAGATATTAGATGATAAATAAAAAATAAAATAAAAATTCCAAATAAAAATGCTAAATGATGCCTTGGCAACTAACTAAAAATAAGTTGAAGTACTACACATTTTAATTGACTAAAAATAATAAATGAAAAAAAAAACGGGAATAATATTAGTATAGTAATAATAAATAAATTAAGGCTAAATAAAAACATTGAAAAAAAAATCACAACCAAACTACTATGTTTTCTGTAATATTAACCAATAAAAACCTGCCAGTGTTGTTGTTGTTAACTAAAACTAAAAGTAAAAAAATATATATTTTTGGTTTTTGAAATAAAGTAAAATATAAATATTAAATGAAAACTTAAATGTAAATGAGAAATTTTTGCCTTGGTAATTAACTATAATAAAATAATGCGAAGTACTAAAATTACTAATAATATTACTAAAGGAATACATACAAAAAAACTAAAACTGAAATAAAAATAAATTAAGGTTACATAGAAATATTTAAAATACAAAAATATTTAAAAATGCAAAGACTCAATTACAACAAAATTACTAAAACTTCGAAAATAAAACATTAAACACTGTTTAGTGTGATATTAAACAATTAAAACTAAAAGTATTTAATTTCAATAAAGTAAAACTGAAATAAAAATGCTTTGGCAAATAAAATAAAATAAAACAAAACAAAATAAAATCTGAATAAAATTACAAAAAAATTTAACTGAAATAAAATAAAAATGGTAAATAGAAATATAAAAAAAATAAAACATTGACACAATCAGAAAAAAATGCTAAACCTTAATTAAAATGTTAAAGACATTTTGTATGATATTAAACAATAAAAACTAAAACTATTAAAAATTATTTTGGGGAATTAAAATAAATTAAAATATAAATATTAGATGAAAAAACAAAAAATGATAAATGATGCCTTGGCAACTAAATAAAATAAAATAATTCCTAATAAGTCCTGAATTACTCAAATGACTTAAAAAAACCCCTAAACTTAAAAATAAAATTTAATTAAATAAGTCTAAATAGAAATATAAAAAAACTAATACAATGACACAATCAGAAAAAATGCAAAAAAAATTAATAAAATATAAATAAATAAAATATAATTAAAAATATATAATAAAAGCTAATTTCAATTTAAAATATATTTAATAATATGTAATATTAATTAAATAACTCTGAAGTGTACAGGCAAGAACATATTTAAACATTTTTGTATGTAATATCAAAGAGTAACATTGTTTAATTTTAAGGCACAGTCTTTAAAAGAGATTGTGGGATTGTTTTTGATGTACATTGTTATTAATATACCAGGATCTGAAATCAAATACATTGACGTGCTTTATGCTGCTCTGTCTGATTTATCTATACATTTTGTCATGTCACTGTCTGACGTTGTGCATGGTAAATGCATAAATCAGCTTCCGAAGCCCCTTTTGAAAGTGACAAATACTGTTAAAGTTATTGACACATAGTGTCAGACAGCTAACATCCTCTCGCAAATGAACAGCAGTCAAACTCCAGCTGAGCTTCACTGATATGTCAAATGACTTCACGCTGAAAAGGAATGAATCATTTCATCTGCTAACTTTCACAGATGTACACACCCCGCGTTTCTCTTACTGTGAGTCTGAACTGACTCTTGGCCGGTCTTGAACTTCAATCCAAGTAAAAGCGTTTGCTACAGCTGCATTCATTCCTCAACTCACATCTGCTGGACTCTTGTTCGACATGAAAGGAATATTTCAGCCAAAAAGTATAATTTGTTGAAAATGCGTTCACCTTCAGGTCATCCTAGATGCAGATGAGTTTATTTCTTCATCAGATTTAGAGAAATGTAGCATTAGGTCACTTGCTCACCAATGGAAGTGAATGGGTGCCGTCAGAATGAGAGTCCAAACTGTTTTTTTTTGGTGTATTTTATTTAAGTTTTTCATCTAATATTTATATTTTACTTTATTTCAAATACCAACAATTATTTTTAATAGTTAAAAATTTAATTTAAAAGTATTAGTAGTTATGTTGTGATTTTGTCATTGCATTAGTTTTTCAATATTTCGATTTAACCTTAAATTATTTTATTAAATTTCAGTTTTATTTATATATTTTAAGTATATTTAGTAAAACTGAAATAAAATAAATTAAAACTAAATATAAATATTAAAAACCAATAAAATGAGAAAATCACAACAAAATTACTCTGAAACTGAAAAAAATGAATAAAATAAAATTAAATAAATGTTTTTAAAATTAATAAAATGACAAAAATCAAAACAAAATTTTAAAATATTTAACTGAAATTTAAATGAAAATTTTATATAAAAAAATTAAAGCAAATTTAAATATTATTATATGCTAAAACAGTATGTAATAAAATGAGAAAATCACAACAAAATTACTACAATTGAAATAAAAATAAACTAAAGCTAAATATAATTATAAAAACTAATAAAATGAGAAAATCACAACAAAATTACTTTAAAACTGAAATAAAATAACAAATAAAGCTAAATAGAATTTAAAAAAAATGAATAAAATGACAAAATCAAAACAAAATTACTAAAAATGTAACAAAAATTTAAATGAAAATTGAAAATATATAAAAAAGCAAATTTAAATATAAATACTATATGTAATAAAATGAGAAAATCACAACAAAATTACTTGAAAAGTAAATAAAGCTAAATAAAATTTTAGAAACTAATACAATTAGAAAATCACAACAAAATGATTAAAACTGCAATAATAAAATCAACTAAGACTAAATATAAATATAAATACTAATAAAAAGAGAAAATCACCACAAAATTACCCTAAAACTGAAATAAAATAAAAATAAAAAAAGCTAAATAAAATGTAAAAAACTAAAATGACTATATCAAAACAAAATTACTAAAAGTTTAACTAAAATGTAGATAAAAACGAAATATATTACAATAAAAGTATATACAATAAAATTTTAAATATTAACACATATAACAGTATGTAATAAAATGAGACAATCACAACAAAATGATTAAAACAAATAAAATAAAGCTAAATAAAATGTAAAAATCTAATAAAATGAGAAAATCACAACAAAATTACCCTAAAACTGAAATAAAATCAAATAAAAAAAGCTAAATAAAATGTAAAAAACTAATAAAATGACTAAATAAAAACAAAATGACTAAAAGTCTAACTAAAATGTAAATAAAAACGAAATATATAAAAATAAAACTATATTTTAAATATTAATATATAATTTAACAGTATGTAATAAAATGAGAAAATTACAACAAAATTATTAAAACTACAATAATAAAATAAACTAAAGCTAAATATAAATACTAATAAGATGAGAAAATCACAACAAAATTACCCTAAAACTGAAATAAAATAAAGCTAAATAAAATGTAAAAACTAATAAAATGACTATATCAAAACAAAATTACTAAAAGTTGAACTAAAATGTAAATGAAAACTAAATATATTAAAATAAGACTATATACAATAAAATTTTAAATATGAATATATACTATAACAGTATGTAATAAAATGAAAAAATCACAACAAAATTGTTAAAACTGAAATGAAGTAAACTAAAGCTAAATAGAAACAATAATAAAATGAGTCCAAACAGCTGATAAAAACATCACAATAATCCACAAATCCATCATTCATCCTTTTTATCAGCTGTTTGGACTTTCATTTTGACGGCACCCATTCACATCCATTGTAAAGCAAGTGATGGAATGCTACATTTCTCCAAATCTGATGTAGAAACAATCTCGTCCACATTAGGATGGCCTTAGGGTGAGGACATTTACAGCTAATTTTCATTTTTGGCTGAACTGTTTCTTTAAGGAGAAGTTGTGATGTCATTGTTGGTCCAAATCCTAGTGAGCTGCAGTGCTGTTTGGCGTACTATTGCTTTAAATCTTTCCCCCTGCTTTGGTTCTCAGCGTCACAGAGGGTTGGCGACGGGGCCCGGCACATTCCAGAGCGCAGAGGGGTCGCGTTTGCCCTCGGCAGAGACGACAAACCTGTTGAACTGCTCTCAGCTGGCCTTGCTTTCAGCTCAACAGATGTGGGAGAGACCCTAGGGTCTAGATGAACGTTCCCAGAGATGGAGGGGAATCCCTTTCGTTCGGGTGGGACAGCGAAATGAACTCATAAGAACATGTCCAGATCATATTTCATCTCAAAATCACAATTTTGTATAACGAACGATTATTTCTGTGAAGCATGTATACCTCTAATTCTCATTACAGTAATGTAAAACTAATTGCTATAGGCCTATATTATTTCTATATTACATATGGAATACACAAACGGAGAATTGAGTCAAAACTATTATTAGTTATTTTAGTTTTTATGTACTATTATAGTATATATTCCTATTTTCAATTAGATTAAATTACACTTTAGATGTTTTTTGGTCGTTTTGTTGTCTATTTAGATTTGGTTTGTTTTATTTAAATTTTAGTTTTAATAATTTTGTTGTGATTTTCTCATTTTATTGCATATTACATACTGTTATTGTAAATATTAATATTTTAAATGGTGTTTTATTTATTTATACCTTTATTTTAATATATTTAGCTTTCATTTAAATTATAGTAAAATTTTTAGTCATTTTGTTTGGATTTTGTCATTTTATTAATGTTATATATTTATATTTATTTTATTTTATTTCAGTTTTTGCTATTTTGTTGTGATTTTCTCATTTTATCACATACTGGTAAAGTATATATTATTATTTTAAATGAGCTTTTATTTTTATATTTTCAGTTTTCATTTTACTTAGATTTTTAGTAATTGTGTTGTTTTATAATTTTTTTTAATTCCATTTAGCTTTATTCAATTTTATTTTATTTCAGTTTAAAAGTAATTTTGTTGTGATTTTCTCATTTTATTATATATATATATATATATATATATCTATACACTGTAGCTGAATGAGTATATGTGTGTGTGTGTGTAGCTTTAGTTTAATTTTAATTTTTGATAATTGATTTTGTCTTTTTTTTTTTACATTTTATTTAGCTTTATTTTATTATATTTTATTATTTTATTTCAGTTTTAGAGTACATTTGTTGTGATTATTTTATTATATTTAGCTTTAGTTTAGTTTAGTTTATTTCATTTTGTTGTGATTTTCTCATTTTATTAGTATTTTTATATTTATATTTCACTTTAGTTTATTTTATTTCAGTTTTAGATTTAGCGATTTTGTTATTTTTTAATTTTGTTACATACTGTTATAGTATATTTTAAATTAGCTTAATTTTTATATTTTCAATTGTCATTCTATTATTATTTTTTAATTCCATTTAGCTTTATTTTATTATATTTTCTTATTTTATTTCAGTTTTAGAGTAAATTTGTTGTGAATTTCCCATTATTGTGTTATATTTAGCTTTAGTTTTTATTTTGTTTAGGTTTAAGTAATTTTTTTTGTCATTTGATAATTAGCTTTTATTTTTATGTTTTCTGTTCATGTAAATTTAGTTTATTTTATTTCAGTTTTAGTAATATTTATATATATATATATATATATATATATATATATATATATATATATATATAAAACTAAAACTGAAATAAAATAAAATAAATCACAACAAATTTACTCTAAAATTGAAAAAAAAATATTATATATTATATATTATGTAGCTTTATTTTATTTCAGTTTTAGTTTCAGTACTTCAAATTAAGCTTACTTTATTTTAGATTTTTTATTTTATTTTTGCCAAGACAGAAAATTTCTAAATTTCTTTTAATTTCTTTAGGTTTAAGCTGTTCACCTAAAATGTATACTTAATTGATATATTATGTGTAATAGCAGTTTGTCTTTATTTTTTTATGGCACAAATATCATTTCCTTTTTTTGAGGTGAAATATGACCCGGATATCCAGACTAACTGTCCCTGTTTTGGTGCAAACACATTCTGTAATCCAGCAGTGAAGAGTCTCACGTGTCCCGTCTCTCACAGCTGCCGTTCCTTTAGGGTTGGATCGTGTCATTTCTATCTCCAGCTGTTGATACTGTATCTAAATGTTCTTTTGAATTAAAAAATAATAATTGTAAGAATTAAAATTGTATGAATCATTGAAAACTACTTATGATTAATAATAAAGACCAGAAAAGCTTGTTGTCCTTGTTGGTTGGACAGACAATTTCCAGACCCACCCAACAGGAAGTCCATTCCAGTTCTTTATGTACGAAAGGCCTTTTCTCTGAATTATGAATGTGGCTGAAGCCATGTGTATAACATTGCATGCTCTTCATCAGATTGGAGAAGAAACATGTGCTGATGTAAATACTTAATGAAAGTGCTCTGCATATTTGGACTGACCACTTTAACTGCAGTACAGTACTTGACATACAAGGTTTATTATTTCATTGAGGAAGATCCCAAATATTAAAAACAACAGCAAGAATGAAAATGACTGCTTGTAGCGTATAGTTTACTTTATTTGACAGACTGTATACAGTAGTTTTACACACAAGCATAGTATTGCATTTAAAACTGGCCAGCATCTGCACCCAAAATATTTTGACATTTGAAAGTGCATCATATTTCAATATTACATCAAAGCACGGATCCATAGGCATCACAGATGTCTGGCCTTAACGTTGTATATCCACTGACCTTAGAGCATCCCTTCAGTGAGTCAGTGATTCTTTTGAGTCGATTCATCTGCTCTGAACTGAACAGAGCATTTCCAAATCACAAACACATTTAAGATAGGATTCAAAAGAATCAGCAGATCTTTTTGAAGTCTTCTCACAATTATTGTTCAAGGCATAATAGTGCATCATGATTATTCATTAAATCAACAGAAACAAAACTAAACAGCAGTAGCTTACGTAACCAAGTACTTGTAAGCGACAAAACAAAAAGACTTAAGTTTAGTTGGCTTAAGCAAACGATTAATTCACTTAAAATAATCAAATTATTCCACGCTATACTGTGGTGGAGGCACTTTCTAAACAAAAACAAAAGTCGTTATCACGATAGACTTCATCTGAACGCAGGAAATAAATAAGTGAGTCGGTTCATTCAAACAATCGAATCAATTTACTAAAACGAATCAAACTTTTCCAAACTATGGCAAAGACTGCAATTTCAAAACAAATGGAAATGCCGCGATCACGCTAGACTTCATTCACTCTTAGCCTACAGATCAGTGAGTCGGTTCACTCAAAACATCAAATTGATTCGCTACAACGAATCAAACCTCTCAACATTACTATGGAGAGAGTCGCAGTTTCAAACTAAAAGAAACACTGCGATTACACTAATCTTCATTCATTAACGCAAGAAACGAATCAGTGAGCCGGTTCATTTAAACGATCGAATCGATTTGCTAAACCGAACCAACTTTTTCAGGCAAAGGCCGCAATAGACTTTATTGCATCTAAACTCAAGAAATAAATAAATCGGTTAATCGAAACGATCAAACCGATTTGATAAAACAAATCTTTCTGTAATTTTAAAACAAACGGAAAAGCTTCAATCACACTGGACTTTATTCATTTGTACGAATCAGTGTGTCAGTTTACTCCACTGATCTGTAATAGAGAGTTGAAAGTTGAGTCATAGATCAATAGTTTACTCAAAACATCAAATTTAATGGCTAAAATGTAAAAAAGTAACAATTTCAAAACCAAGATCACGCTATAATACGCATTTGAACGCTAGAAACTAACCAGTGAGTCGGTTCGCTAAAACAAAGGTCGCAATTTCAAAATAAAGAAAAGTCCCGAATGTTTGACTTAATACTAAATAGTAAGTCGGTTCACTAAAAACATCGAATTGAGTCACTAAAACGAATCAAACTAATCCACGCAACAATAATGAAGGCCGTTACGTCCATGCCAGATTTAATTCATACGCATCTGAACGCAAGACACGAATCAGTGAGTCGGTTCATTAAAACGATCAAATCACTTTGCTCAAACGAACCAAACTTTTCCACGCTACTAATGAAGGCCGCGATTTCAAATTAAATTAAAGTCGCGAACGCGTTGGACTTAATTCATTCTTGGGCCTAACGTTACAGTCGGTTCGCTCAAAACGTACGTTAAAACCACAGACTGTGAAAAATATGGACGTAGTGTCCGTGACGTCAGACGAAGAGCGATTCTGAAGCCTATGGTGGGCGGGAGTCGCCGTCGCCATCTTGGAATCGCGTCACTCCTGGATAATCGAAAATGGACAAAAAGGCGGGACTGGGAGGAGCTGGTTGCTGAAACCACGCCCGCCTAGTGCAAGGGGGCAATCCCCCTGTCACTCAAGTGGCCACGCCCTTAATTATGCAAAACTTTAAGGCTTAATATAACTTAAACGGATGAGTTATAAAAAAATTCACCCCCCTCACAGTTGACATGTAGGACAAAACTAGCTATATAGACTAAAAACACTTTTTGTACTAGGCTGTAAACTGCTGTAAAGTTGGGCATTTTAACATGGGGAGTCAATGGGATTGACAGTCTTCTGCAGCCAGTCTCTAGCGGCCAATTGATGAATTGCAGTTTAAGTCACTTCCGTGTTGGTTTCAATAGAGAGAGCGGGAGGATGCCGCTTGGTTAAAACGAATCAAACTATTCCACGCCACAGGAAGACCTCAATCTAAAAACAAAAAAAGAAGTCACGACCACGCCAGACTGCATTCATAAGCAATAAATTAATCACTAGTGAGCCGGTTCATTCAAACGACCGAATCTGTTTGATCAGTTGTTCGTTTTTAAAACGAATCAAAGTTCTCATGTCGCAATTTCAAAACACAAAGAAAGTCGTGATCACGCCACACTTCATTCATGAGAAAAATGAGAGCCGGTGTATTCAAAACATCACGCTGATTCGTTAAAACGAATCAAACCTATCCCCGCTACTATGGTAAAGTCCGCGTTTCAAAACCAAAACAAACACTTCGTTTATCTGCATCTAAACGCAAGGAAAGAATCAGTGAGTCGGTTCATACAAACGAGCGAGTCGACTCGCTAAAACGAATCAAACGGTTCCGCACTACTATGACGAAGGCCGCGCTCTCTCGCCGTAGTAGGGTGAACAAATTCCCCGCCCCGCGCCTCAGTGCAGCAGCTGACGGGGAGGGAGGCAGTGCGCATCGGTCACTCCCAGCGCAGTGTGTCCAGCCTCTCTCTCGCTCATTGCGCGCTGCGGACTCCAACGGCGGTGAAGTTTATCACGTATTCTTTTATCGGTAAGTACAAACAAACGCTTTATTTCATCCTCTTTTGTTTTGTTGAGAACATACAAGCTGAGATGCGCTCGCCTAGACCGCGTTTGCCGCATTTATAACAGTGATTTTCTCATAAATACGTGGGTGGTGATGGAGTCCAAATGAGAGGAGTTTGCGTCAATGATATAAATCCAGGTGTATTCAATACTGATCCACATTTGAGGCCTTGATGTATTCGAATAGGCTAATCATCGTTATGTAATATCTATAGTGTGTGTTTTATATAGGCTACAATGCAGGATTGAGGTTAGATGATAGTGGGAATCGTAGAGCTGTGGAATAACGGTACAGTAGAATATGGATGCAAACAGGCGTGGTCAGATCCTGAGGCTGGAGTTTTGCCTTGTTCAAAGCGCAGACGTGCATTTGCATAACCAGAGGTTACTGTAATCACTAATCTCACTGTATGGAATGTGACTTAGCAGTTTGTGATGTGGTAATATATAATCAAATGGTATGAATATGTAAATCTGGCGCGTTACTCTCAGTGACCTGAAATGGATGTTGCTCCGGTGCCCATCATCTCACTGCGGTACTCTAAAGAGAATTTCACACGTTACTGTTGCACGTCAGAACCGCAGCGGGTTACGAACATCCTTCAATCGTTCCCACGCGTTTTTGTTTTCACACTTCTCGCGTCGCGTCCTTTTGCGAATGATAATCAAAGGCTATTCGCGACAGTTGTGGATTCAAATTGTGGTAATCGCTTCAGAGGTTGTTTTATAAGGACGCGGAGCGTGTTTGTTTGTCATTCTGCAGCACTAATGCGGCCTTTGCGTGCTTATTTTGACCAAGTGCGCAAATCGCACTAAATAAATAACGCGCGTTTGCGCGGGTACGCACTTGGCACATTAGCGCTTAATGCAAAACATGAGACTCTAGTGCAGCAAAACAGTCGGACGTGATGTCATAATGCCACGCATGTAACGCACCGCTAGTGTTTGTGTTGTCATAGAGCTACGCGCATGACGCATAACATGCGATTCAATATTAGCGTTGTTTTATAGTATGCATGAAGATAAATGTTTCAAACGCGTTGTTGCATGACCTCATTGCATTGCATGACTCAACAAGTGGCTTCCAGTTGTCACTGCAGATACTAAAACAGCTATTTTGCATTTAAATCTAATTTATAAGTGTCCTCTTTGCATAAATGTTAAGTTGAGAAGTGAAAATGCACAGAAAATGCACATTTCTGACTAGTGCATTGGATTCATGGCTCTGTTTTGATGAGTTTCACATTATTTGCATTTACACTTAAAAATCAAGGTTTCAAAAGGGTGTTTTTCTAGTTTTTTTTTTGGTTTCACAAAGAACCTTTCAGTGAACCGTTCTTAAGAACCTATGCTTGGATGTTCAAAGTTCTTCATCAATGCCAATAAACAAGCTTTATGTTTAGAGTGCACGCATTCAGCCGATGCTTTTATCCAAAGTGACTTGCAAAAGCAATTTGTCAAAGAGCCAACAATTTTCAGCAGTTTTATTAAATAACTAGATTAGAACGCAAACTATAAAAGAGGAGAAATGCATTTTGACTTATTTTGAACTATTAAATACAGTGTGCTTATAGTATGGCATTGCAAACTCAGCCCGAATGCCCTCCTGAGCTCCACGCAGTCCCAATAGTGATTCTGTATCTCCCAGCAACGTTCACCAGAGATGGCGAGGAGTGCATTGTGTGTTCTGACAGCAGGATATTTCATTGGTTTAACGGTGGGAGGCGTGAGGGGATTTGGAGGTGCTAAAGAAGACCTGAAACGTGCAAATTTGCTGGAATTTAAAGCAGCTCCAGATGGTTTTGTTGGACACCCCGGAGTGACGCTGCTCACATATTCCATTTGTTTTTACACTAGAGCCACACCTACTATATATTATGGCCCCATTTAGTCTCTGGGTGACGTTTGCACCTGGTTATTGAACTTTCTGAGGAGTTTTTTATGCATATGCACACTTAAAAATAAAGGTTTCAAAAGGGTGTTTTTGCTGTGATGCTATAGAAGAACCATTTTGAAGAACATTTTAAAAATCTAAAGAACCTTTCCTGCATTTGAAAGGTTCCATGCATGTTAAAGGTTCTTCTTGGAACCATCAATGCCAGATTTTACACTCTTAAATATGAAGGTGCTTTAAAAGGTTCTTCAAGCCATGCCATTGAAGAACCATTTTTGGTTCCACAAAGAACCATTCAGTCAAAGGTTCTTTAAAGAACCATCTATAATCTGAAGAACCTTCTTTCACCACAAAGAACCTTTTGTGAAACAGAAAGGTTCTTCAGATGTTAAAAGTTCTTTATGGAACCATTTAGACTAAGAAGGTTCTTCTATGGCATCGTGAAGCACCTTTAGTTTTAAGAGCGTAGGAGTGTATCCATATGCATTATTCAAGTAAGTTTCTTTAAACAACTTTAGTCTTATGCATGCCGTTTGCATCCAGTCATTGGTGTGAAACTATTTCTCATTGCAGTCTGAAAGCTCATCAAACATTCTTCACATTGATGTGAAATGCTTTCATTTGATGCTTCACTCAACACCATGTTGGTTTTTGCTCTTTGGATGACAGATTTCTTTCTCATTTCTTCTCTAATTAATATTTACCCTGTCCCTTTCATAGTTTCAATCAAGATTTGGCATATGACTGAGTCGGTTTTATTAGTAAAAGCTTCAATTCTAGTCGGGCTCTTGGCAGGTTTTCCAAGTGTAGTGGCATTTAAGACCTTGGCACAGAAAATGCACTCTGCATTTGTGTTATTTTTTTTTTCCCCGGTTTTGATGCATCAGCTTTATGCACAGATTTGCTTAAGATGATGTCCTCAGCTTGCTTTACAACCATAGCATTGCAGTTTGGCCTTAAACTAACTCTATGTGAATGCAGGTGCTTTGAATCTCAATTTCATGCATTACTTTTCTGAAATGTTGGACTGCGGTTCATAATGCAACAGGAATATGCATTGCCGCAAGGAGTGTTGTTGTAGGCGTTTTCATCTGCAGTCAGTTTTCTTGGCTAGTTTTCTCTCAGCATGGCAAAGCAACAGCTATTAGTTAAAAATAGCTTAAACAGAACTGTTGACATGTTTTTAGTGACCAACTTGATTCCTGGAGGTTTTTACCGCAAGAATGCATTTTATAGGAATATTTCACCTAAAAAGGAAAATTTGCAGAATATATCCTCACCCTCATGCTATCCAAGATGTAAATGAGTTTGTTTCTTCATCAGATTTGGAGAAATATAGCATTGCATCACTTGCTCACCAATAGATCCACTGCAGTGAATGGGTGCCGTCAGAATGAGAGTCCAAACATAAGTAATCCACACCACTCCAGTCCATCAATTAACATCTTTTAATGTCATTTAAGATGTTTTTAACTTCAAACCATTGCTTCTTGATAAAATATGACTTCATAATATTGCTTTCTCCAGTTAAAAAAGTGGTCTGGTCTAAATCACTAAAGAAATCTGCACAAATCAAACACTGTTTATAAGCCAAAACAGCTTTAAACAGAAATGTGGGTTGATTTTGATGTGAGAGGAAGTGTTATTATGGTTTATGGACTCATATTTTGACCAGAAGTGATGGTTTGATATTAAAAAATGTCTTTATAATGGATTTGTTTCTTATAAACACAGTGGTGGACTGGAGTGGTGTGGATTATTGTGATGTTTTCATCAGCTGTTTAGATTCTCATTCTGACGGCACCCATTCACTGCAGAGCAGTGGTGAGCAAGTGATGCAATGCTACATTTCTCCAAATCTGATGACGAAAGAACCCCTCTACATCTTGGATGACCTGATTTTCATTTCTGACTGAAGTATTTCTTCAACGTTTGCATAGCTTATTGCATAGCTTATGAAAGCCTGTTTCCGCCACTGTATTAAAATTAAAAAAATGTTATTATGACTTATTTCACAATTTGGACTTTTTTTCTCATAATTGCGAGTTATCAAGTCACAATTGTGAGATATAAACTCAATTCTGTGAGTTGTTTTTTATTTTTCTCCTCAGAACTGGACTTTATTACTCCCAATTGGGAGTTTATATCTCACAATTCAGAGAAAAAAAGGTTAGAATTGCGAGATACAAACTAGCAATTGCGAGAAAAAAGTCAGAATTGCAAGTTTATATCTATTATGACTCGCAATTGTGCTTTATATCTCACAGTTCTGACAAAACAGTCAGAATTGCAAGTTTAAATGATGTTATTCTGAGAAAAAAAAGTCAGAATTGCGAGATACAAAGTCACAAATGCCACAAACTATTCTGACTTTATTTCTTGCAATTGTCAGTTTATATCTCACAATTCTGACTTTATAACTCACAATTGAGCATTTATATCTCACAGTTCTGACAGAAAAAGTCAAAATTACAAGATGTAAGTTTGAAATTGCGAAAAAAAATAGTCAGAATTACGAGATACAAAGTTGCAATTTATCTTGCAATTCTGACTTTCTCGCAATTGTGAGTTTATATCTAACAATTCTGACTTTATAACTCGCAATTATGCATTTATCTGACAAAAAAGTCAGAATTGTGAGTTTACATGATGCAATTCTGAGAAAAAAATCTGAATTGTGAGATACAAAGTCGCAAATGCAAGAAAAAACTAAGAGTTTAGAATTATGAGTTTATATCTTGCAATTCTAACTTTAAATTGCAATTGTGAGTTTAAATCCTGCAATTCTGACTTTATAACTCTATATAACTTTATAACTGACAAAAAAGTCAGAATTGCAAGATGTAAACTCGAAATTGCGAGTAAAAAAAAGATACAAAGTTGCAATTGTGAGAAAAAAACTGACTTTATATCCTGCAATTCTGACTTTATATCTAGCAATTCTGACTTTTTGACTTGCGATTGTAAGTTTATATCTCACAGTTCTGACAAAAACACTAAATTGTGAGTTTATGTTCCGCAATTCGGACTTTATTTCTCGCAATTGTGAGTTTATATCCCGCAATTCTGATTTTATATCTAGCAGTTCTGACTTTATAACTCGCAATTATGCATTTATATCTCACAGTTATGACAAAAACTAAATTCTGAGTTTATATAGCATAATTCTGACTTTATTTCTTGCAATTTGTGAGTTTATATCCCGCAATTCTGACTTCATAACTTGCAATTGTGCATTTATATCTCTCCGTTCTGACAAAAAAAGTCTGAATTGCAAGATGTAAACTTGAAATTGCAAGTAAAAAAAGTCAGAATTGTGAAATGTCGCAATTACCTTTTTTATTTTTATTCAGTGGTGGAAACGGGCTTCCATAGTTAATGTTTCTGGCCTATTTGAGTAATGAAACCTTGATTTGCATCCAATGTATTTTAGTTTGATTGATTGTTTAACATGAAACATGTTAATCAAATCCCAAGCTCTTTCCTCCACTTCTGTGAATTGCTTGATTCTCTTCATCGCAGCCAAAACAAGCAGTCGAATTCACAGACTCCTGTCGATGTTTCCATCATGTGAATGGCTTTCGTTGCACCCGTCCAAAAACAACAGCACGGTTTCCCTCCGACACTTCCGAACAAAATGGAGCTCCCACTTAAGAGCAGCGAAGCGTGCGGCGACACAATATCCCCGTGGTGTTTTATTTTTATAAAGGGATACCTGTTGTAGGGCGAGGGTGAATTATTCTCGCAGCACAGACCGTGTTACAGTAGGACAGGTGGTGGGGGGTTCGAGGTTTACCGCCAGGGATGTTCTGTGTGTTAAAGAGGGGAGGAGCGCTCGAGGTTTGGAGGTTGTTAGCGATTGGGGACCAGCTGTCATGACGGTGGACAACAGGTGAGGGACACATGGTCCCTATGGGTGGCCCTAGAATGAGAGTACTGTTTGTTTTAGGACTGGATGATATAGCTAGAAAAAATATATTTACATTTATTTTCAATTATACACACTTACGCTCAAAAGTTTGGAGCTGATAAGATTTGGAATGCTTTTTAAAGACTTTTCTGCTTATCAAGGCTGTGTTTATTTGATTAAAAATACAGAAAAAAAATTTTATATTGTAAAATGTTAATGCAATTTAAAGTAGTGGTTTTCTATTTTATTATACTATAAAATATAATTTATTTCTGTGATGCAAAGCTGAATTTTCAGCATCATTACTCCAGCATGTAGTGTCACATGATGCTTCAGAAATCATTTTAATATGCTGATTTATTATTAATGTTCGAAACAGTTGCTGCTTAATATTTTTTCTTTAAACCTGTGATACTTTTGTTCAGGATTCTTTGATAAACGAAACGTTAAAAAGAACAGCATTTATTTAAAGTCGAAAACTTTTGTAACAATAAACACCTCGTTTAAAATTGAGGTCAATAGATTTTTTTCTTTCTTTCTCCCTTTGACAGAAATTAATACTTTTATTCAGCAATTATGTGTTAAATTGATATAAAGTGATAGTTAAGTCTTATATTGTTAGAGAAGATTTATATTCTGAATAAATGCTGTTCTTTTTAACTTTTTATTCATCAAAGAATCCTATCACAGGTTCCAAAAAAAATATTGAGAAGCATTGGTCCCAGCATTGATAATAAAAGTAATAAATCAGTATATTGTAATGATTTCTAAAGGATCATGTGACACTGAAGACTGGAGTAATGGCTGATAAAATAAATCAGCTTTGCATCACAGAAATAAATTATATTTTAAAGTGCATTCAAATAAAAAAATGTTATTTTGAATCACAATATTATTTCATAATATTATTTTTTTTCTGTATTTCTTTTAATCAAATAAATGGAACTTTGGTGAGCATAAGAGACTTCTTAAAAAACATTAAATCTTACTGATACCAGACTTTTGAGTGGCAGTGTAAGTATATGTGTGTATTTATATATTTATAGAAAACAAATTTTGAGACTATTTGGTATAGCTTTTTGATCTTGTATTTGCTCTAAAAATTTTTTTTTTTAATATTCAAAATAAAAATAATTTTTCCATGCTGTTTTTCACAAATTGTTTTCCACAAGTTCATTTTAATAAATATAGGATATATTTAAAAAAAAAAAAAAAAAAATCAGAAATGCCAGGCAATATTTAGACTTTTTTTTTTTAAAGTTATGATGAAACAGAAAAAGTGACAGATCTTTTTTTTTCATTTTTTTGCTTAAATGATTATCAAAACAGAAAAAATCTTGGGTGGGGACTTGCTTCTATGCATCAGTTGCTGATTGGATATTGAGGTGTGGGCGTGGTCTTCTAAACAGGGGCGGGTCTAACTCTGAGCTTGAAGGGGCGGAGTTTAAACTCATTTAAATTAAATATTTGGAGAAATCTGTCCTTTTACCAGAAAGTCCATTTTGATTAAACATTACGAGGCTTAAATATCTACAACATGCATTTGGAAAACAGATGAATTCTGAATGAGTACACGCCTGAAACACCCCCTCCATCGGGAAAAGCTCACGTCTTCTCTGTGTTTCTACAGCTGCCGCTCCTCGGGCCGCCTGGAATTTAATTTACGCTCTTATTTTTGGGTCTTGAGAGCATCTAACCCAATGAAGGCAGAGGAACTGAAAGCCATTTGTCTGCTAGGTTTCTTTGATACTAACTGCTCTGAGCCCCATTGCAACCTTAAAACTAACTGCAATGTCCAGTTTTGTCTCTGAACATTACTATTGCAGTTATATAGAACATTATTATTATTTTCACAAGTGTTTTGTAGTTTTAAAGACACGCCCTGCACTGTTTGACAAAGGCGTGTGTCAGAACATTCTGTACAGGCTTAGATCATGTCTTTATTTTGGTTATTTTCTGTAATATTCAGATTTTGCTTGAACTAGATATCAGTGGCTCTAACAAATCAAACTAAGCAGTTGCATCAGATCAGTGGAGCAATTAAAAGGCATTGGATGAGGAACCTCCTGTATGAGTGTATATGTTGGTTTGGATCTCGGGCGATGGCTGATGTGCTTGGAGCAAACAGAGATTGAATTAGAGGAAATGAGGAAAGTCCTGAGGGACTGGGTGAGGTCTGCAGTGCTGGACGTCTCCTCTTTTCTCTTGCTTTCTGCTCCTCCTCCTCTTTATGTCATTCGATCCCTTCGCTTTCTACGTCTGAAGCGTGTCGGCTGATGTGTTGCAGGATCAGGAGATGATTAGAGAAGTATGAAGCATCTCCATCTCCAAGCTTTTAGAAGCCATTAGGAGAAGCCTCTTGAAAGCACTTCTTCCCAGCGGAAAAGTGTTTTTTAATTAAAATTGTTTTATATATGGGTCGCTGGACCACAAAACCAGTTTAGGTAGCATGCGTATATTTGTAGCAATAGCCAAAAATACATTGTATGGGTCATTTTTTTTTCTTTTATGCCAAAAATCATAAGGATATTAAGTAAAGATAATGTTCATGAAGACATTTGCAAATTTCCTACTGTAAATATATCAAAAATTAAATTTTAATTAGTAATATGCATTGCTATGAACTTCATTTTGACAACTGTAAAGGCGATTTTTCTCAATATTTAGATTTTTTGGCAAAAAAATAATATTGTCCTAACAAAACATACATCAACAGAAAGCTTATTCATTCAGCTTTCAGATGTTGTTATAAATCTTTCAACCGACCCGTACGACTGGTTTTGTGGTCCAGGGTCACTTATTATATCCGTCTATGGTATATTTTATTCATATTTCATGTTTTGTTAACAAAGTAAAAATATAGAGCAATAAAATTAAATTAGGAAAAATTTAACAAGAAATATTCAGAAAATCTAATCTTTTGCTCAGAGAAAGAGGAAAAGTTAATTATTAATAAATTAAATTCCATTTTCAAATTTCAGATTTTCAAAAAAAAAAAAAGTTATCTTAATAAACCTAATTTAAAAATTAGGTAATTGAAATTGATACAATTGACGATCACTGTTTTTCCTTAAAACTCGTAAAACAATTACATTTTCTTATCAAAACAGATTGGTAAAACGTCTTGATTTGTGAGGTTTTTTTTTTGTTTGTTTTTTTTTAGTTTTGTGATTGGTCCAATTTGTGAGTTTTTGATATAAATTGTGATTATGGTTTGATGAAACTGTTGAATCGGTTCATTGAGTTCACGAATCAATTGGTCCGAATTTGAATCACTCGGCAATCAAAAACAAGAAATGGATGTTCAAAACTTTAGGTATGAACCTTCCTGCTTGGTTTTTCTCTAAAAATCATGTTTTCATTAAAATCAAATCATACAACTTCAAAAGAAATCAAAACTAAATTAAATGTAAATTAATTACATTTTCTCATGGGATCGGCTATTGTCTAAGAATCATTCTGATTCGATGAAACCATTCAATCAGTTCACTGAGTTCATGAGTCAGTTGCCCTATATTTGAATCATTCAACAATCAAAAACATGAAGAAATGGACTTTTTAAAGTTTTTAGGTATGAACCTGCCTAGTTTTTCCTCTAAAAATCATGTTTTCATACAAATCAAGTCTTCATAAGAAATCGCAATTAGATTTTTATTGGCTAAGAATCATTATTCTGATTCGATGGACCCAATGAATCAGTTCACTGAGTTCATGAATCAGTTGGTCCGAATTTGAATCATTCAGCAATCAAAAACAAGAAATGGATATTCAAAAGTTTAGGGATGAACCTTCATGCTTAGTTTTTCTCTAAAAATCATATTATTGTACAAATCAATCATACAACTTGATAAGAAATCGCCAACTTTTAAAATGGTTTTAAAATAATTTTCTTATAAGATCAGCTATTGGCTAAAAATTAATTTGGCTAAACTTCATAAGAAATCGAAACTTGTAAATAAGTTTACTTTTTTTTTTTTTTTTTTTTTAAGAGATCGTCTATTGGCTAAGAATCATTCCGATTCGATGAAACCAATGAATCAATTCACTAAGTTCATGAATTAATTGGTCCGAATTTGAATCATTCAGCAATCAAAAACAAGAAATGGATATTTAAAAGTTTAGGTATGAACCTTCCTGATTGGTTCCTGGTTGGAAGAAATCGCAAATATTTTTTAATGGCTTAGAATCATTATTCTGATTCAATGAAACCATTGAATCAGTTGACTAAATTCATGAGTCAATTGGTCAAAAACAAGAAATGGACATTTGAAAGCTTGGATATGAACCTGCTTAGTTTTTTCTCTAAAAATCATATGTTTTTATACAAATCAAATCATACATCTTACATCTCAGCAACTTGTAAAATAGTTAAATTTTTCTCTATCAGCTGAGAATTATTATTCTGATTTGATGAGTTCATGAGTCATTTGGTCTGATTTTGAATCGTTCAGCAATCAAAAACAACAAGAAATGGACAAATTCATTATTCAACCAGAGTTGGAATCCTAATGAATAATTTTGTATTCATTCTAATCATCAAAGCAGTTTTGAAACGCCTGTTTTTCCTGTAGCTTTTTGCTGATTTGTCTGACATTCCAGCTGCACATTTCAGGCCTGCATCCAGTTATTGATCCATCCAGTGTTTTTCCATTAACCCGTTCTCTCATCCGGCCACACGTTCAAGCTCAAGGTTGAACAGCTGTGCCGTAGCGGGTCACGCCCCTGACCTGCATCTTCCTCAAATCCCAATCCTGAGGGATAAAGAGCGGCGGGAGAGAAGAGGGTGAAACCACAGTACAGCATGTTCCTGATTTAGCCAGGGCCGTGCCGTAATCCATATGGCACAGAGCTGTCAGTCGGGTCTGTGAATTAGGCTGCTCAATACCGATGGGAGTGTTTGTTTGCCCGGAACTTGCATATGACTGTATGCAATCTTGAGTCGTCCTTGATGCTGTTTAAATGCACGTTCAGGACTTTGCCAAAGTGTCAAATGCAATTATTCATGCAGTTTAGCTTCTGAAATGTTTGACATGTTTACTTAATTCTTGAAGTATGTATCTTGAATGCGGTTTGCAGATTTGCTGCTGGCATCTTTGGGTTTTGCCAGTATTGTTATTAAGACATTAACTACATACTTGATCCAAAAGGGAGTTTTAGTGATGCCATAGAAAAAACATTTTTGGTTTCCTAAAGGACCCTTCAGTCTGAAAAGGACTTTTTGGAACCATCAAAGCCCATTTTTAAGAGATTCTGAAAATCTGTCATTAAAATAAATATATGTGACCCTGGACCACAAAACCAGTCATAAGTTGCACTGGTATATTTGTAGGAAGAGCCAAAAATACATTGTATGGGTCAAAATGATCCCTTTTTCTTTTATGCCAAAATCATTAATATATTAAAGATCATGTTCCATTAAGTTTTGTTGATTTCCTACCCTAAATATATCAAAACTTAATTTTTGATTAGTAATATGCATTAAGTGCTTCAGTTGGACTTCAATTTTGGATTTCATTTGGATTGAATTTTTTTTTTTTTTTATAATTATCATTTTATTTTTATCCATATCATGCAATATGAATATGATATGAGAATATCCATTCACCATTAATGTGGAAGGAAATGTTTCCTTCATGTTTGTAAGACCTTAAAAACTTGTCCACAATTAAACTACCTTTTAATTTTTATTGCCCCATGAAATCAGTTTTATTTCCTTCTAAGTTCTGTGTTTTTAATTAGATTTTTTTCTGGATTTAGTGATTTATGATTTAATACAAAGTTATAATCAAAAATCAATGTCTGATATCATGAATGGAAAAAAAAAATGTAATCAATTGAAAATACAACAGTTGATTTGCATCAAAATGTAGCATTTTAATTTTTTGTCCAAAATAATCAAAAATCCTTAGCGTTGAACCCTGGAGTAAACACAAAGTTATCATCAAAAATAAATGTCCAATGAAATGAATTAAAAAAAAAACTTTAACAATTTAATCAGTCTGTTGAAAATTAAATCAATTGAAATTATAACAATTGACAACAAAATGTAGCTTTTTTATTTTTTTCGGTACAAAATAATCAGAACTGTATCAATTAAAACATGAATTATAAATATCTTGGTTAACATAACATTTTAGTACACAATATTAGTCTTAAGTTCTTCAAATCAAAACCGCGGGTTGTCGCGAAGATCTTTTAGTTTCGGTTTCAGTTTAAATTTGGCGGTCCTTTTTTTCAAATTAAACCGTTAAAGCTTGTGAAGTGACTCTCAGAGCGGCTGAAGAGATGAATTTTACGTTTTTGTCCTCATATATTGAAAGGAAAGACGCTGAAAAAACGCTGTGAGTAACGTTATCATGTTTGTTTTAATTTGTGAGGTAAACAATAGCGTACCATTTATACGCCACATGCTAAAGTTAACGGTCGTGTTTATTTCTGCTGTGTAACGTTACTCGGCTGTTAGCTTAACCCATATCGTGTAAAAAAGCCCAAAGTTTATTGTTATTGACATACATTTGGTCTCAATATGATGTTGTTTATCGGCCCGCCCTATTTTAAATGCTGAATGAATCTCTTCGGTGTTGTGATAAGGAGTTTTTGTCGCTTCGAGAAGTCCATCTGTGTTTCTCGGAGGTTTCTTATCACACAGAAACCAGTGATAAAAAGCAGACCGAACGCAGCTGTCCTCAGCCGCCTCACAGGCACGTAATCCATTTATGATTCCTCCTCTCCTCCTCTCTGGTTTCTCCTCCTCCTCGTCCTTCTCTCGGTCGATTCTGGCCCAATCCCAGCACACATTGCGGCTCCTCCCTGGGCAGCGGTTCTAACCCGACGCGTGATCGTGATCTCATCGGTGTGATTCCAGCACAGATGTGCGGAAACATCAGGACAAATGTTTAGCTTTATTACATTTAGATTTGATAGATTTTAGATTAAGCTTTCCACCAATGTCCGGCTTGTTCGGGAAGGACAATATTTGGCCGAGATACAACTATTTGAAATCTGGAATCTAAATATTGAGAAAACTATACCTTTAAAGTTGTCCAACTGTAGTTCTTAGCAATGCTTATTACTAATTTAAAATTAAGTTTTGATATATTTGCAGTTGGGCATTTACAAAATATCATTGTGGAACATGATCTTTGCTTAACATTTTACTTTACTTTAACATCCTGATGATTTTTGGCATTGATAATTTTGACCCATACAATGTATTCCTGGCTATTACTACAAATATACTCATACTTAAGACTGGTTTTGTGGTCCAGGCTCACATATGTGTAGTTCTTATGTATATTTGTAAAAGATTAATTTATAATAAAAGTAAGTAAAAAAAAGCAGTACAATTAATTCAAATTGAGCATCTCAGATCATTTGGTTTTGGTAGTTACAAGTTTGTAATGAGATTTGGCCTTTTTTTCACAGGAGAGAGCAAAAACAAGAAGTTCAATTCTATCTAAAACAATAATTAAGATTCTTTATATCTTTTTTTTCTCAGTTCTATTAGATTTTTTAAATAGAATTTTATTTATATATTTTTCTGTAGCATATTTTCAAATAGTGTTATTTATTTACGAACATTTCACTTTTTGCATTTTACTTTTTTCAACACTTATTTTTTTGTTGGCATATAAACAATAATAAGAAATTTAGCTTTTATTTATTTATTTTCGATAAAATATTTCATTGCTTTATACTTACTGAATACCAACAAAAAACATAAAATCTTCATAAATCTATAAATATATCTAAGATCTATAATGTATATATTACTTATTTATTTACTTATAAATAGAAGAAAGCTTGTTATATCACACACATGCAGAAACGCATGACAAAAGTTTATTTTTATTAAATTATTTTATATATATATATATATATATATATATATATATATATATATAACATTTTATATGTGTAGTTCTTAGGTATATTTATTTATGAATGTTTTTTAAATATTATATATATTTAAAAAACAGAGAGAGAGAGAGAGCAATAAAATTTTATTGAATACCTAATCATTTTCTTTTTTTTTTTTTTTTTGGCCAATATCAGTTTATATTGAAAGCTTGCCTTTTTATCACCAGAAATAAAAACAGAGACTAATTTAATCAATATTAAGTTCCATCTAGAAGAACTAAAATCTGACCCTGGACCACAAATCTTCAGTAGCAGGGGTATATTTGTAGCTATAGCGAAAATACATTATATGAGTCAAAATTATCGATTTTCTTTTATGGCAAAAAAAAAAATTGAGATATTAAGTAAAGATCATGTTCCATAAAGATATTTAATATAAATTTGCTAATGTAACTATATCAAAACTTAATTTCTAATTAGTAATATGCATTGCTAAGAAATTCATTTGGACAACTTTTTGGTTCAGATGATGTATAAATCTCAATTTCAAAACAAATTGACCCTTGTGACTGGTTTTGTGGTCCAAGGGCACAAATATTAAAGATTTTATTTTATTTTTTTTTATATATAATCCTTCCATGTTTACATAAACACAGCTATCAGTTGTTCTTGTTAATTTTATTAAGTCGATGTAGAATGCAAAGCAATTAAAGCACGTTTTCATCTGCCTCCATCTGGAGGTTTATATCCTTCAGAATGAGACGTAAAGGCGCAGACAGAGCATTAGACGGAGGCTTTCAAGGTCACAATGCTAATCTGTAATACAGATTTTCTCTCTCTCTTTGCGTCTCAGTCACTTTCCCTGCTGTTTTTCTCATTATTAGTGCATCCTCTCTGCGGCTTGTCGTTTTGGTTGTATTTTCACAGCTGAATATCGCAGCAAAATATGTTTGACTGTGAATGAGTTACAGGTGTTTATTGGAGCATGAATGACGTGAATGACTCCTCAAATCATGTTGAGACACTTAGCGATGAGCTAGCACCCAAAACTCTTGAGATCTGCTGTAATGCAACTTCACATCTGTCTGAATGAACGTTTGAGTCGAGGTCCTGGAAAACATGAGGTCATCTGAAACACTGGACACTCGCTGGCCGTGCTCCATTTATCTCATGCTTTTCCCATAGTCCCTGTGCATGACTGAAACAGGAAGTGCTTATGCGTGTCTCTCATGAGTCTCTGAATGTTGCTGATTAAAGTGTCCTGCACATTTCCATGGCTGATTGCACCAAAAAGAATCAACAGGATAGTGAGTTACAGTTGTCTGAAAATGCACTCAATAATATTTTGGCCTAAATGTAAGATGTATGCATGAATTGCATGGAAAATTTACATGCATTTGGGTTATACAGTTTTAACATAAACTAATAAACTTAATGTGACATATTTGACAGACTTACATAAATGAAACAGGTCAGATTTATATAAAAAAAAAATATATATATATATATATATACATACATACATACATACATACATACCAGTAATATTACATTTTTTTATATATATAGTTTAAAACTGTATATAATTCTATTATTTATAAAACAAATATGTTTGATATTTAATTTTGTAATTTATTTTTAATGTTTTTATAATTTATAAAAATATAAAAAAGTTTAATTAATGATTTAATATTTTGATATATTATAATAGATTAAAAAATGTAGAATGTTTATATTTAATTTTATGATTATTTAATTTTATGATTATTGTTTAATAAAAATAATATATTATTGATGTAATTTTTAAAATATACTTGTAAAATATTTTTATAATTCATCTAAATATTACATTAAAGTAATAATTAATTTTGGAAAAATATTTTTCCATTTTGTAATATGAATTCTAATAAATCTAATGTGTATATATAAAAATGTATAATGTTCGATATTTAATTTTATGATTTATTTTTAATGTTTTTATAATTCATTGAAATATAAAAAAAAATTTTTAGGGATGTAATATTTTTTTTGGTGTATTATAATAATTAAATGTATAGTAGTTTTTTTTAAATACACTTGTCAAATATTTTTTTTTACAATTCATCTAAATATTACATGCAAAAAATTTATGTTTGATTTGCATGTAAAATGTCCATGTATAACAATAATAATTAATTTTGGAAAAATATTTTTACATTTTATAATATCAATTCTATTAATTCTAAAAAGTGTATAATGTTCGATTTATTTAATTTTATGATTTATTTGTAATATTTTTATAATTCATAATTTTTTTATATATATTACAATAAATGCAAAAAAATTATGTTTGATTTTTAATTTTATGATTATTATTTTTAATTATATTTTCATAATTAAAAAAATAGTTATGTAAAATATATATTTTATATAATGATAATTTTTTTTATAAATAATTTGGTTTGCATGTAAAATGTCCATGCATAACAGTAATAATTAATTTTTAAAAAATATTTGTGCATTTTATAATATAAATTCTATTAATTCTAAAAAAAGAACATTTGATATTTAGTTTTATGATTATTTTTTCTAATATTTTTTTATAATTTATAGAAATATAAAAATAATATTTTAGTTTATATACTGATGCAAAATTAAAAAAAAAATGTTTTTTTTTTATAATTCCTCTTTATGTTATAAATTTCAACAAATGTATATTGCTTGATAATTTATTTTATGATTATTATATTACAGAAATTCGACCAGCTCTGTATTCATTTTATTTATTAATGACTGAAAAATATGCATTTTATTTGTTTATGTTGAAATTGTGCAGTCCAAATGGAGTTTTATATGTAATCCAAATACAAAAAAAATATTTAGGATTAAATTTAAGTGTACATTGTTGGACTGTGTCTTGTTTAGATTTTCTAAAGAAAACTCAACATCAGCAATGTCTCAAACTATGCTGACATCTGTAAAGTAATTTTCTTAATAATAGCCTTGTAGTTAATGTTTTTGCAGTTGATGTGAATCTCTTGAGTCGTGGCTGTGTTTTGGGAGGGTTTCCAGCACGATTACTATCGATTCTGAAGCAGCATCAGATGGACGGTTCACGTTGTTCTAGAAACGTGAGAAACAAATCAATATGATGTACAGTCTTACTCTTAATCTAATCTCACAGTCATTGCGTCGTCAGATAGTCCATCCATACCTGAAAATACTGCAGCATCATCGTCATCTTCATCCGTCAGTGCAGAAACTCAAACTTACTGTTTAGTGATTTATTGGCACAATGCAATATGCATTCATTTTACTGAAGCATTTGTGCTGCGTACATAAATATACATATTTATATATTTAAAAAAAAAAATAATTCTTTAAAATGTTAATTATTTTACCAAAATAAGAGGGATCATACAGAATACATGTTATTTTTTTATTTAGTACTAATGTGAATAAGATATTTCACATAAAAGATGTTTACATATATATGGTTCACAGCTGTTTTTTTTTTGTGTATTGATAGTTGTTCATGAGTCCCTTGTTTGTCCCGAACAGTTAAACTGCCTGCTGTTCTTCAGAAAAATCCTTCAGGTCCCAGCATTTTTGTGTATTTGAACTCTTTCCAACAATGATTGTATGATTTTGAGATCCATCTTTTCACACTGAGAACTGAGTCCCTCAAATGCAACAAGGATCAAACACTCACTGATGCTTCAGAAGAAAAAACAATGCATTAAGATCCGGGGGTGAAAACTTTTGAACAGAATGAAGATGTGCACATTTGTCTTATTTTGCCTGAATATCATATTTTTAAAATTTAGTACTGCCTTTCAGAAGTTACAGAAGATACCTAATTGTTTCCAAGAAGACAAAATAAGTAACATTTACTCTGATTTTCAAGTTCCAAAAGTTTTCACCCCCGGCTCTTAATGCATTGTTTTTTTTATTCTAAAGCATCAGTGAGTGTTTGAACCTTCTGTAATAGTTGCATATGAATCCCTCAGTTGTCCTTAGTGTGAAAAGATGGATCCCAAAATCATACAGTCATTGTTGGAAAGGGTTTAAATAGACAAAAATGCTGGAAAACCAAAGAATTTGTGGGACCTGAAGGATTTTTCTGAAGAACAACAACTCTCTAAATAAAAACCACAGCTGTGGATCATTCAGGTAACAACACAGTGTTAAAAATCAAGGGGATGTAAACTTTTGAACAGGGTCATTTTTATAAATTCAACTAATATCTTCTCTTTTCTATTTGTAAATGTCTTTTATGTGAAATATCTTATTCAGGTCAGTACCAAATAAAAAAATAATATGCGTTTTGTATGATCCCTCTTATTTTGCTAAAATAATTAATATTGTGCATTCTGCAAGTTGTTTTGACTTCAGCTGTATATTTTACAGTACATTCAGATGTCATTTAGTGTGTGGTTAATGTACCGTCCCATCACTGCCCAGCATTGCACCAAACTCCCTTCAGCTGTGAAAAACCCAGATTTAGAGGAAAGTGAGTGTAGGTGCTGTGTGTGGGAGTATAATGACATCCAGAGCTCCACACACACACACAACACACTTCCAAACGGGATGTGTTCAATTCCCGCTGTCTGCCTGCCAGAGCTCAGGGTGTGGTGAGACGGGACACATGTAGAATATTATATTGCAGGTTATGTAAGAGTAATCAACATTGTAAATGTGATATGATTTTTATACACTTTTTTTGCCCATGAAGTTTCCAAACCATGTCATTAGATCAGTTTTGCAAGCGCTGCGATGTTTTAATGGTGTATTTGATTTAACTTCAGTAGCGAAAAATATCTTTGTAAGGTTACATTTAACTGATTCAAAACGTGAAATAATTTGCATCTTTACTCAGAAATGTTCACAGTTAAATATTCTTCCTTGTGTTCACTTATGAAAACGGTGTAGAAAACATTAGATTATGTTTGACTAGATTAAAATTCATTATCTAATGATATAAATGACAAAATTCATAATGTTTGATCACTTATTTTTATTTTATTATAATATTGTTTTCATTGTCAAGAACAATGTTAGTTTAGTTTTTTTTGTATAATTTTAATACATTTAATAAATTATGCAGCTAAATATTTGTATTTAAGCTTATTTCTTTATTAATATTTATTTTCTTTGATGTGTGCAAAATATGAATATATGTTGATAAAAATATACTTTTGGCATGAAAATGACCTTAATAAAAAAAAAAAAAAAAAAAAAAAATATATATATTTAAAAAAAAAATAGTTAAGTTTAAATTAAAAGTGCATTTAAGATATTAATTTGTTAAATTCTATTTTAAATTATTACATGTCATTAAAAACATAATTTCTAATACAATTATTAAATTATGCATATAAATATTTTCTCTCTCTCTCTCTCTCTCTCTCTCTCTATATATATATGCAAAATATAATAAAAAAATCAATAAAAAATGTATAGTGTTTGATATTGTATTAATAATGACATTTTTACATTATTCATTAACATAGATTACAAAAAAATATATAATTTGATAATTTATTTTGATTATTATTTGAATATTTTTCTAATTTATACTAATATAAAAACTGATTAGTTTTAGACAGTTGGGCGATTTATTTTGATTTTTTGTTTTTTATAGAAATTTAACTTTTTTGTAATATTTTGTATAATATATTACTATTATATGTATATATTTTTATAAATAGTATTTTTTTTTCCGTTATTTAAAATGATAACTTAATGTATAGTGTTTGATATTTTATTAGTAATATTTATATTTAATTTATCAACATTTTCTTATTTATATTAACATTTTAATATGCTTATTTATTTCTGAATAAATATATATTATATTATAAATACAAAAATACTGTACACTGCTGTTTAAATATTGGTTCATGTCAGATTAATATCAAACTATGATTAAAAATGTCTATATCACCAGCATATGAATATAACACACAGAATATATCTTCATAGATGTTTGATGAAGCACTTTGAGGCGTCGGAGCGGGTGGAAGCACTTTACTATTTCATATAAACATCTGGCACTTTACTGTGACACTCTGACTATAAATGTTTAGACATTTGCTGTTAATTGTTGGTTCCAGTGAAGGTGCAGAACTGGAGAACCGTCTTCATCTTATGTCTTTGCCCTCAGTGAAAGTGAGATTGGAAATACGCATGTGTGTTTGGAAAAGCCAAGTTAACGAGAGCCGTGGTTCAGCCCTCTGCTTTTAAAATCATTCGGTTTGTCTTTATGAGTCTATCTGGCGGCGAAATCAACTTTTGGAGATGTGTTGAAGGTTGGAGTTGTTAAAAAGCTCATAAGATCTTTTCTTGGTTTACATATATCCTATTAGAAAGTCCAAGGAGGTCTAATATACCTGTATTTTCCCATTTAGTTTTATATTATATTTCCGTACAGTACCGAAAATGCCATGCATGCCAACAGAATAGTGTAATATTTTACTAGGTCTGTTTGTTAGAGGCTTGTCTCTTGTTTGTGGTTTATCTGTGACTATCAGTGAGACTGGTTATTCCCACACTCACACGGACCGATGAGGGTCAGAACGCTCAAACAGACCTGAAGAGACTCCAATCACACCGCATTCCAGAGCTGGATTTGACATCAGTCTGTTTACAGAGTCCTGACTCCTGACGTCTGTATTATGAGTCTCACAAACCACTCAACAACATGAACACGGCACAGATTTAACCCCAAATCAAAAGAAAGAAATAAGACGTTATATATTTTAATACTCCCAAATTTTAATTGCTTGAAAGCAAGCAGACAAACAAATCAAGTAATGAATTAATAAATAAAATTGGGTAATGTTAAAATAAAATTGATAATAAAAATAACATTTGAAAGATTGTGTTTTCACACACACACTTTTGCATTTATTTAAAAAATGGTACATTTTATTATCTAAAAAATACAATTTAAGCAAAAAAAAAAAAATAGTATAAATTTAAATCTTTATAAATTTCTTGCATTTTATTTCTTTTGATATATATGCAAAATATAAGTATATGTAAATTTATATAATATAAATGCAAAATATAATTTCTTTTAATTTTGGCTTGAAAATGACCCTAATAAATAAATAAATAAAAATTGTGTAATTAAAAAAAATAGTAGTGTGTAAAAAAAATAAATAAAAAAAAAATTAAGCAAAAATGTGCTTATGCCTAACTTCTTAAATGCTATTTTTATTTTTTAAATGTCATCCATTTTTAATACAATAATCTATGCAATTAAATGTATATGCAAAATATAAATGTGTAAATATATGCAATATATATGCAAAATATGATTTCTTTTAATGCTGAGATGTAAATGACCTTAATAAATAATACAAAATTACATTTAAAATATATAATAGTACAGTGTAAATTAAAAAAATATTTCAGAAATTAAGCCAAATGTGCTTATGCTTAATTTCTTAAATTATATTTTTATTTTTTATTTTATTTTAAATGTCATTAAAAACATATATAATATTTATATAAATATATGCAAAATATAATTTATTTTAATTTTGGCATGAAAATTACGTAAATAAATAAAATATTTTTTTTTAAACATTTTTATAATCTAAAGGAACTACTACAGTAGGGGTTGACCAATATGTGTTTTACAGGGTTGATGCCGTAACCAATTATTACACATCAAGTAGACCGATAACCGATATTTTAAACTGATATATGACTTGTATAAAAATTAAAATGAATATAAAAATTATGAATAACAACCACTCTGACAAAAACTCTTTAAATGCTTGTAAATTATTTTATCTGCAAGTCGGTTTCGACCAAAACCGATAACCATAAAAATGCTTAATATCAGTGCCAATATAGGTCGACCCCTATAATAAACTGTATAAATTAAAATAACATTACAGAAATTAAGCAAACATTTAAGTTACATAAAAATTCAATTAATAAATTATACAAGTAAATATTTAGATTTAATTTTGTATTAATTTCATATCATTAAATTTCTTTTGATATGTTCAAAATATGATACATTTTTTACATTTTGATGCTAAACATGCTCTTGCTGGGTTTCATAAGATTCACCCCATAACATCTCTGAGAGCAGAAGCTTGATTCACAGAGCTTTTTTTAGGTTTGACTGGAAACCTTTGGTCTCTGGTTTAGATCGAAGTCACAATGGACTTCTATTCTGGCAAGACATTTTGTCCAGCAGAGCGACTCTTTGCAAACACTTTCCAGGGTCTGTGGGCCCCAGGAAGTGATGTCATAATGGAGCTCATTCTCCAGCTAGTGTGACATTGTCTTCAGAGATCTGACAAAAGACAGACGAGCCATTGCATCGCTGTCTTTTTGTGTCTGATACACCAAACTACCATCTGAGCCCAGTTTGAGACATTGTGGAGGTCTCCTCTGGAGAAACATCTTGCAATTGTTGTCAAATGCAGTCTGCAATTGTTCTCTGTTTGATCTTATAAGAGCAGTGCTTTCTAAAATGATCTCACTTGTGCTTTGTGCTTCCTGTGAGAGTACTGAGTAAACTCTTCCTGTCTGTATCTGGTTAACAGCGGCGTGGCTGTAAATTGGCAGATTGAAGGTTCCTTCGCTTATCTTTGGGCCTGGATGGAGAGCTGGGGGATTTCTTCACTTTCGACTGACGCCTTACATCTGTTAGCCATACATCATTCTAGCTGCATGTGTTTCACTTGCTCGTCTCTATTTCTCGAAAAAGTAAACAATGCATAATAATAAGATCTTTTGGCCCGGTGCCTTTGTAAACTGAATTCTGGCGAAGCTGTGAGTCAATTTGTCCTGAAACTCAAGCAGCTGTGACCATCAGGACGACCGGACTCGTGTTTGTGTTTGATCTGTTGAGTGTTGTAATGTGATTTATGTTTATTATTAGTTAAATGAACATTTATTTCTAGGAGTCATGCATGGGGGGGATCTGGTCTGCATGTGAAAAGAGTAACAAATGACTGGCTGCTGTCAAAATAAAGAAAATATTAGCAGTTAGCACACATATTGGCCATTTGTTACCATAAAACGTCTTTACTCATTTATTTCTTATACTGATTAGAAATTTGGCTTAATTTCTACTCTTTTATGGTAATTTATTAGCTTCATAGCACAAGTTATAACTTGCACATATATAAAGATAAATCTATTCTAAGAAATTATTTTTTCCACATTTTAATAACCCCAAAACTGTTGTTGCTGTAAAGCAAAAAAATGTTAAATTTTTTTTAAAAATAAATAACTGTAAAAAAAATATGTAGGAAGTAAAATAAAAAAGACAGAAAGAAAAATAAATAGATAATACATACATAAATAAAGAAAATATAAATGAATGAACTAATTAATAAAATTTAAAAAATAAATAAGAAATCAAATAATAAAAAATTATGAAATTCATAAATAATAAAAATTAAGAATATACAATATATTTATAATAAAGAATAATAAAAACAAATAAAGAATAATAAATAAGTAATCAAAATAAATAAAAAATGTAAAATAAAAATTTAAGTAAATAAATAAAATAAATGTAAAAAAAGGAAAAATAATAATAAACATACAGAAAGATGGAGAGAAAAATATATAAAGAAATGTATCGAATGAATGAATAAAAATAAACTAATGAAAAATGAAATTAATTACAAAAATGACAAATAAAAATAAATAAAATTTAAATAAATTAATGAAAATGCTTAATAAACATAAATACACAAATATGTGTGTAAAACTATAATTCTTAATGATATTAAAATATTAAAAATAAGTACAATTATTTAAAAATTATATTTTTTCAATGAAGAGATCAACATTAGCTGCAAAACAAAAAAATATGAAAATAATAAAAATTAAACAAATAAATCAGAAAGAAAACGATAAATAATAAAGACAGAAAGAAAAAGAAAAAATTAAATATGAATGAATGAATAAAAAGTAAAAATAAATAAATTAAAAATGATAAAATCACATTTTTATGAAGAGCTAAAATTGTCTTTTTTTTTCATTCATTTTTAAAGATTTTCATTTATATAAAGCAAAATTAGATGGATGTTAAAAATATTAAATATAGCTGTGGATGAAGGAACTAGACCGATGCAGCGCTTTTGACTCTGGTATTTGATCTAATTCACTAAGTGAGATCTAGTTTAGACTGTATGTTTTGCACTGACATAGTGAGGTGCCATGCATATTAAAATAAAGTATTTTTTAATGCAAACATGCAAATAGCAAGCACAAAAACAATTAATTCTTAGTAAATTCTCCAAGTGTCCAGATGTAAAACTGTTGAGATTTCCAGTTGTTGTTGAACCATGTTTTCACGTCATGTTGCTGCAGCACTGAAGTTCACTTTCCTCTCTATGTTTTATGGTTGTTTAACTCTACTCACGAGCCTTAGTGATGTTTTCCCATAAGCGGTAACAGTCCGGTCCTGCATGTCAGTCATGGGAACTTGCTAACCCTTGCCAAAATGCCCAGCTTCCCCCTTGATCTTCAGGGACGCGTCCTTATTTTCCTCCAGCGTTTCCTCCGGCTGGCCTCCAAAGGGAAAGATGAGGACTGTACTCGTGTTATCTCACAAGAATAATACTTTGAGTTTATTTTTTGCTTCATAAATCATCAAAAATACCTGGTTTGATCAGTGTGGGAATGTCTGTGTCTGGCAGAGGGATGGCATAACGAGGGAACGGCTACAAACACTTGCCCAGGATTTAATTGTCTTTTTTTTTTTGCAGTTGGCGAAAGCTTTAACATCTGTTTCATATTCCTCTGTTTGACGTCACACGCTCAGCTAATGGATTGTAGTTTTGCAGGTGTGTGATGTGTTTTCTTACATCATGTTGAGGTAATGGGTTTGATCTGTTGCGGTCATGTTTCTGATGGTTTGTGTTCTTAAAGGAACACTCCACTTTTTTTTGGAAATAGGCTCATTCTCCAACTCCCCCCGAGTTAATAAGTTGATTTTTACCATTTTGAAATCCATTCAGCCGTTCTCCTGTTCTGGCGATATCACTTTTAGCATAGCTTAGCATAGATCATTGAATCCTATAAAAAAGGTAAAATTTTAATTTTAATTAAATTTTTGTTTTTGTTTTTGTTTAAGGTCCTAAAATATATTTAATTTAGATTAATTTAATGTTAAATTTGTAATGAAATTTTAAATTTGTACTGAAAAAAGTAGTTTTATTTTATTTTATAATTCAATAAAGTTTTTTCAAGATAAAAATATTAATAATAAAATGTAAATATATGTAATTTTTAAAGTGATACAGTTATAATGATTTCAAATATAAATATTAAACTAATATAAAAAATTACAATGACTAAAAATAATATAAATAAGTAAAAATACATAATAAATCATCGTCTGTCAATTCAGACTTATTAATAAAATATACATATTTCTATGTATATTAATATTGTATAAATATAATTTTTAAAGTGTTACAAAATAATTGTTAAAAATTTAATATTTTTAAAAAGCTAATTCTCATTGCTATAAAGCAAAATAATAATAAATAAAAAAAAAAAAAAAAAATTCATAAGTAAATAAGTATATTATTTATTATTAATATAATGATAGATAGATAGATAGATATACTGTAGTTGATGTTGCTTCTGTGAAAGAATGATCAGTTATATTAAATTTATTATTTTTTTCTGTGGTATCAGAATCGGTATGGAGAATGATCAAGTTCAAGTACGGTATCTTGTACAGTGTCACAGGTGTTAATATGAAGTGATGATGTTTTGGTGTCATGAGAACCTGTTTTGTGGTTCTGGCAGCTGATCAGACCCAGTTTCTTCAGTCTCATCTTGCTCTGTTTGAGATCCAGAATCTTCTATGGGCCACAGATACAGACCAGATGGAGCTTTGCATTTGCTCCCGGCGCTTTCTGTTCAATGTTGGACTCGTTGTTACTTAGCAACCTTATAATCTACAGAAGAAACATAGCAGGATTTAACTACAGTGTGATCACTCAGATACTGCTATTAAGATACTATCTATCTGTCTAATCTATCTAATCTATTTAACTATCTTTAGTAAAATATTTAGTACATTGAGATGTAAACATCTGGCCACTCATTGCTTGATTTCTTTAATGTATATTTTTGGAAAGGTTTTGTTTTTTTGTCGCAACCCCAAAAAAAAGACACAACAACAAAACAAATAGTTAAGGTCCTAAAATAAATTAAATTAGTCTAATTTAATTTAAAAAATTTAATGAAAATAGTAGGTCATACATTGTAAATGTTATTTTATTTTATTTAATTTTGTAATTAAAGTAATGTCACAAAAACGGAAATAGGTAAGGTCCTAAAATAAATTTAACTAGTAATTTGATTAATTAAATTTAATTATTCAAATTCAAAAATCACAATTAAAAAAATCTATATTAAAAAAAAAATTGTGAAGGTGTAGGTCCTAGAATGTAATTTTCATTTTTATTTTATTTTGTATGAAAGAAAGTAACGTCACAAAATAAAAAAATCAATAAATAAAAATGCCTAAAATGTCAGTTTTATTTATTTATTTTATGTTTGATGTCAAAATATAAACGTATTTAATTTAATATATATAAAAATTTAAATATAAAATATATAAAACTGTATTTTATTTAGTTTTATTTTATTTTAATGAAAATAGTATTACAATCCAAAAAAATTAAAAGAAAGTGTAGGTCTTAATTTTATTTTATTTTGTTTTATTAGGAGTGAAAATAATAGTTTCGGTCCTAAAATATATTTAATTGTTTAATTTAATTTAAAATGAAAGCAGTATCACAGTTTAAGACCTACAAGTGTATATTTGTTTTTATTTTCATTTAAATAACTATTGTCACATCTCAAAAATAAAGTAAATAAATAAATTAAATAATCCTAAAATATTTTAGGTCCTAAAATATATTTAATGTATTTAATTTTATTTAATTTTAATATTAATCTAATCCAAAAAATTTAACAGAAAGTGTAGGTTTTATTTTATTTCATTTCATTTTATTTTATTTCATTTTATTTTATTGGGAATGAAAATAATATCACAATTCAAAAACTAAAAAAAAAAAGTCCTAAAAAAAGCGAAATTTTATTTTATTTTGTTGGATTTTTTAAGATGATAAATGAATACAGGATCTTTTTCAGACACATTAATTTAGTGTATGTTTTGGAAAGGTTTGACCAGTCGCATTCCGATCATCAGATCGTCTAATCAGGCATCCGAACACACCCAGACTCTCACAGCTGGCCGTTGAGCGGTGTGTCGGTGCTACAGAAGTACAGATATTTCAGCCTTTCCACTGCCAGACTGCATGCCACACATAGCAGCATATCTGCAGTTTGACGAGCGTTTGGCTCCTGGTGGTTGTGTGTGAGTGTGTGTTTGCGTGGGCCGTATCGGGGTGGAGGGCTTCAGCAGAATGAAGGATTCGTCCCACTCGTCCATCAGCGGGGCAGAGTAATGTCAGCGTAACCCAGGCAACGCATTGTGAAGCAGATCTCAGTACTGTCCCACGCACACGGGCCTACAGTCTGTGAGAGCAGCTCCCGTACAAATATCACCATGGAAACCACACTCTCTGCCAAAATACCATACTTACTATAATTATTAGTGCTTTAGATGAAGAAAGCATCACTGTTACTGTTGCTCATGATAATACTTTCTTCAGAACGTGTACGAATCTAATTGGTATTCATGTTAAATCATAAGGAATTGACATGGGGGCTTTTAAAACACTTTTTTTTTTTGTTCTCCCTTTTCATAAGAATTACCAAATTGATTGTCAGTATCATGGTTCCACCAAATGCCATATACTCACTATAATTATTAATTGTTTTGATGACGAAAGCACCACTTTTGCGATTGTTCATAGTAATATTTTATATAAACATCAAAAACTGTTAAGTGCAAAATCTAGTTGTTAGTCATGTAGCAAAATGTTTGAGTTTAGTTTGTTTTGGTCAATTTATAATAATGGGAATAAAATTAATGTCACAAAATTGTCTTTTATTTAATTTTATTTTATTTTTATTGGAATAAAAATAATGTCACGATTCCCCCCCAAAAAAGGTCCTAAAATATAATTTACTTGATTTAAAATGATGTCAATCCAAAAAAAAAAAAAAAATAAGGTCCTAAAATATATTTAATTTTATTTTAATTTAAAATGTCACAATCCAATCCAATCAATCAACCAATAAATAAATAAGATCCTAAGATTTACTTTATTTTGAATTAAATTTTCACAGTCTTATGAAATGAATATCACAAATAAAATAAAAAAACCTCCAAAAAGGCTGAGGTCCTTTAAGTTTTATTTTATTTTATTTTATTTTAAATGATAATGTCAAAATCCAAATAAAAAATAAATAAATAAAATAAGGTCCTAAAATGTATTTCATTTCATTTATTTTATTTTATTTTATTTTAATGGGAATAAAAATAATGCATCAATAAATCAATGATCAATAATCAATAAAAATCAATGTCACACAAAATAAGATCCTAAAATATAATTTATTTTATTTTAATTGAAAATGTCGCAATTCAATAAAATTTTAAAATATATTTATTAATATATATATATATATATATATATATATATATATATATATATATATAATATATATATATATTTATTATGATTATTATTATTATTATTATTTTTTTTGAATGAAATTAATATTACAATCCAAAAAACTCCAAAGGCTGAAGTCCTAAAATAAGCAAAAATATTTATGTAAAAATTTTTTTTTATTATTTAAAATTTGTAAAAATGGAATTATTCATGTAAAATCATATATCAACACAAAATCTTTTTCAAACACATCTTTTTCCTCATGTTTTCTTTTATATACTGTTTAAAAAGCTGCAAAATCATGTTTTAGATCAGGGGTCTTCGTCTGTTGGCGACGTCTGTTTTAGATGGTTATATCATGGTATTTTACCTGATTGTTTACCATTTGCACTTACAAAAACATACCATGGTATTTTAGAAATTTTTACTTTGTTATTCTTACAAGTACATGAACTTCAGTAACATGGTCTGTTTCAGAATACCATAGTATTGCCATCTGATACTATAGTATTTTCTTTTTTGCGTATTTAAGTACTACAGTAAAATTGTACATTGGTATTTACTACTGTTGTAATCAAAGATTTTGAAAGCTTATTACTCTGTTTGAATGAGTGATTCATTTACAGTCATCTCACTGTGGTGAATATGGTATTTTGGTGCAAACTATTGACTTGTAACAACAAATGATGTGTTATTATGTCTTTATGGACATTTCTGTTCATAACACAGTGGCAGAAACTGTGATACTGTGAAAGAATGAAGTATTCTGCGAAAGAATTTCCCTTCTCTTCTGATATAGTAAATAATGTATGTGAGTTTGAAATATTCAGATTCTGCGTGACATTCAGAGAGGACAAACTCACGGAACTGAGCTGTTATGAAACGCTCATGCTTTCAGAGAACCGCGTACTCTGTTTTGTACAGAGAAACACATTAACATGGTCCTGACAGCTTTATGTGACAATGAGAAAAAGCTGCATTGTGCCTGAGTTTGATGGCTTTCCGCACAATGAGGCTCTTTCACTCATTTGGAAACTCTGAGGTTTCCAAGGACACTGGCTGCCATGGAGATTCACACATCAGCGTTTAGAAATGAAGCTCCGCTCGTCGTAAGGAATCAAAGGAAACACGTCGGGCTCGTAGTTTAGCCTAAAGTCAAAGAAAAATTATATTTTGCATTATTTATTTATTAATTTGCATTAAGAGCCATTAAGATTTTTTGCATTGAGCATTATTATTTTTGTATATTGCATTATTAAGTCCTAAAATATGCTTGTTTTGTTTTTTGTTTTTTTTCACTGGGAATTAAAATCACAATCCAAAAAAATTTCCAAAAAGGTTAAGATGCTAAAATATTATATATAATGAAATGAAAAGAATGTTACCATCCATAAAAGGTGTAGGACCTAAAAGTTATGAAATGTTTTATTTTAATTCAATGGGAATTAAAATATCACAATCCAAAAAAAATCTGAAAAAGTTTAAGATGCTAAAATATGCCAAAGTTTTGTTTAATTTAATTAAATTTTTTTCGGAATGAAAATAATATTACTTTTATTTAAAAAAAAAAAAAAAAAAAGTGTAGGTCCTTAAATATAGATCCTAAAATGTATTTTATTTTTATTTTTTTTATTTCATTGGGAATTTATAAATCACAATCCAAAAAAAGTTAAGATGCTAAAAAAGTTTTATTTTGAATAATGTAATGTTGCAGTCCAAAAAAGTGTAGGTCTTAAAATATATTTTATTTTATTTTATTTGAATAAAAAATAACATTACAATGCAAAAATAATAATATATCTGTCAAAAAGAGTAGGTCATAAATTTATTTTATTTTATTTATATATATATATATATTTTTATATATATTTTGAATGGAAATAATATTACAATCCAAAAAAAAGGTGCAGGTCCTAAAGTTTTGATTTTATTTTATTTCATTTTATTTTATTTTATTTTATTTTATTTTATTTTATTTTATTTTGAATAATGAGATAACGTTGCAATCCAAAAAAAAGTGTAGGTCCTAAAAATAAAGATCCTAAAATATGTATTTAATTCTATTTATTTTTTCTCATCGGATTACAAAAATGTCACAATCCCAAAAAAATACAAAAAATGTTAAGATACAAAACAAAACGCCGAAGTTTTGTTTTTATTTATTTATTTTCTTTTATTATTTCATTTTGACTAATGTAATGTTGCAATCCAAAAAAGTGTAGGTCCTAAAATATAGATCCTAAAATATTTATTTTATTTTATTTCAAATGAAAATAATGTTACAATCCAAACACAAAAAAGTGTAAGTAAATATAGGTCTTCAAATTTATTTTATTTTATTTATTTTTTCTCGTGGGATTGAAAATGTCTCAAATTACCAAAAGTATAATTTTTATTTTATTTTGAATAAAAATTGTTACAATCCAAAAAAGGTGTTAAAATCCTAATAACATGCAAAAATATACTTTCTTATTTTTCCCTTTATTTTGACATAAAAATGACTTGGACCTATCTTTGTGAGCATCATCCTGTCGAACCACGTGCTTAATCTTAGCGTGATAGTAAATCCACATTGTCGTATTTATCAGATACTCATGCTTTTATTGCTTTTATACCAAAAAGTCCTTTATTACATCTCTTCAAACTTTCCCCCTCCGGATCCGGTCTGTTGAAAATGTCTGTGAAACGCACATTCATTAGTCTGAGGCCAGTCTTTGTTTTCATGCGACGGTGCCCCCTGCTGGAGGTCATGTGCGTCGACCTCCTGCGACTTTTCCAACTCTGTCTCAATCTGAAGACCATCTCCCGTCATGATTCTTGGCTGGAATCGCTCACTATTACACAAAGCTGTCATAACGAAGGCCCCTTTATTGGCCGCGATCACGATATATCTCTCGGTTCGCTAAGCAGGGGTTGTTTAGGCCTGAGAAGCGCTTGCATGAAACCCTTTGGCCCGAGTTGAAGTTTCCGGATTCATACTCATTCATAATAGCGGCGTCGCTGTGTTTCCACCTCATGGGGAGCAAAAGGGGGGTAAAAAATAAATGAAAGCGCAACTGAGGGCATTTGTGAGGGCCGCAGTGTTCATCCGTATCCCAGCGTTCATTTCCTGCGGATGATAGGGTGGGCGGAAATACTGGCGGACTAAATGGAGCTGTAACTAATGAGTTCACTGCTGATCGTCAGGATCGCTCTGATGGCATCCATTTTGGTTTTAACGCAGGATCGATCGGGGATATGAGTCTCAAGGTTCTTGAAAAGCTTTTAAAGCTTTTCTAAATATGTATACAAAACTCATCCATTAATAGGCAAGAAGTAAATGTAGGGTGTGTGACCTTGTAGACAAGATGGACTAGAAAAATGTCAAGGCTTGCTATTTTTTGTGAGAAGTGATCTTGGTAAAATTACACATCCTACAAAATCACTAAGCAATGTTTAACCCTTACAACAAAGCACTTTTCCATAGAAAATAATAGTAGTAATTATTTTTAATTTTATCTGCAGTTATAATTTTAAAATTAAATACTTTTATAATTATAATCAAAATAATTGTTGTAATTAATGAACATAATAATTATAGATAATAGAGTAAAAAAAGTCCTAAAATATATTTTATCTTATTTCAATGGGAATTAAAATATTACAATCCAAAAAAAAAGTTTAAGATGCTATAATTTGGTTTTATAAAATGGTTTTATAATGTTTAATAAAGTTAAATAGTTGTTTTGTTTGACTTTATTTCATTTTATTTTATTTTATTCTGAATTAAAATAATGTTACTATCAAAAAAAGGTGTAGATCCTAAAATATATTTTATTTAAATTTATTTCAATATAAAATTTAATATCACAATCCTAAAAATCCAAAAAAGGTTAAGATGCTAAAAAATTCATAATCATAAAATATATTTAATTTTATTTCAATGGGAATTCATTTATCACAACTAAAAATAATTCAAGAAAGATGGCAAAAATGCTACAATACTTATTTTTTATTTTATTTTATTTTATTTTGAAAGAAAATAATGTTACTTACAACCAAAAAAGGTGTAGCTCCTAAAATATAGATCATAAAAAAAATATTTCATTTTATTTTATTTTATTCTGAATGAAAATGATGTTACTGTCCAAACTAAAGGTGTAGATCCTGAAATATATTGTATTTTAATTTATTTCAATATGAAATTTAATATCACAATCCTAAAAATTCAAAAAAGGTTAAGATGCTAAAAAATTCATAATCATAAAATATGGGAATTAAAATATCACAATCCAAAAAATTAAATAAAGATAGCAAAAATGCTAAAATATGCCAAAGTTTTGTTTAATTTAATTTAATTTAATTGTATTGTATTTAATTGTATTTAATTTAATTTAATTGTTTTATATTTTATTTTATTTTGAATGAAAATAACGTTACAATCAAAAAAGGTGTAGCTCCTAAAATATAGATCATAAAATATATTTATTTTATTTAACACGTTTTGTGTTTTTTTGTTTGTAGATCCTGAAATATAATTAATTTTAATTTATTTCAATATGAAATTTAATATCACAATCCTAAAAGTCCCAAAAAGGTAAAGATGCTAAACAATTGTTTTATTTTAATGTAATAATGATGCAATCCAAAAAAAAAAAAAAAACGTGTAGGTCCTAAAATATAGATCCTAAAATATTCTATTCTATTCTATTCTGAATGAAAGTAATGTTACAATCCAAAAAAGGTGAGTCATTAAATGTAGTTCTTGACAAATATTTAATTTTATTTTCATGGGAATGCAAATGTCAATCCAAAAAAAAAGGAAAAATGTCAAGGCTTGCTATTTTTTGCGAAGTGATCTTGATAAAATTACACATACGTACAAAATCACTAAGTGATTCAATCGGGAAAAGCTTTTAAAGCTTTTATAAATATGTATACAAAACTCATCCATTAATAGGCAAGAAGCAAGTGTAGGGTGTGTGACCTTGTGGACAAGACGGACTAGAAAAATGTCAAGCCTTGCTATTTTTGTGAGAAATAATCTTGATGTAATTACACCATCGTTAGTAAGATAAAACCATTTTGTTAGTAAGATAAAACCATAATAAATAAAAGTCATTTAATTGACAGTCACATTATTTGAACTTAATGTGCATTTTTTTTAATTAATGCTTTTCAAAAAGTGACATTACAGACAATAAAATAATTTTACAAAATTTTTCTGTAACATGAATGAAGTTCTTTCTATTCATCAAAATAATCCTGAAAACAATAATCATAATGGTTTCCACAAAAATGTGACATTGATAGTATTTAAAAAGTTTCTTAAGCAGCAAATCAGCATATTTGATTTCTGGTGGATCATGTGACACTTAAGACTTAAAAATGCAGCTTTGATCACAGGAATAAATTACATTTGACTATATATTACAATAGAAAGCTGTCGTTTTAAATTGTAAAAATATTTCACAATTTTGAATGTATTTTTGATTAAAAAATGCAGCCTTGGTGAGCAGAAACATTTCAAAAACTTTAGTAAACTTTAGTAAAAGGGCCAACAACCAATCAGCTTTTAAACTGAGGCAACAGTTATGTTTTTTTTTAAAGGATAGCATCGGATCTCATTAGCTCAGCAGTTTGTGCAGATTGTTCAGCGGTGTAACGTCAAAGCAATCTGATATTTGTTTACCAGCTAATTGAATCTGTGGAGAGAAATGGAGGGAGAAATAGACTGTAATGGTCTTTCAGAGGAAGAGAGGACAGCGGCGATAACAGCAGAGCGGTACATCAGAAATATGATGATTATGACAGACTAAAAGGACTTGATAATGTTCTAAAACCTACTAAGCTGCCTTCTAAGGGAACATCTTAGCTGAAATGGAACCTCTCAACCTCGTAATTAAGATGGATCTACTACATCTGCCATGATTAAAGTGAAATGGATGGAAAGTGTCGATTTAAGACATTATATTTATTTTATTTGCTTAATTTTAAGTATTTGACTGAACAAAATTGCCCCTAAATTTAAAAGTTAATTTCTGACCCTGGTTAGCACATGTTTTTTAGATGATCTAAAATGCATTGACGTGGTTTTGGGCCAGATCTGATCTCTCTCTTTCTCTCTGTCCATCTCTGTTGTGCTTTAATGCAGTTTGTCCCAGCAGCCTCTGGGTGTGTGCCAGCGCCGCTGCTATAAAAAGCTCTGCAGACAGGACTAGCGCGGTTCTGTGTACATGCTAGCGCTAGCTTTGACCTCAGCAGTATGGGCGGAAACAAACACACACGATGCTGACACTCACATAAACGTTTGCTTGCTCATAAAGCCTGGTCTTAACTGTCACCTGGATCAGCTTTCAGACAATATCACGCTCACATCCTTAGGATGATTTCGACCTTGAGTCAAATCTTGATGTGGCGCAATGGTTTAGAAAGGGTGTCAGATGGTATTTTGATGACAGCATTTATGTATCATTAGTATTTAACCCAAAGTACCATGGTATTTAAAAAAAAAAATATTGTTTTTAATTAACATGAAATAAAATAAAAATAGTTTTCAGAAATGAACTTGAATAGTTGTAGACAAAACGCAAACTGAAACTACCAAGAATAAAACTACTACAGAAATAAAAAATAGCTAAACAGAAATATAAAAACTAATAATACTATTAAAAAGCACATACTAGAACTACTAAACTGAAATAAAGAAATAATAAAAAATATATTTATTATAAATGTCAAATACACATATTTGAAACTACTAAATACTGAAATAAAAAATAAAAAGTAAATTTAAGGTATACATAACTAATAAAACAAAAAAAATAAAAATGACAAAAGCACATACTGAAACTAAAATAAATGCTGTACAGAAATATTTAAAAAATATGTATTTTTTTAAAACTGAAATTAAAAATAACAAAACAGTTAATTTAAGCTCTAAAGAAATATAAAAAAAAATAAAAACTACTAAAAACTGAAATAAAAAAATGCTGTACAGAAATATTTTTTACAAATCAAAAACTAATAAAAATGATAAAGGTGCATAATAAAACTGCTAAAACTAAAATAATATATATTTTTTTTTTTAAGCTATAAAGAAATATAAAAAAATATTGAATATGCCAAAAGCACATACTAAAGCTACTAAACCTATAGAAAAATGAAAATAAATTTAAAGCTATACATAAAATAAAACTAATAAAAATGACAAGCACATACTAAAACTGAAATAAAAAAATGCTGTACAGAAATATTTTTTGCAAAGCAAAAACTAATAAAAATGCTAAAACTGAAATAATAATACAAAATAATAAAAAATATATATTTTAAGCTATAAAGAAATATTTAAAAAATATTAAATATGCCAAAAGCACATACTAAAGCTACTAAACCTAGAATAAAAACAATTAAAATAATGCTAAACATAAATAAAAGAAAACAAAAATGACAAGCATATACTAAAACTGAAAAAAAAAAAAAATGCTGTACAGAAACTAAGCAAAAGCAAAAACTAATAAAAATGATAAAGGCACATAACAAAATGTAATAAAACGTAATCAAAAATTAAAACTGAAAATATATAAATATGAATTCAAATTCGATATTAATTCAAAACTAATACATGAACACTACTAAAATCACACTGAAAAATATAATGTGATTCATTTCTAGTGATAATGCCACCTTATTTTGCTATATAACATATCACTGAACGATTAGCATATTCAAATTGTATTTATTTGTGTTTTAACTGTGGTGCATATCAGAAATACATGGTATTACAGCAGTATCCTGTGTCAAGAAAAGTATATAGATGCACATGGAAATTCTGTTTATAAGTTGTGTTCATATGATATTTTGATATAAAATTGTGATGGTACAGAAAAGTTCTTTCATGGTATGTTTTTCATCTTTTTTTTTTGCAAGATGAACTTTCATGTCAGCGAAAAGTTGGCAAGACCGGTTGCGTGGGTTTTTCTGTTGTACAAACACATACCGTCAGAGAGGACGGTAATGATGGGCCTCTGAGTCGATGCATCAGTGCACTTGGCCGAGGCTTTTACTGCAGAGGACAGACGCTCGCCTGACTTAGAAAATCAATAAGATATGTGCGCCTTGCCTTTGAGCCAGACAAAGCCATCAGTCCAGCTTACCGTATTTACTCCACTGAAAATCTGCATTTACACAAGTTAGACTCACTCCTTATTTAATATAATGTCAACTTTTTGATTTAGTTCATATTTATTATAAGGAAAGATAGACATGTATAGTGATGAAAGCCAAAATATTAAATGTCATGGATGAATATTTACTGAGTAATCCACTATTTTGTAGAGGGAGGTCAAAATGGCAATTTTCACCTTAGATTCAGAGTCAAATTACTGGAGGGTAAAAGTGGCTTCAGAAAGATGGTAGCGTCATTATCTTATTTTTACACAGAGATCGGTAGCTCTATTAATAAAATATGTTGACTTGAGCAATCTTTGTTGCATTATTTGCCAATGGTGACCATTTAAAAATGGGGAAACGGCACTTTTCAAGTTTTTGCTCCAAAGTTTGCATGCCTGTAACTCAAGAAGTATTAAAGATATCTTAATGCCCTTTTAGATATTGGGTCTTAACAAACTTTCCTTTTAGCATCTTCATTTTCAATAACCTATGAGATTTAGTTCCAGAGATATTGAAATTTCAATATGGCCCCTGTAGTAAATCATTAAAATGTACACGTTTTTAGTCGTCATAAACCAAATGTGGATTAGCTTGAAAAAAATTTCTTTGAAGAACAAATGATTTTAAAACTAGAGATGTATTTTGAATCTTTCTGTCAAGACAATTGCATTGAACATACCTGTCTGAGTGGCATAAATATTCTTTTTCCAAAATTTTGTGTGCCTATAACTCCAGAAGTATTAAAGATATCGCAATATGATTTTGGATTCTAGTTCTTAATAAACTTTTCTTTTGTAATCTTAATTTTCAAGGCCCTACAGCATTCAGTCCCAGAGATATGAGGATCTCAATAAGGCTCCATGTCCAGATTGTTGAATGTTACCCATTTTTAGTGGTTGAAAACCAAATGTTGGGCACTTTGTATACAGCTGATACTTAGCTTATTTAAAGAACAGTGTCTGAAGAAGAAATAATGTTGAAATTAGAATTGTATCTTGTTTCTCTCTATCAAAACAATTTCAGTTTGCTTCTCATAAATATTCTTTTTCCAAAGTTTGTGTGCCTATAACTCAAGATGTATTAAAGATAACACAATTGCAATTTAAAATAGTGGTTTTCTATTTTAATATACTTTAAAATAAAATATATTCCTGTGATGCAAAGATGAATTTTGCTTCAGTCTTCAGTGTCAAATGATCCTTTAGAAATCATTCTAATACACTGATTTATTATCACTGTTGGAAACAGTTGTGCTGCTTAATATTTATTTTTATTTTTTATTTTTATTTTTTGTTAAATAAAACATTAAAAAGAACAGCATGTAACCTTTGTAACAATATTATTCAAAGTTTGGGGTCAGTACATTTTTTCTTTCTTTCTTTGTATACTGACTACTTTTATTCAGCAAAGTGTTGATGTATTGTTAGAAAAGATGTCTATTTAGAATAAATGCTGTTCTTTTTAACTTTTTATTAATCAAAGAATCCTGATAAAAGTATCACAGGTTCCAAAAACATATTAAGCAGCACTGTTTCCAACATTGATAATAAATCAGCATATTAGAATGATTAGAAGGATCATGTGACACTGATGAGTAATGATGCTGAAAAATCAGTGTTGCATCACAGAAATAAATTATATTTTAAAGCATATTAAAATAGAACACTGTCATTTTAAATTACAAAAATATTTCTCTTTTTTTAATAAATTACAGTACATCGACATAGTTGTTCAGTACTATGCAATATCTAGTATTACCATCTGATACCATCATTAAACCACAATCATGTCAGTGTGACATTGTTTTGTAATCCGGTGCTCTCTTTGTCCTTGCTTTCTGTGTCATCTCGGTTGACGTTCTGCTCGAGTACTCACTCCGAACCCCAAACTCTCAGCTCTTCAGATGTAAAAAAGCCCGTCCCAGCGGCACAGTTATATTTAGCAGACCGCCACCAGCAGTTTCTGGGACACGGGTGTTACTCTCACGATAAAAAAAAATGCCCTGAAAACTCTGTGTTTGCTTGAGAAACGCTAGTACCGTGAGGTTTTAGCGCTGCGTCGCTCCTGCACAGCTCTTATGTGGGAGGTATTTGAAGAAAAACATCTCACAGGAGTCAACCGCATGCTTGATTTTCTACAACCGAAGCCTTATGGTAGCAATTAGAAAGATAAACGGAGCTTCTCGTTTTCACACCGAAGGCTTTGCGTTTTAGTTTTGCATGGGTGTTTTTGTGCGTCGTCACCTGCTGATCTTTAAGGGCGAATCATGCACTTAAGAAAGAAAGTATTGGCTGATGTGATCATGCTGAGATGCACTCATGCATTTGAGAGCAGACTGCTGATTTCAATTAGGAGCACAGCGCTGAATGCGGCGAAATGGCTGGGAGGAACTCTTGGCCGGGAAACTTACGTTATTGTAGTTCTGCCAGTAGCCTGACCGGCCTGTCACGGCTATCAATTATCTCACGGCTGAGGAACGCCACATTATTGTGCTTGTCTGTGGATTGGGTTATGATGTTTCAAGGGCAGTTCTGGGGTCGTCCAACAGGTGGCAGTAGGTGCTTATGGGACCGAGATGAAGTAGACATGAGAGTGTCTTCTTGATGGAGAGGGAAGATGGGTTGATGGGAAATAAGTGCTGTCTTTTTGGAAAGGTCAGCAGTGCAGAGCGAGCAATTAAAGACTCTTTAGGTGGTCGTTTGCAGGTCACAAGTGTGTTTCTGAGTCACCGATAATGGGGAGAATTTTTTTTTAATAATTAAAAAAAGTTAAATATTTATATTTACTTTTATCTTTCCTTATTGTGAAATTATGATCTTTCCTGGTCTTGTTGTGAACTTTAATTTATCCATATTAATAACAATTAAAAATAATAATAATAATTAAAATTAAAATGTGATAATTGTTGGCTTTTTGAAAAACAATGTAACAATTTAAAAAATAAAATAAAATGAAAAAGTACTAAAAATACTAAAAGTGAAAATAAAAATAAAGCTAAACAGAAATAAATAAATAAATATCAACTAAAAATTAATTGAAATGAAAAAAAAAACAAATAGTAAAACCACTGAAACTTTAAACTTTAAATTTATTTTTTTATTTTAGTTTTACTAAAGTTTAACATTTATATTTACTTTAATTATATTTCCTGGTGTTATTGTGGTCTTTAATTTATCCAAATTAAAACCAATAAAATTAATAGAAAATAAATAAATAAAAATAATAGAAAATAAATAAATAAATATGTAATATATTCTTTATATATAATATTTTTTATAGATATTTAAGAAATATCTATGCCTATAAAAGGAGGCAATTTTAGCCATATTTTTTCTCAAAAATATAGTAAAATTATGCATTTTTATATATATATATTACACACACAGATTATACATACAGTATATTAATCATGCATTTATTAATTAATTAAAAAATGATGTGATTTTGCACTTGTCCTTGGTTAAATATAATAAATAAATAAACAAATAAAAAAAAAAAATATATATATATATATATATAATTTTTTTAAGCTATTTAACCACAACAAAGGAGACAAATTTAAACTTGATTAATAACAATAAAAAAAATAAAAGAAAAATGTAATATATAATGTATTCTTTATATATAATATTTTTTATAGATATTATTTTTCTCAATCATATAGTAAAATTATGCATTTTTATATATAATTTTAACACACACATGCACAAATTATACATACAGTATATTAATCAAGCATTTAATTGATTAAAAAAATTATGTGATATCGCCCTTTCGTCCTGGGTTAAATATAATAAATACAGAAATAAATAAAGCTATTTAACCACAATAAAGGAGAAAAAAATTGAATGTTTTTATCTAATCGCAATTTTATTTGTACCACATTTAATCATATTTAAATACATTTCACAAGTCAGTGCAGAAAAAATGATCTAAAAATGAATGAAGATTCTTTGTAGGTTTATGTTGGCATCTCTGTTAGGCATCTAATAATTTTGGATATGAACTATAATGACCTTTGACCCCTCCGTCTGTTTCAGCAGGGCTTCAGAGGAAGCCGACCCATGAGGAAGTGTGAACGGTGAAAAGGCGAAAGGTCAGAGGTCAGGATGACGACAGTAGCCGCAGAATTCGACCACATGGACATCCAGCCACAATACCAGGACAGTGTCAACAACCGCTGGGAGGACGAGTGGGACAACGAGAACAGCTCGGCCCGATTGTTCGAGCGCTCGCGCATCAAGGCTCTGGCCGGTGAGTACGAATCACAGTCCATCCGTGATGACCTCAGTTAATATATCAGGTTTTAATAGACGCACATGATCTGTTTTTTCCAGCTTGAAAGCTGTAGTTAAAAACAAAGAGAGGTAATTATCAGCAGAAGTGTTTCTGCGTTTTTGGCTTTGAATAGCTGTAACTAGTGCTGGATAATGTGACGCCTACTCGCACATGACATGCAGTGATTTGGCGTGTGGGCGAGCAGAAAGAATGTGGGCGTAAGTTCACACTTTCTCTGCTCCTTCTGAAGCTCCCACACCGTTTCTGATTCACTGCGAAGCCCTCGAGCCCACAGACCAACTCAGGAGGCTCTTGCGCCTCGTACAGGAAACTGAACTCGTTACATAAAATCAATATGGAGATGGATGATGTTTTATTCACGAGTTGAATTTTTAATGCTCTTCCTATAGATGCCGATGTAGGACGGGTTTTCTAAATGAACAACATACCTGTGATGAACTAAAAGCACTTTTGGTATGGTGTTTGCATACTAAAGAAATGTCTTATGGAGAGTTTGATCAATATTAATGCATACGATGCATTTTGACGGTGTGATTTTCATTTCAACTGGACCCAAATGGCTGAAATTTTCATTGGTTTCTATTTTATTTTTAATTTTATTTTATTTTATTTTATTTTATTTTATTTTATTTTATTTTATTTTATTTTATTTTATTTTATTTTATTAGTGTATTTAAATTTATTTAAATTTATTTATTTATTTAATTTTAATTTAATTTAATTTAATTTTAATTTAATACATTTTTCTTTTATTTGTGTTTTTGAGGCATTTCCTTTTATTTTATTTTATTTTATTATTTATTATTTATTTTATTTTGTGTTTTGTTTGTTTTCGATGCATTTCAACTGGAACCAAATAGCTGAAATTTCCATTGGTTTATTTATTTATTTATTTATTTATTTATTTAGTTTAATTTTTTGTACATTAATTTTTTTTTTTTACATTTATTTGTGTATTTAAGCCACTTCAACTGGATGTGAATGGCTGAAATTTCCATTTATTTTATTTTATTTAAACTACATTTTATTTTCAAGTTTTTGTACATTATTATTTTTTACAATTTATTTTATTATTTATTTTACTTTATTCATGCATTTACATTTATTTTTTAAATTGTTTTGTATTTTTTATTTAATTAACTTTTTTTTTTATTTGTGTTTTTGGACCCAAATGGCTTGAAATTTCCATTATTTTATTTCTCATTTTTAGTACATTATATTTTATTTTATTTTAAATTTTATATGAGTTTTGGGGGTATTTTAGCTGGACCCAAATGGGTGAAATTTCCATTGGTTTATATTTTATTTATTTATTTATTTTTTTATTTATTTTTTGTACATAATTTTTTTGTGTGTGTGTTTTTGAGTCATTTCTACTTAACTCAAATGGCAGAAATGTCCACTGGTTTATTTGATCTATTTAATGCGTCTTCTCTCATGAAAAGTATTGATTTCTTTAATTGATTGATTTCTTTAATTTTGACTTCCTCATGAGGGGTTTTGGCTTTAATTGGGACATTTAGACCACCACCATCTCCCCATAATTCTCACTGTGGGGTTTGGCTGTATTTCTGTCTTCATATGATTTATTCAGGTAATATCTTGGATGACAGTAGCATATTTCCCTCTTCTGTTTTCCATCATGTTCTCCAAGCATCCTGCGTTTCAGTTGCTGTGTTTACAGAGGTGTGATGTTGTTTATGGGCATTTGCTGCTGCCGAGAAGAGCCAAGCATTAAAATGCACTGGGATGTTATTCTCTCGGGGAGGTAGAGCTTAAACAGACCGACTTTAATGAACAACCAGGCCTGTCCGCTCTCTCTAAGACTCACTCTGATACTTCAGGAAGATGGACCAGAGAAATATAAAATCTCTTCCTCTCTCTCTAGTTGCCAAAAACCACAAGCCGTTTCTGGAGTTGTAAAAAGCCCCCAGCATTCCAGTAAGCATCCTACGTTTCACGTGATTGTGTTTTCCTGCATTCCTGGGCAGCAGAGCATACGCTGCCCTCACTTTCCCTTTCATTCGGTATCATAGGAGCAGGAATAATGCTTAAAAAAAGAGATACAAAACAAGTGTAAGGATCATTTCTCTCTGTTTAATATGCAGAGTCACAAAAAGTAAAAAAAAAAAAGGTTGATTTCCTGAAGAGTGACGCTATGACTCTAAACATTGATCTAATGGTTTGAACATGCCTGATGCAGGCAACATTAGCTCCACCAATGGCGTGAGTTGGGGGCGGGACTATCTGCTTATCCAGCCAATAGCAGTGAATTCCATTTATTGATCATCATAATATTGAATTTAATTAATATTTTGAATTAGTAATTTGTAATTGAATTAGAATTTTAATACATTTAATTTTAGTTTTTGTATATATATATATATATATGTATATATATATATATATATATATATATATATATATATGTATATATATATGTATATATATATATATATATATATATATATATATATATGTATATATATATATATAATTTTTTTCAGCTTTTTTTTAAAGTAACAAAAATATAATAATAATAATAATATTTTTAGGTTTAGTTGGAGTTAATGTTGCTTAATTAAAAAACAAAAAAAAAAAAAACACTGAAGCTAAAGTTGTTGTTTAGCTGAAGACCGAAACTGAAAATAAATTTACAGTAATTACATTTGAAAATGTATTAAATAAATTTTGTCTGTTTTATTTAAAAATTTAGAACTTTATTTATTTTCAGTTATAATTTATTTGTGTTTTTGAGGCATTTCAACTGGACCCAAATGGCTGAAATTTCCATTGTTTTATTTTGTTTTATTAATTTTTTTTTTTTTTTGTACATTTCATTTATGTTATTTGTGTTTTTGAGGCATTTCAACTGGACCCAAATGACTGAAATTGATTTATTTTATTTTAGTTTATTTTATTGTACTGTAGTTATTTTGTATACATTTTTTGTACATTTCATTTTACATTTATATTTTGTTTTCCAGTGGTTTATTTTTTTTAATTTTTATACACTTTTGGACATTTTATTTTATTTTTTATAAATGTTTTTGTACTTTTTTTTTTTTTTGGACATTTCATTTTATTTTATTTCAACTGGACCCAAATGGCTGCAATTTCCATAGTTTTCTTTATTTTGGTGTTTTGGTCAAATATTTACTGTTGCTGAAATGTCACTGCGTCGGTATTTGCCACTAGAGACAGAAATTACACACTACACTGTTAAACTAGTGACATCTGTTATTTTCATACTGAAAAGCAAGCCATTTAATTTGAGATCAAGAGTTTCAGGAGCAAGTATTTAGATGTGGTAGATCTTCTAAAATAGTTTGGCAAGCATTATTTTGCACATTTTTTATTTTGCTTTTCACTTGATCCATTACCTACTGCAGCATTATTTTTCGTTGGTAAGCAAAACTTATGTTTTCCTCAGACAGTGTAAAAAAATCTACATTTACATTTAATTATTTAGCAGCAGAAAAAAAGTTTGCTCTCGCACAGCTCTTTGCTGTCTCATCAGACTGTCATTGGCTCAGATGGGAAGTCAGATATCACACCGGCACTGTTCGCTCCCAGTGGTCTGATAAGTCAGGAATCCCCCCGGCAGCAGTCGGCATACCACACTAATGTGGACCATGTGCTGCAGCATGAGAGGGGCCCGCACTCCGACATACAGCCCTCCCTGACAACCCACGGTCCAGGGGCGCCAGATTGAGGCAGAAACACCCGTTTAATCATGTTAGGAGAAGAAACCTACCTTCTTTACTCCAAACATGAGCATGTGTGGGAATTATCACAGATTGACACTTTTTCATTTTTCGTTCAGTTTCATTCGGTTGCTTTCTGACCTCAGATATCAGTGACCCCAGATATCTGCTATAGTCATACGCAGATAGATAGATAGATAGATAGATAGATAGATAGATAGATAGATAGATAGATAGATAGATAGATAGATAGATAGATAGATAGATAGATGGGCAGATGGACAGATGGACAGTTGAATAGATAGATAGTTGGGTAGATATTTATGTAGATGGATGTTAGGTAGATAGTTGGATGGCTAGTTGGGTAGATGGAAAGTTGGGTAGTTGTATAGATAGGTAAATAGTTTGGTAGATAGGTAGTTCGGTAGATAGACAGTTGGGTGGGTAGTTGGGCAAATAGATATTTGGGTAGATGGGTAAGATAGTTCAATAGATTTTCATATTTAGGTATATGAATAGATAGTTGGGTGGGTAGTTGGGCAGATGGACATTTGAGTAGATAGTTGGATGAATAGTTGGGTATATGGATAGATGAAAAGATAGTTGGGTGGGTAGTTGGACAGATGGATAGTTGAGTAAATAGTTTGGTTGATAGTTAGGTGGATAGTTGGGTGGATGGATAGGGGGTAGATAGTCGGGTGGGTAGTTGGGCAGATGGATCGTTGGGTAGATAAGTAGTTAGATATGTGTGTAAATAGGTAGTTGGGTAGATAGTTGCATAGACAGATGATAGTTGGGTAGGTAGTTGGATGGATAGATGATAGTTGGGTAGATAGTTTGGTAGATAGATAGGTATTTGTGTAAATTGACAAATTGGTAGATGGATGGTTGGGTAGATTGTAAATAGTTGGATGGATAGTTGGACAGATGTATAGTTGAATAGATGGATAGTTGAGTAGATAGTCAGTTGGACAGATAGTTTGGTAGATGGATAATTGAGTAGATAGTTGGGTACATAGTTTGGTAGATAGTTGGGTAGATTGATATTTAGGTAGATATTTGTGTAGATGGATAAACGGGTAGATAAGAGGATAGTTGGGTAGATAGTTGGATGGATAGTTGGTATATGGATAGATGGGTAGATAGATGGGTGGGGTAGTTGGGCAGATGGATAGTTAGGTAGATAGTTTGGAAGATGGATAGTTGGGTAAATAGTTGATGGATAGTTGGGTGGGTAGTTGGGTATATTGATAGATGGTAGATAGTTTGGTAGATGGCTAGTTGGATGGGTAGGTAGTTAGTTTGGTAAATGGATAGTTGGATAGAAAGGTAGATAGCTGAATGGAGAGTTGGGTAGATGCATAGAGAGTTGGGTAGAGAGTTCGATGGATAAATGGGTAGATAGATAGTTAGGTGGATGGTTAGCTGCGTAGATGGATAAAAGCGTGTATCTTTATTGTGTGACATATTGGGCTTCAGGTACAGAATTAATGCTGTCATCATGAATAACTAATTAAGGCCCTTCGGTTGCTTAGTTTCTCCCACACACTCAGGGTTCGTCAAGTATTGGTTTGTGGGCCAGCGTACTAGTATTCCACCAATGAAACGCGAGCATCTAAATTATTGACAGGTGTCGTGAAAAATAAATGAGCTGGATGTCCGTCTGCTCGAGTGACTGCTGCTCCGTCGAGCAAAACTCAATCCAGCCACGCCGTAATATCCTGCTCGTCCTTACGCATTAATTATGATCTTCTTCTCAGTTGATTTTTATTTAGGCTTCAGATGTTTCTCCAGAATTGTCTTAAATGTGGAAATCATTTTTTGAGGAAAGTTTGAGGTCACATTGCAACAGTATTTTGCTTTACTTTTTTTTTTTTTTTTTTTTTTGAAGATCACATTACTTTTTGCCACCAGCCTGATCATATTCTGAGTAAAATATGTGTATTTCCCAGAGCAGAACAGAGCGGTTCATCAAATGTAATTGTAGGATGAAGTCTGAGTTGTGGAATGTCCTGGGTTGCGTGTTTGTATGGTCGTTCATCTCATAATACAAAGGAAACACCCACAAGACCCCCTGTCCTTCCTCTTTCCTTCCTTCACCGAGTTTGTCGGCCAGATGTCTGTGAAATCACCCCACTCGCAGCTTTATGAACGCATTAGATCATTGTCATACTTAGAAACACACCGCATCCAGACATTATCGGCTGTTAAATGGATTCGCTCTGCTGAAATCAGCATATTCCAGTTTCGGTGTCAAATAAGAGCAGTTGTGTTGCGTTACAACAGGCTCCCACTGGATTTGTGGGATTGTGCAAGTACATGTTTATAAGATCACAGCGAAGCATCATGTGAAATTTCGCAGAATTGTGCCTTCATTGACTTGCCAAAGGGCCGATTGTCTGAGCGCCAACAGAAACACGCACTTACATACATTTATCCCGCTATGAGTGAAAAACAACACATCTGAAATGCATTTGCGGGAACTGCATTCGTGCTGCTCAGCCTTCATGCTCAGTTTGTGCTTTGTGCAAGTCATGTATTCATGTAGAAATACTGGTATTGATTTAAAAAAGAGACATATGATGCAAATTCACTAGTAAGGCCTGAGATCCGGTGTGAGAATGTTCCTCTTATGGGTTTAAGACTAGACTATACTAGATCATTTCAGAAGCTCTGTTCAATGCTTTTTAATAAGGATTAGCGATTTGACCGTTTTATCCGTAAATCTATAAATATTGTAGCCAAATCTAGAGATTTTGTCTTGAACCAATAAGCAGTGACATTATGGTGACGTCTTTTGCTGGCAAGCATAACATTTAGACATCAGAAATTGTAAAATCTAGCTTTACAAATGCTTTTTAAAATAAAAAATGAAAAATTATTTCATTACTACATTCAGAAAATGTAAAAAGGAAAAGTTTTACTAAGTTTTAAAACCTATTTATCCTTATTTCATCATATATATGTATGGGTATATGGTTAGATAGTTAGATATTTGTGTAGATAGTTAGATGGGTAGGTATGTGGATAGTTGGGTAGATAGTTGGGTGTATGGACAGGTGGGTAGATAGTTGGGTGGGTAGTTGGACATGAATAATTGGATAGTTGAGTAGATACATAGTTGGGTGGGTAATTGGGCAGATGTATAGTTGAATAGTTGGGTACATAGTTTGGTAGATGGATAGTTGGGTGGGAAGTATGGAAGATGGATATTTGGGTAGATAGATAGGTATTTGTGTAGGTAGTTAGATGAGTAGGTAGATGGTTAGTTGGGTAGATAGGTAGATAGTTGGGTATATGGATGGGTGGGTAGATAGTTGGGCAGATGAATAATTGGATAGTTGAGTAGATACATAGTTGAGTAGATAGTTGGGTATATGAATAGATGGGTAGATAGTCGGGTAGATAGTTTGATAGATGGGCAGTTGAGTGGGAAGTCAGGAAGATGAATATTTGTGTAGATAGGTGGGTAGATAGTTGGGTGGGTAGTTGGGCAAATGAATAAATGGATAGAGGAGTAGATACATAGTTGGGTAGATAGTTTGGTAAATGGATAGTTCGGTGGGTAGTTGGACAGATGGATATTTAGGTAAATATATATATTTATGTAGATAGATAAATGGGTAGATAGTTGGATGGATAGTTGGGTATATGAATAGATGGTAGATAGTTGGCTGGGTAGTTGGGCAGATGTATAGTTGAATATTTGAGTAGATAGTTTGGTAGATAGATAGTTGGGTGGGAAGTTGGGCAGATGGATATTTGGGTGGATGGGAGATAGTTGGATAGATAGGTAGATATTTGTGTATAATAATAATATTTTATCATGTATTGTGTAAAAATAAAATCTTATAATAATCCTAATATAAACACACATACAACGCTCTTATCTTTAAAAATATTTGTAAAATAATTGTATAAATGTATTATAATTACATCTTTCAACATCAGAGTTACTTCAGAAAATGTAGCGCACATATATATATATATATGGGAAATATTACTTTAGAAAATGTTAAGAAAAATAGCTTTTAATTTAAGAATTTTATAGTTATTTGCATTTTATACATTTATTTGAAAATTCCTTTATTTTGACATCACATTACATTTTCTTTAGAAAATGTAAAAAAAAAATACTATATATATTCTTTAATCTTTAAAAAAATAATTTGTAATAATTTTAGAATTTTATTATTACATTTTATACATTTATTTGAAAAAAATCCCTTTATTTTGACATTTTCTTTAGAAAATGTTAAAAATTAAAGTTTTGCTAAAGCTTTTATCGGTAAAACATATTTATCAGTGAGGATTTTGCAGGCAAGCATCACATTTTTTCAGAAATTGTAAAATCTAGTGGTACATATACTTTTATCGTTTATTTTTATTTGTAATAATTTTTAAACCCAGGCTTTAATGGAGCATTCATTATATTTTATACATTTGTAAAATTAATTAATTAATTTTTTCCTGTATTTTCATATCACATGGTTTTCAGAAAATGTAAAAAAATAGTTTTTACATGTGCTTTTTATCCTTAAAAAGTCTCATTCATATAATTTTGTTGATTCTTAGGGTTACTCCTTTATCTTTAATTTCCCATCCTTTGCTGATGTGTTCATCCATTAATCTTCAGATTATTCCCTCAGCTGTGATTGTATGTTTGAGTCTCACAGAGTAAAAACGCTGCTCTGCAGTGAATGACTAAACGTCTTCCAGGAAGCGTCTCCTCCCTTGCCTCTCCGCAGCAGCGAGGGGAGGAGAACCCGAATCTGTGAGCCGTTTATCTCGGTGCGAGGGATGATTTCAGCTTAGATTCACTTGTGACAGAGAACAGTAGTGCAGACGGAGGTGAATTAGGGCCGGCGGAGCACACGTGGACGTCTTGTGACTTCACAATGACACTACTGACTGTGTTTCTGCACAAATATCCCTCTCACTGCAGGCCCAGATCAACCTAACCAGCCTCAGGCCTCAATCCCACGCTAGACGTACAGAGGAATAATTAAACAGTTGTTTATTTTGGAAATACAGGATCATAAGACACGTACGGTCACATTATAGCTGATCTCATGGTTCCTTGAGGATGCTGTCTTGTGTGTCTTGCTTTTAAAAGAAAGAAAACAGGATGCCATGTTCTTGGTGGTCGTTAGGGTGTTCTGGGTGGTTTCTTGGTGGTTAGCAGTAATAGTGTTATATTTAGGTTACTGTTGTTATTGTTAACTATAAGTAAGACTAACAATATTACAAATAGTTTTTGATAATTGAAATGAAGCTGAAATAAAATTAGTGTAAAAAATTTAATGTAAATAGATGAAAAACTTTAAATTAAAAAGTTTTAAATTAATGAAAATTAATACTAAAATCTTTTTAGCTTTAATTTATTTTTTATTTTAGTTTTAGTTATTTTTATATATAAACTAATAAAAATATAACAGAATGACAAAATACTGCAGAAGAGAGTGTATATAAAATAATTTATAAATGTTGCCTGGAATAAAAAAGGTTATTTGAAGTACTAAAATAAAATATAAAAATAAATTAAAGCTAAAAATATTTTTAAACATTAATGAATATACTAAATAATACTAAAATTGCTAAATCTATCTATCGATCTATGACAAATATGACAAAATACTGCTGAAAAAAAAGGGTATGTAAAATAATTT
>NC_133380.1:4523752-4542786 GCF_049309525.1 Garra rufa | reverse complement strand
ATATGGATAGATGAAAAGATAGTTGGACAGATGGATAGTTGAGTAAATAGTTTGGTTGATAGTTAGGTGGATAGTTGGGTGGATGGATAGGGGGTAGATAGTCGGGTGGGTAGTTGGGCAGATGGATCGTTGGGTAGATAAGTAGTTAGATATGTGTGTAAATGGGTAGTTGGGTAGATAGTTGCATAGACAGATGATAGTTGGGTAGGTAGGTGGATGGATAGATGATAGTTGTGTAGATAGTTTGGTAGATAGATAGGTATTTGTGTAAATTGACAAATTGGTAGATAGATGGATGATTGGGTAGATTGTAAATAGTTGGATGGATAGTTGGACAGATGTATAGTTGAAAAAATGGATAGTTGAGTAGATAGTCAGTTGGACAGATAGTTTGGTAGATGGATAATTGAGTAGATAGTTGGGTAAATAGTTTGGTAGATAGTTGGGTAGATTGATATTTAGGTAGATATTTGTGTAGATAGATAAATGGGTAGATAAGAGGATAGTTGGGTAGATAGTTGGATGGACAGTTGGTATATGGATAGATGGGTAGATAGATGGGTGGGTAGTTGGGCAGATGGATAGTTAGGTAGATAGTTTGGAAGATGGATAGTTGGGTAAATAGTTGATGGACAGTTGGGTGGGTAGTTGGGTATATTGATAGATGGTAGATGGCTAGTTGGATGGATAGGTAGTTAGTTTGGTAAATGGATAGTTGGATAGAAAGGTAGATAGCTGAATGGAGAGTTGGGTAGATGCATAGAGAGTTGGGTAGAGAGTTTGATGGATAAATGGGTAGATAGATAGTTAGGTGGATGGTTAGCTGCGTAGATGGATAAAAGCGTGTATCTTTATTGTGTGACATATTGGGCTTCAGGTACAGAATTAATGCTGTCATCATGAATAACTAATTAAGGCCCTTCGGTTGCTTAGTTTCTCCCACACACTCAGGGTTCGTCAAGTATTGGTTTGTGGGCCAGCGTACTAGTATTCCACCAATGAAACGCGAGCATCTAAATTATTGACAGGTGTCGTGAAAAATAAATGAGCTGGATGTCCGTCTGCTCGAGTGACTGCTGCTCCGTCGAGCAAAACTCAATCCAGCCACGCCGTAATATCCTGCTCGTCCTTACGCATTAATTATGATCTTCTTCTCAGTTGATTTTTATTTAGGCTTCAGATGTTTCTCCAGAAATGTCTTAAACGTGGAAATCATTTGTTGAGGAAAGTTTGAGGTCACATTGCAACAGTATTTTGCTTTACTTTTTTTTTTTTTTTTTGAAGATCACATTACTTTTTGCCACCAGCCTGATCATATTCTGAGTAAAATATGTGTATTTCCCAGAGCAGAACAGAGCGGTTCATCAAATGTAATTGTAGGATGAAGTCTGAGTTGTGGAATGTCCTGGGTTGCGTGTTTGTATGGTCGTTCATCTCATAATACAAAGGAAACACCCACAAGACCCCCTGTCCTTCCTCTTTCCTTCCTTCACCGAGTTTGTCGGCCAGATGTCTGTGAAATCACCCCACTCGCAGCTTTATGAACGCATTAGATCATTGTCATACTTAGAAACACACCGCATCCAGACATTATCGGCTGTTAAATGGATTCGCTCTGCTGAAATCAGCATATTCCAGTTTCGGTGTCAAATAAGAGCAGTTGTGTTGCGTTACAACAGGCTCCCACTGGATTTGTGGGATTGTGCAAGTACATGTTTATAAGATCACAGCGAAGCATCATGTGAAATTTCGCAGAATTGTGCCTTCATTGACTTGCCAAAGGGCCGATTGTCTGAGCGCCAACAGAAACACGCACTTACATACATTTATCCCGCTATGAGTGAAAAACAACACATCTGAAATGCATTTGCGGGAACTGCATTCGTGCTGCTCAGCCTTCATGCTCAGTTTGTGCTTTGTGCAAGTCATGTATTCATGTAGAAATACTGGTATTGATTTAAAAAAGAGACATATGATGCAAATTCACTAGTAAGGCCTGAGATCCGGTGTGAGAATGTTCCTCTTATGGGTTTAAGACTAGACTATACTAGATCATTTCAGAAGCTCTGTTCAATGCTTTTTAATAAGGATTAGGGATTTGACCGTTTTATCCGTAAATCTATAAATATTGTAGCCAAATCTAGAGATTTTGTCTTGAACCAATAAGCAGTGACATTATGGTGACGTCTTTTGCTGGCAAGCATCACAATTGTAAAATCTAGCTTTACAAATGCTTTTTAAAATAAAAAATAAAAAATTATTTCATTACTACATTCAGAAAATGTAAAAAGGAAAAGTTTTACTAAGTTTTAAAACCTATTTATCCTTATTTCATCATATATATGTATGGGTATATGGTTAGATAGTTAGATATTTGTGTAGATAGTTAGATGGGTAGGTATGTGGATAGTTGCATGTATGGACAGGTGGGTAGATAGTTGGGTGGGTAGTTGGACATGAATAATTGGATAGTTGAGTAGATACATAGTTGGGTAGATAGTTGGGTGGGTAATTGGGCAGATGTATAGTTGAATAGTTGGGTACATAGTTTGGTAGATGGATAGTTGGGTAGGAAGAATGGAAGATGGATATTTGGGTAGATAGATAGGTATTTGTGTAGATAGTTAGATGAGTAGGTAGATGGATAGTTGGGTAGATAGGTAGATAGTTGGGTATATGGATAGGTGGGTAGATAGTTGGGTGGGTAGTTGGGCAGATGAATAATTGGATAGTTGAGTAGATACATAGTTGGGTAGATAGTTGGGTGGGTAATTGGGCAGATGTATAGTTGAATAGTTGGGTAGATGGATAGTTGGGTGGGAAGTATGGAAGATGGATATTTGGGTAGATAGATAGGTATTTGTGTAGATAGATGGATAGTTGGGTATATGGATAGGTGGGTAGATAGTTGGGTGGGTAGTTGGGCAGATGAATAATTGGATAGTTGAGTAGATACATAGTTGAGTAGATAGTTTGGCAGGTGGATAGTTGGGTAGATATATAGTTGGATAGGTAGATATTTTTGTAGATAGATAAATGGGTAGATAGGTAGATAGTTGGATGGATAGTTGGGTATATGAATAGATGGGTAGATAGTCGGGTAGATAGTTTGATAGATGGGCAGTTGGGTGGGAAGTCAGGAAGATGAATATTTGTGTAGATAGTTAGATGAGTAGATAGATGGGTATATGGATAGGTGGGTAGATAGTTGGGTGGGTAGTTGGGCATATGAATAAATGGATAGAGGAGTAGATACATAGTTGGGTAGATAGTTGGGTGGGTAATTGGGCAGATGTATAGTTGAATAGTTGGGTAGATTGATAGTTGGGTGGGAAGTATGGAAGATGGATATTTGGGTAGATAGGTATTTGTGTAGATAGTTAGATGAGTAGGTAGATGGATAGTTGGGTAGATAGGTAGATAGTTGGGTATATGGATAGGTGGGTAGATAGTTGGGTGGGTAGTTGGGCAGATGAATAATTGGATAGTTGAGTAGATACATAGTTGAGTAGATAGTTTGGCAGGTGGATAGTTGGGTAGATATATAGTTGGATAGGTAGGTATTTTTGTAGATAGATAAATGGGTAGATAGGTAGATAGTTGGATGGATAGTTGGGTATATGAATAGATGGGTAGATAGTCGGGTAGATAGTTTGATAGATGGGCAGTTGGGTGGGAAGTCAGGAAGATGGATAGTTGGGTAGATAGGTAGATAGTTGGGTATATGGATAGGTGGGTAGATAGTTGGGTGGGTAGTTGGGCAGATGAATAATTGGATAGTTGAGTAGATACATAGTTGAGTAGATAGTTTGGCAGGTGGATAGTTGGGTAGATATATAGTTGGATAGGTAGGTATTTTTGGAGATAGGTAGATAGTTGGATGGATAGTTGGGTATATGAATAGATGGGTAGATAGTCGGGTAGATAGTTTGATAGATGGGCAGTTGGGTGGGAAGTCAGGAAGATGAATATTTGTGTAGATAGTTAGATGAGTAGATAGATGGGTATATGGATAGGTGGGTAGATAGTTGGGTGGGTAGTTGGGCATATGAATAAATGGATAGAGGAGTAGATACATAGTTGGGTAGATAGTTTGGTAAATGGATAGTTCGGTGGGGACAGTTGGTATTTTAGGTAAATATATATATTTATGTAGATAGATAAATGGGTAGATAGTTGAATGGATAGTTGGGTAGGTCACACTTTATATTAGGTGGCCTTAATTATTATGTACTTAAAGTGCAATGTACTTAATGTGGTCATATTGCATTGCAAAACACTTTTGCTTCTATTAAGGTGGGATATGGGTAAGGTTAGGGGCAGGTTTGGTGGTATGAGTAGGTTTCAGGGTGGGTTAGGGTGTAAGGGATGGTTCAACAGTGGTAATTATAGAAATTAATTACAAATGTAATTACATATAGGTTTTTAAAAATATATAAATACAATGTAAAAACATGTATGTACGCAATAAGTACACTGTACCAAATTATTAATTTCAATGTAAGTACATAGTTGTTAAGGCCACCTAATGTAAAGTGGGACCGTTGGGTATATGAATAGATGGTAGATAGTTGGCTGGGTAGTTGGGCAGATGTATAGTTGAATATTTGAGTAGATAGTTTGGTAGATGGATAGTTGAGTGGGAAGTTGGGCAGATGGATATTTGGGTGGATGGGTAGATAGTTGGATAGATAGGTAGATATTTGTGTATAATAATAATCTTTTATCATGTATTGTGTAAAAATAAAATCTTATAATAATCCTAATATAAACACACATACAAACGCTCTTATCTTTAAAAATATTTTTAAAATAATTGTATAAATGTATTATAATTACATCTTTCAACATCAGAGTTACTTCAGAAAATGTAGCATATATATGGGAAATATTACTTTAGAAAATGTTAAGAAAAATAGCTTTTAATTTAAGAATTTTATAGTTATTGCATTTTATACATTTATTAGAAAATTCCTTTATTTTGACATCACATTACATTTTCTTTAGAAAATGTAAAAAAAAATACTATATATATTCTTTAATCTTTAAAAAAATAATTTGTAATAATTTTAGAATTTTATTACATTTTATACATTTATTTGAAAAAAATCCCTTTATTTTGACATTTTCTTTAGAAAATGTTAAAAATTAAAGTTTTACTAAAGCTTTTATCGGTAAAACATATTTATCAGTGAGGATTTTGCAGGCAAGCATCACATTTTTTCAGAAATTGTAAAAATCTAGTGGTACATATACTTTTATCGTTTATTTTTATTTGTATTATTTTTTTATACCCACGCTTTAATGGAGCATTCATTATATTTTATACATTTGTAAAATTAATTAATTTTTTTTTTCTGTATTTTGATATCACATGGTTTTCAGAAAATGTAAAAAAAAAATTTACATGAGCTTTTTATCCTTAAAAAGTCTCATTCATATAATTTTGTTTATTCTTAGGGTTACTCCTTTGTTATCTTTAATTTCCCATCCTTTGCGGATGTGTTCATCCATTAATCTTCAGATTATTCCCACAGCTGTGATTGTATGTTTGAGTCTCACAGTGAGTCTGCAGTGAATGACTAAACGTCTTCCAGGAAGCGTCTCCTCCCTTGCCTCTCCGCAGCAGCGAGGGGAGGAGAACCCGAATCTGTGGGCCGTTTATCTCGGTGCGAGGGATGATTTCAGCTCAGATTCACTTGTGACAGAGAACAGTAGTGCAGACGGAGGTGAATTAGGGCCGGCGGAGCACACGTGGACGTCTTGTGACTTCACAATGACACTACTGACTGTGTTTCTGCACAAATATCCCTCTCACTGCAGGCCCAGATCAACCTAACCAGCCTCAGGCCTCAATCCCACGCTAGACGTACAGAGGAATAATTAAACAGTTGTTTATTTTGGAAATACAGGATCATAAGACACGTACGGTCACATTATAGCTGATCTCATGGTTCCTTGAGGATGCTGTCTTGTGTGTCTTGCTTTTAAAAGAAAGAAAACAGGATGCCATGTTCTTGGTGGTCGTTAGGGTGTTCTGGGTGGTTTCTTGGTGGTTAGCAGTAATAGTGTTATATTTAGGTTACTGTTGTTATTGTTAACTATAAGTAAGACTAACAATATTACAAATAGTTTTTGATAATTGAAATGAAGCTGAAATAAAATTAGTGTAAAAAATTTAATGTAAATAGATGAAAAACTTTAAATTAAAAAGTTTTAAATTAATGAAAATTAATACTAAAATCTTTTTAGCTTTAATTTATTTTTTATTTTAGTTTTAGTTATTTTTATATATAAACTAATAAAAATATAACAGAATGACAAAATACTGCAGAAGAGAGTGTATATAAAATAATTTATAAATGTTGCCTGGAATAAAAAAGGTTATTTGAAGTACTAAAATAAAATATAAAAATAAATTAAAGCTAAAAATATTTTTAAACATTAATGAATATACTAAATAATACTAAAATTGCTAAATCTATCTATCGATCTATGACAAATATGACAAAATACTGCTGAAAAAAAAGGGTATGTAAAATAATTTATAAATGTTGCCTGAAATAAAATAAGGTTAGTTGAAGTGCTAAAATAAAAAATAAAACAATTTATAAAAAAAATAAAAAAGCTAAAACTAAAATGAAAATAAATTAAAGCTAAACAAAAAACAACAACAACAAAAAAAAAGTATATATAAAACGAAAAACTAAATAGACAATTTATTAATGAAAATGCTAAATAATATTCAAATTGCTAAAAGTAAAACTGAAATAAAAATAAATTGAAATAAATAAATAAAAATAAATTAAAGCTGTGTATATATATATATATATATATATATATATATATATATATTATCTTATTATATATATTATTATTAATGAAAATACGAAATAATACTAAAATTGCTAAACCTAAAACTTAAATAATTAAAAAAAAATATATATATATATAATGACAAAAAATTTAAATAACGCAAAAAACGTCAAATAAAAAATGAAAGCAATATATACATTTTTTTTATTTAAAAAAAAATAAAATGACAAAAACTTTAAATTAAAATGCAGTGTAAAAGCCTGTTATTTATGTGATTCTATATTGTTAATAAACATATATAACATAAAAACATAAGATATAAACTCACTGCTGCGGTAAGCAAGAACAAAAGCTTGATTTTTTTTTTTTCCAGCAAAACTCTTGCTGACAGAAAACAAACCACCATTTTATTGCTTGATTTACAGCATTTCATGCAGCGTTTCATATCAGCGCTGTACTCTCATAAAACACTCCTTAAATGCCTGTAAATATCCAGTATGGCTTTTAATTCACCTTTGGAGGGGGTTTGAGTAATCCTGCTTTTTAAGCAGAAGGCGGGCTGTTTGCTCTCATGAACGTTTGAGTTGGATCCGCTGGATGTTTACTACTCCTGACAGGGCCGTGTGAGATTCCTAAGAGGGAATTAGCAGATATTTGTTTTGCATTGGCGTGCAATTCAATAGCCAAACTCTGAGAAGTAGTTCAAAGTCTGCATTCATGGCAGAACGTCTCCTCACCTTGCAAACAGATGGACGGCAGGGGGAAAAAAAAAACAAAAGGAGGAGGAAAGGGGTGGACAAATAAGCTGGAGGGGTCGCAAACGGGATTTTAGGCAGGATGCCTTTGTCCGACATTCCAAGAAGGCCGTTCCGCGTTTCTTATGCAACTTTACTTCTGTTGCATGAGCTCAAAAACAATGTGTGGAAATGGGCCGACTTCCTGCTCAACCTCCACCCCCCGATCTTCTCCGGAGACTTGGTTTGGTCCGTCTCCTCCTCTTCTTTCATTGTAATGAGGTGGTGACATCATCTGCAAACACACTGGCTGGGCCGCTGATGAAATTACAACCCTTTCGCCCTCCTTTTCTGCTGCGTTGAAGGTGTCTCGCAGAAACCCTTCCATTGGGTCTGAAACTAGAAGGTCTCCCCTCCCTTGTGTGACAGGAGGAGGGGCGTTGGTGTGCTTAAGGTTGGGGGGAGACGCTGCTTTTGAATGGACAGAGTGGGAAGACGAACAATCAGAGAGACAGCAGCATGCATGTCTCCTCTAAAACAGACCGGTTAAGAACATCAGGCTGGCACGAAAACCTTGGGCTTTTTGGATAAGTCCCATCGCGAGAAGGGCGCTTTTGGATTTCTTTTCCACCGCTGTTTCTTCCCATACTGTGGTTTCCTGGGAGGTTGCGAGGAATCTGGAAATAGTTTCCCTCTCGGTCAGGGAGCATGGATTTGGAGTGGGCGTCCGGGGGCCCCGAGGGCTTCTACCAGGAGCCGAGCTTCCCCGCGCAAATGCCCTTCAACTACAACCAGCTCGAGGGGCGTTTCAAGCAGCTGCAAGGTAAGATGCATCCGGAGGTGTGGATGCATTGTTTACAGCACCGTTAGGATGGAGATTCAGGGGTTTCCTACTGCGCTTTGTGAGGTGTACACTCTTAGAAATAAAGGCTTTATTGGTGGCTGTGGTTCTGTGAGGAACCTTTTGCATCCAGGGAATCTGATGGCTTCTTCTATGAAAACCTTCGTAAGGAAACCTTATTTTGGAAGCTTCAACGTCCATGGAGTGTTTCCATTTCACAAAAGCATCTTTATAGTGGAAAAGGCTCTTTAGATTTTTTTCAAAATATTCTTCGTACTTAGAAAAAAATGGTTCTCTACTGGGTTTTTTGGGAACCAAAACCTTATTTTGAAAGCTTTAACATCCATGTAGGCTTCCATTCCACAAAAGCGTCTTTATATTTTCTACGAAAACATACACGAAAAATGGTTCTCTACTGGGTTTTTTGGGAACCAAAACCTTATTTTGGAACCTCTAACATCCATGAAGCTTCTTTATAGTGGAAAAGGCTCTTTAGATATTAAAAATGTTCTTCATACGAAGAAAAAATAGTTTTTTGGAAAACCAAAAATTGTTCTTCTATGAAAACCTTCGCAAGGAAACCTTTTTTTCGAAGCTTTAACATCCATGGAGTGTTTTTACTCCACAAAAGCATCTTTTTAGTGGAAAAGGCTTTTTTTTTTTTAAATGTTTTTTAATACTAAGAAAAAATTGTTCTTTGCAAAACCTTAATAAGGAAATCTTATTTTGGAACCTTTAACATCCATTAAGTGTTTTACTTCCACAAAAGCATCTTTATAATTAAAAGGGCTCTTTGGAATATAAAAATAAAAATAAAATAGTTCTTTGGAACTATTTTCTACGTAAACCTTCATTATTTTGGAAGCTTCAACATCCATCGAGTCTTTCCGTTCAACAAAAGCATCTTTATAGTGGAAAAAGCTCTTTAGATTTTTAAATGTTTTTCACACTAAGAAAAAATTGTTCGGAAAAGCAAAAATGGTTCTTCTACGAAAACTTCCTTAAGGAAACCTTATTTTGGAAACTTTAACATCCATAAAGCTACTTTATAGTGGAAAGGGCTCTTTAGATTTTTAAAAATGTTCTTCATAGGAAGAAAAATAGTTCTTTGGAAAACCAAAAATGGTTCTTCTAAGAAAACCTTCGTAATGAAAACTTATTTAGGAAGCTTTAATATCCATGGAGTGTTTCCATTCCACAAAAGCGTCTTTATAGTGGAAAAGGTTCTTGAAATTATTTAAAAAATTCTTCACACTAAGAAAAATAGTTCTTTGGAAAACCAAAAATGGTTCTTCTATGAAAACTTCCCTAAGGAAACCTTATTTTGGTAGCTTTAACGTCCATGGAGTGTTTCCACTCCACAAAAGCTTCTTTATAGTGCAAAAGCCTCTTTAGATTATTTTAAATGTTCTTCATACTAAGAAAAAATGGTTCTTCTACAAAAAGGTCCCAAAGGAAACCTTATTTTGAAACGTTTATGGAGTGTTTATAGTAGAAAAGGTTCTTTAGACTTTTAAAATGTATGAAAAAATAGTTCTCTAGAAAACTAAAAGTGGTTCTTTTATGAAAACCTCCATTTGGAATTCTTATTTTAACTACGTTTAAATGGTTCCTCTACATTTGGAACCCTTATTTTGGAACCTTTAATATCCATGGAATCTATTTAAATTTTTAAAACCCAGAAGGTTCACTCAAAGGTTCTTTGAGGAACCAAAAATGTCTCTTCCAGGCTCTCGCTACGGAAAACCCCATTGGAAACCTTTATTTTTAAGAGTGTAGATGCATAGAAACCAGCTACCAAGTGTTTTGTGTTTTCCTCTCCTCCATAATCCTCTCAAAAAGGGGGGTGTCTGCTGGAAATGGGAGTTTCAGACTGGATTAGTGCAATGGATTTTAGACATTCCCCTTCAAAAAGTCAATTTTTTACATTCTTCTCATGCAAACGGTCTACCTTTACGCTTGGCTTCCCTTTCCCAAAATCACCCGGGAGTCAGTAAGGGGGCAGCTCGCCCTGAATGGGCCGTCATAGACAACAATGGAAAACCCGGGGAAGGTGGGAGTGGTTGTTTTGTTCTGCTGACTGTCTGAGTGATAGTGGCATGTTTCTAAATGCCGCCGCTTCATATGCATTTAAAATGCGATTGCTAATGAGCCCCAGTCGTTTTTCAAATAAGATGCATGTAATAGCATTGCTTACATAATTGGACAAAGCAGTTCAGAGCAGTTGCATTGTTGGACTGTGCGACACTTTATGCTGACATTGCATTCACCAAACTGGTTTTACAGCTCGAGAAATTGCGTTTCAGATCCGATCTGGTCGATCAATAGATGCGCACTAGGCATTTGGCACTTCACACACTCAGCGATTTCACACATTTACGCCATTGCTCTCGTTTGTCGTTACTGTAGTGCAGATGTCTCCCCAGAGCTCTGGTGATTGTGTGTCACTTCATACATTTACATATCATTTCTCACAGTCCAAGCATGCATTTGAGAGATTAGTGTGAGTATTAAATGCTCTGGTAAAAACCAGTCTTTAATGAATCATGGCCCAGTTTGAGGTCATTAATGAGAGATGGGCAGCTTTTGTAACTTACATTACTTTTATGCATTTTAGCAGGTGCTTTTATACCAAAAAATGAGTTTGCTTTTGGCTAATCATTATCTTGGATTTGCCCTGCCCTTCCTTTTAGTAATTTAGCGATGAAAACTTGACCTTTTACCTGTGATATGAGAGATTTGAGTCATTCAGTTTCATCTCAGGCTTGTAAATGACTTACCGTGGTAGGTTTGAGATAAAATGTATTGCTGTCACCACCCTGTGCACCTTAAATGCTTTAAACTTTGTCATGCAGACTTAGTTTGTGAAGACCGATTTTCACGTTTACACTTGATTTTCTTTCTTAGGAAATATCTAAACATCCTTAAATCAAGATATGTCTACTTCAGATACAAAAATGGCAATGTTTTAAGTCTTGGTTAGTTCAAATTATATTGTACCCAGTTTTAGTTTTTTAAGGTAAAACTTTCAGGTAATATTTCATTTAATTTTAAGTTAATTATTTTTAAAATTGTATTTAAATGTACAGAAAAAAAAACATAAGTCGTATTTATTTATTTAATTTTTTTTTGTAATTCGTTCTTTAAAAAAATAGTTTTTAAGATATACATTTCAGGTAATATTTTATTTTATTTAAATGTACAAAAAAAAAACAATATTCAATAGCATTAGGCCTAGTTTTTTTAGTTTGTTTCACTTTTTAATGGAATATTTATATTTTAGTTTAATACAGCTTCTTTTGATTAACAAAAATTAAATTGAAAAAATTGTATTAGACCTAGTTTTAGTTTTGTATTGTAAAAATTTCAGGTAATATTTTATTTTACAAAAAGGCGCATTCAGTAGTATTCAGTAGTATTAGTCATAGTTTCATATTTATATTGTAGTTTATTTCAGCTTCTTTCAATTAACAAAAATTAAATGAATAAAATTAGACCTAGTTTTAGTTTACTTGGGTAAAAATTTCAGGTAATATTTTATTTTATTTTACAAAAAAACAAACACTATTCAATAGTATTAGTCCTAGTTTTATATTTATATTGTAGTTTATTTTAGCTTCTTTTATCTACCAAAAATAAATTAACAAAACATTAGACCTAGTTTTAGTTTTGTTAGGTAAAAATATTTTATTTTATTTTATTTTATTTTATTTTAGGGTTAATTCAAAGGGAAAACACCATTTTTTTTCTGGCTTCTGATTTTTCTGTCTTTTCCATTAGAAATTGTAAAAATTCTTAAATTAAAATAACCTTAGTTAAGGTGAAAATTGAAATGAGTTTATGCTTAAAACAAGAAAAATATCTGCCAATGGGGTCAGAAAAAATATCATGCTTTCTCTTTGAATTAAGTTGATTTTTCTGACCCTACAGCCAGATATTTGTTCTTGCTTTAGACACAAACTCTCTTCATTTTCATAGATTAAAAAACAACAACAAGACTTTATGCATCTTAAGTAAATGTGTCTTGACTTAAGAGTGTTTAGATAAACAACAAGACAAAAATACAGCATTTTTTGCAGTGTAGATTCCATTCACGTTCACACCGACATGTAGCATCTTGTTCCTCAGGTGTAATGGTTTGATATGAAGTCATAAGTTGCAAATATTCAGGCAAGTTTTACGATGCATCTCAAAAACCATTGCTCACACACAAGTGCATTCTTCAAACCCTCTAGACACTAAGCGATTTGCCAAGACAAATGACAGCTTCTTGGATTTGTGCTTGCGTTATTGTGGACCGGCTTCAATAGTCTAAACACATGATCCTGGCAGCGTCTATCCCACAGATAGTTTACTGACGGTAAGGGTGCGTCCAGCTGATCTTGGAGCTTTTTTCGCTCGGCGGACAACACTGTAAGCTGTTTTGCTCATGGGTTTGCGTGCTGAAGCAGATCTTTTGTCCCGTGTGTGTCTTCCTGCCAAGCCGCCTGTCTCTCAGTCTGGTCTTCTCAATGACCTTCTGTTGGGCTGTTGGCAGAGATGCGGCCGGCGAAAGCGAGACGGAGTGAGACGTCGGGTTCTGAATGGCCCGGGAGGATCGGGTCAGCGAGGATGCGAGTCGCCGGCCCTCCATTCACTCAGTGGCCTGTCGTGGAGTGACTCGACCCTGATGTAAAGCTCTCAGTAGGGCCGTAACCGTCACCACCCTCGGCGTGAGAGGAAGTAGATTCGAGAGCTCTGAAGCAATGAAGGGAAGCGTTGAGATGGCAACTCAGCTGGGCGTTAAAGATGCACCAAACCACCCAGAATCACTGAGGCTTTGCTCAATGTGACGCGTCTCTATTGAACATTCACTCAGAAGTCATTGTGTGATGCCCTAAAAGATGAAATAGAGTTTCTCAAGAACATTTTATTAGATAATCTGTATTTACCAGTGTTGTTTTAGTTATTTCTATACTATTTCAAATAATTATCGCTTTAAGATAAAAATTTCAGGTAATATTTTGTTTTATTTTACTTTCTTTAAATGTACAAAAAAAAAAAAATTCAATAGTATTAGACTTTTTTTTTTTTTAATTTTAACTTTATCATGGTATATTTATATTTTAGTTTATTTCAGCTTCCTTTGATTAACAAAAATTAAATGAACAAAAAATGTATTAGACCTAGTTTTAGTTTTGTATTGTAAAAATTTTATTTATTTTATTATTATTTTTGTTTTATTAATTTAATTTAATTTAATTTAACTTCATTATTTCATTTCATTTTATTTTACAAAAAAATAATAATATTAAAACTATATTCAATAGTATCAAAAAAAATTCAAATAAATAACTAAAATAAAAATTATGTTTATTAATATTTTGAATTAGCGGTTATATTTTTATTATTCATTATTTCATTATTTTAATTTTAGTATAAAGTTTAGTCATTTTATTATGTGCTTTTGCTTTTTTTAAATTTATGTTTAGTATTTATACATAGCTTTAAATTACTTTTAGTTTTAGTCAACATTTTTAATTTTTGTTTACATTTTTCATTATATGTATTTTATTTTATGTTGGTTTTATTTCGATTAACAAAAATTAAATACTGTTTTTTTTTTTTCAGGTGATTTATTTTATTTTATTTAAATGTACAAAGTACAACATTTTTATTTATTTATTAGCTTTAGTCCTAGTAATATTATAAAACTATAATACTTATGTTTTAGTTGATTTCAGATTTGTTTCAATTAATGAAAATGATTATTAATAGTATTAGTCCTAATTTTAGATTTTTGTAGTTTTTTTCTGATATTTTATTTACTAAAAACAATTTTAATGGTATTAGTCCTAATTTGACCTTTTTAGGTTTATGTTTTTCAGGTAATATTCATATTTTGTTTTGTTATTTCAGCTTATTTTGAATTGATAAAAGCTATTTAAAAAATAATATTTAATATTTTTCTCCTGGTTTTAGTTTTTATTTTATTTACTAAAAATAAAACATAATATTAGTCACAGTTTTACCTTTTTAGGTTTGTTTTCCAGGTAATATTAATATTTTGTTTTATGTTATTTTAGCTTTATTGGAATTCATAAAAATGATAAAAAATAATATTTTTTAGTTTTCACCCCCTAGTTTTAGTTTTTTATTTTATTTTATTTTATTTCAGCTATTGAAAACAATTTTTAATGGCATTAATCACAATATTATTTTTTAGGTATATGCCTTTCATGTAATATTCATATATTGTTTTTATGGTATTTCAGCTTTATTCCCCCAGTTTTATTTTTTCATTTATATTTAAATTTTATTTCAGCTTTATTTTAGTTAATGAAGAATTTTTAACATTATTTATAATGTTAGTGAGAAGTTTTTAAGGTAATATTTTAGCTTTAATTGAGTAACTGAAAAAGGTATATACTAGTGCTTTTGTCAACGTGAAAAATAGTTTGCATAATTGTACAGTATTTAAATAACATGATATATTTCTGAATAGAAAAAAAGTTGAATTGGATTTGGGAACTAATCAGACAATAAAAAGTGTGTCTATATGACACAAGAATAAATATTAACCGGCATTAATGACATCAGGTTTAAATGATGCATTTGATGCAATTTTTATTCTCCAAACAATCATATAGCAATTCAAGACTCCTAAACAGCCAGAAAACAATGAAAAAAAAAAAAAAACATTTTTTTTCTTAACTAAATGGATGTGAAACTGTAGTTTAGAAAAGCACTCAGTTATAAGCACAAATGCAAATGAATTCAAAGCATTTTGTTCTTTTGGTAGCGTTTGAGTGTCAGGACATCTGGGGTGATGCACTAGTGCACATCCTCATATCTGTTTGTCATGTCGCTCTGAAACTAAGGGTGGGGTTTAAAACTAGTCAGCCTGAAACAACAGGACATTTTGAGTTCATGTCAGATACTCACACCTGTGATCCCTGACAAATACCATCTTATTCCTCTTTTGATTCATTATCAATAGCTCTCTTCTAAAATCTACTGAAGCTCCCTTCTAAGGCAGCATCCTACCCTGAATGTAAACTTGTAAGTGAGTGATTCCCCATCAGCTCATAATGATTGCCACAGCAGTATCATAGATTGTGAATCTGGAATTGTTTTCTCGTGAGACGCCGTGTTCCTGGTGAAGCGTGCCATTGATCATTGTCTCTGTGTAACACTGGATGAACTGTGAGTTTTCCTGGTTGCCACAACAGGAATGTCATCACTTAAAATGAAGCATGATAAACATGTATCCGTTTCCCTGCTGCTGTGTTTGTGTAAACGTCAGAAATGTAAGAAACGATGAGCCAATCGCTCGTCTCTGTGAAAGCACCAATGTACCGGCTTATCAAGTTGACTTTTGAGGCTCCTAGAAACCAAAAGTGTATTTGTGTATACATTATATCACATTATTCTGATTATTTTATGTTATTATATTAATATAAATATATGCATAAAATGGAAAAAAAAAAAACTTTAGTAACATGTAAACAACTAAGTGTCTAGAACAGGAAAGAAAAAGTATATTTCTTTTTTTAATAATCTACATTTTTATGTAAATAAATTGTCTCTCTTTCTCTCTCTCACTTTATATATGTGTGTGTGTGTGTAATATATATATATATATATTAGTGGTGGGCCGTTATCGGCGTTAACGTGCTGCGTTAACGTGAAACTCTTATCGCGCGATAAAAAAAATATCGCCGTTAATCTATTCTCAAATTTGGGTTGGGAGCTGGGTCTAAACTACGCAAGCTATGATGACTTTCACCTTGATAGTTTAACACAGACGGGATCGCGTCGTCCTCCATTCATAAAAACCGGATCTACTATAGCAAAATGCCACGTAAATTCGTCGTTTTTTGGATTCATAAATCAAATGTTGGTCAGTCACTTAATTCAAATTGCGATATGGACTAGTGTATGTGAAAACTGAAATGCAAAAAGACCGTTTTAATATGAATCCGATATGTTCCGTTTGCCTAGCTGTATGTATGCATGGCGGAGACGAGCTTTTACTACACGCATACTGAAACACACGTCACGCTCCCGGTAATTTTTGGCATTTTCATCTCACATGAACAGATAAACTCAATCTCCAAAACTGCTGTGAGTGTCACTTTTACCGTTTCAAAACTATCATCATATCATACTGTAGGCTATGACACAGAAACTTCATGGCAAACCTGTCAAAATAAAAGTACCGTGTAACATGTAATGGGCTGGGTAGGTGTTGACGTTAAAAAAACACAATCTAATAGGTAGAAAAAATAATTTCATTGTTAGTTAGGTAGTTTACACAAGTACATCTAATTGAACATAATTTATTTTCATCAACAAATTATCATAGAACAGCTTTATGAGCTTTATGATCCATTCTCAAAGACTTTAAGTCATTATTTGGGTAGCATACATATTCTGAATGCCTTCAGCAGAATTCAAATTAGCCATTTTAATCTAGATTAATCTAGATTAATTCGAAAATTTAATCTAGATTAATCTAGATTAAAAAAATTAATCTATGCCCACCCCTAATATATATATATATATATATATATATATACATACATATACATATATACATATATACATATATACATACATATACATATATACATATATATATATATATATATATATATATATATATATATAATGTGTGTGTGTTTGTATATGTTATAATGCTAACTTTCTATATACATAGTTTTTTTATATGTATTCTATATTAATTAATATTTTGCTAAGATAATAAAAAGTAATATATTTTATAAATATATAAAAATATAAATTAAAATATAAATATAAAATATAAAAAATATATTTACATTTTTTTCTCTGATTATATACATATATATAATAACAAGAACATATAAAATATATAAAAATAACTAAAAATATGAAAGCTTAAAGAAAACAAATACATATATAATAAGATAATAAAAAGTAATATATTTATATATTATTATTATTATTAATATTATTATTATTAATAAAAAAAAATATATATACATTTTTGATATGTATATAATCAGAATTTTTTTACAAATAATATACTTCATTAATTAAAAAAATATATTTTCTCTGATTTTATACAATATATAATAACAAGAACATAAAATATATAAAATAAAAAAACTAAAAATACGGAAGCTTAAAGAAAAAAATATATTAATATAGTAATAATATAAATAATACAGTGTAAGATACTCTATTTATTTTAAGTATTTTTTCTGATTATATACATATATAATAACAAGAACATAAAGTAATTTGTATAATTTATATAAATATATATTTTATGATCATATTATATGTATGTATATAATCGAATATATAAATAGATGATATATAGATATATACTATATTTAGTAATATAGTAAATAATATAATTTAAGTAATATACTAAATTTTTATTTTTTAAACATGTTTTTTTGAACATGGAAAATATTTTTTATCATCTATTCTTTTAATAGATGATAAAAATCTATTTTATCATATAATTAAATTAATACATTTTTTATTTAATATTTAATATTTCCCTCTGAATGTTCTGTTCACCCAAGAATGCATCCCAGTGTTGTCTTTGTGAGTTCCCTGTTTTACGCCGCATGTGTTTTTGATCAGCGCATGCATAAACTGGCTCTAAAATGTTTGAAACTTTCAACATCTTTATTATTTTTGCCCTCGGTTCAAATACTCCGACTCAGTGTTGTGGTTTGAAGCAGAAGTGTTGAAATTCTAGGTTTATTTTCGAGCCGCATGCTGAGGCCAGAGCCGACCTCAGAGACCTGTCCACTCCGCCGCGCACAGGAAGTCTTAGGAATTCCTTTCTGCTGACGCTCACGCCACAGGAAGCAGATAAATCAGACGGGAAAGAGGAAGCCACCCATGGGCTACCTTTCTTGGTCCTTACAAAACAGCATTTCTCATTGGCATTTTGTGTTTCAGGAAGTCTTTTATCAAGGTTTCGTAGAAAAGCTGAGCTCGGTTATCTCTGACCCCATATTTGACCTTCTCGTGTTTCCGTATTGAAATGTTTGGCTCGTGTTGCGCAACGCCGAATCCCAGAGCCAGCATAATTTTCAGGAGATTTAGTAATAGAAGTGATGTTAGGAATGCTGTGCTCTGGTCTTTTTCATTTCATTGGCTTTCACATGCAGACATTCAGACAGAGCTGTGTTGAGTCCAGGTCATATTTTATAATAATTACTTCTGTATGCTTTCAGAGTTGGATGAACCTGTGTAGGAATACAGATGAGCGCTTTTCCTGAAATGTAATTAAAAATGGATATATTACTGTTTAAAAGTTTTAAATTGTTACTTTTATTCAGCTAGGACATATTAAATTAAACTAAAGTGATGGTAAAGACATTTATAATGATACAAAGGACTTCTGTTTTAAATAAATGCTGAATCCTGAATAAAAATGTATCAAAAAATTGTTTTTCACATAAACAATGATAAATGTTTCTTGAGCGGCAAATCGGCATATTAAAATGATTTTCTGCTTTAAATATGTTTTTATTTGAAAATAAAAGCTTAAATGTAAAATGGTAAATAAGCAGCATTTTATTTTATATTATTTTTTTTTATTTTTTTTTAGTAGCAGAGTAATTGTATAGCAGTAATTTTAAATTAATTTATTT
>NC_133380.1:4485390-4523252 GCF_049309525.1 Garra rufa | reverse complement strand
ATATATATATTTATATATATATATATAATATAAATATATATATATATATATATATATATATATATATATATATATATATATATATATATATATATAGTCAAATTATTGAAATATATATTTAGGAAAAAAAATATAGATTTACACAATTTAAACAAATTTCAGGAATTAGACGGTATTAATCAGTTTTTTTAAAATAAATATTTTTTATAATAAATTTTTTTTATTGTGTTTGTGTGTGTATATGTATGTATCTGTTATTTATTAAATATTAATAATGTTTTATTTGATTAATTATTGTATTTTTTATTTATTGGTCATTGGTAATTTCAGAATTGGACAGTTTTAGTTATTTTATTTATTTATAATATATATAATAATTGTATTAATTATTATATTTTTATTTATATTTGGTGTAACATTGCTATATGTAAATATAAAGTGTTTTTCAAAAATATTTATTTTAAATATGTATTTATCAAAATATATATTTTTCTGTATATTATGTGTTGTATTCTTTTCTGAATATTTTTATATTTTGTAACTGATTTTATATAATTAGACAATTTTATTTATTTCGATTTTTTTGTATTTAATAATAATAATAATATGTATTAAATAAATTGTGTGTGTGTGCATATATAAAAATATGACAATTTATTTAATAATTATTAAAAAATTAATTTAGCATATATGCATGTTATTTATTAAATAATATTGTGGTGTAACATGCCATATGTTTAATAAAATATTTATTAAAATATGTTTTTCAAATATTATATATTTATCAAGTTTTTAATTTTTTTATTTATTTTTCAGTTTTATTTTATTTATTTTTCAGTTTTATTTATTTATAAAAATCATTATTCAATTATTTAATAATTAAATAAATATAGTGTGTATGTGTGTATAAAATAAGAAAATGTTTATTTATGTAATTTATTATTTATTTAAAATTTATATATAAATTTAAAAATGTATTTATTAAATATTGTGTGAAATGCTAAATTTATAAATATAAATGCATTGTTTTTCCAAATATTTTATTTTATATATAAACAAATAATTTTTTTATATTGTGTTTTCTGAATATTTTAATATTGTGTGTGTGTGTGTGTGTGTGTGTGTGTGTGTGTATAATTTCCTATGGATGGATGATGGATAAATAGATACATAAATCAAACAGAATTATAGTATAAATAGTAAATTTTTCAACCATTTCAGTGTTTTAGTCTGCTTATTCACTAAGGCTTTGTCCTCAGCTAATAGAAGAGATTGTAATTTGGATTTAATCAGATGCGTCTGGCTCCAGGCTTTGATCTGTGATCTAATCGTGTGATTGGCTAATAGGAAAATCAGTCTTGCTCATACAGAAATGGCTGTGAAAGCCAGAGCAGCTTTACTGATGCAGGCATGCAATAGAAAACTGCTAATGTCATGCTTTGCACCGCTGTGTGTGTGTGTGTGTGTGTGTGTGTGTGTGTGTGTGTGTGTGTGTGTGTGAGGTCCTCTTACCCGCTCGGAGAGGACCGTACCACCTCCACGTCTCAGAGGGAGGATGGATGTCCACCCGTCGTTGTGCCCCGCTGCCCTGCAGCTCATTAGTGAAATGCTGTCTCTTCACCTTAAGCTCGTCCGCTGAGGATCAGCTGGTGATTGAGCCGTCTCTCTAAGCATGATGGGATAGCCAATCCTCCAGAGACACGGGACGCCCGACCCCTGGTCTCAAGCTCATCCATTTTATTGCACAGCAGCTTTCTCCAGGTTATCAATAATGTATTGTATGTATATTTAAAAATCAAACAAATATAGTGTAAAATAATAGATTGTTATAGAATTATATGTATGTATATGTATTATTAATTTTTATATGTTTTATAATATTTATTTTAATACAAAATATTTAGTTTCTATTTACATTTTAACACTTTTTTTCATACTTTTCAAACTTTTTTATTATTTTTTTTTACTTAAATTTTGATTCATTTATTTTCATTTAAAAATATTTCTACTATGCATACTTATAGATTATTTATTTATATAAATGTATTTGTATAAACTTTTTTATTATTAATTTTAAAAATAAAAAAATGTTAACTGTAATATTTATTATAACATTTTTATTTATTGTTTTATATAGAAAATATTTAGTTTCTATTATTTGGCATTATAACAATTTTCCTACTCACTATAGTACTGTTTATAAATTTATTATTTATATATTTATTTATTTATTTGTTTATTGGAATCAGTTTTTTTTTATATATAATTTCACAATTATAACTTTTTCTTATTAATTTTAACATTTTTTTATTAAATTATTTATTTTTCATTTATATTTTTTACATAGACATAGTACTGTCCTGTTAGATGTTTTATTTATATCTATTTAAGCCTAATTTTATTTTTAAAAATGCTAAAATTTCATAATCAGAACTTTTTGTTATTAATTTTAACACTTTTTTATTAGTAAATTAATTTTCTTACATATTTGTTTTTTTTACGTAGACATTGTACTGTCCTGTTAGATGTTTTATTTATATCTATTTAAACCTAATTTTATTTTTAACATTAAACATTTTTTGGAACTACTTACTATATAAAATATCTATAATATATATAGAGCTTTTTACAAAAAATGTAATAAATATTCAAAATATTATTGTTAATAAAAAAAATTTTTTTTTATTTATTTATAATGCATTTTATATATATATATAATTTTTTTTTTTTTTTTTTTTTTTTTTTAATTTATTAAAAATATATATTTATTTTTCGAACTTGCTATATAAAATATCAGTAATGTGTATATATAGAGCTTCTAATAAATAATACATTATTCTAAATATTATTATTATTATTTAAAATTTCTTTATTTATTTGAATAAATAAATAAATAAGGATATACATTTGTATTTATCTATTTAGCATTATTGCTTCCGCTTCTTTTTCTTCTTGTTTATTTCTACAGTTTTTGCTGTGTATTTTACAAAATATTAAACTACTACATTTTTCTAACCATCATACAAACACAAGTCTACACAGAGTTTTCCAGCAGCTTTCTCCAGACGTTCAGAGCAGCCGCTCCTCAGTTCAAAGTCTGGTCATAAACATCACCCGAAACACAACGCTGTTTTACAACCCGGTTACTCATTTACCCATTTCTACATGACCTAAAAACATAAAAGCTCCAGGAAACTTCATGCGTTTCCTGCATATCCCTACGTGCAAAGTTATTTTCAACAATTATGAAGAAGCATGGTCACTCTGGTCTTCACTTGGCCTTAATCTAAAAAAATAGGACGTTCCCTCCGGAGGCCTTTAATATATCATATCATTTGACACGTAGCTTTTCCTGTGAGACCTTCTTTCCTTCCCAAATGTGTCAGAAAGAAAAATAGCCACCGAACCTGTCTGCAGGAGCGACGGGAACAAAAGCCACTGCGTCATTAACTCGCGCTGTGCTGAGTCTGACGGCTCCAGTTACTGCTTTCTGCATGCGATGGATATCGCTGTTAACCCTTACTGTGCTCAGATGAAGATGCATGTTATAAAGCAGTATAATTCTCACACATGTTCTGATCTCTTGGCAGCCCAAGCCGACGAAGGGCCGCATGCGAATCCACTGTCTGGAGAACGTGGACAAGGCCCTGCAGTTCCTCAAGGAGCAGCGCGTGCATCTGGAGAACATGGGCTCACATGATATCGTCGACGGAAACCACCGACTCACGCTCGGACTCATCTGGACCATCATCCTCCGCTTCCAGGTACACAGCATCTTCTAGACTCTGCAAATGTGGTCATCATCATGTGAGGGACGTCCATCCTAAAATTTGGCTGCGTATTTTCATGTATAATGTTAATAATTAGTAATAAAGTTATTTTAAAAAAGTTGTATTATAAATATTTATCAATATATTTCTATATATATTTTATTAAATATATTGATATACTTTTTTTGGAAATTTAATATTTATTTATTATTTTTTCTATAACTTCACATTTTATTGCTTTTATCAAATTTTTGTTAATTTATTTGCTTTTAAATATATGTATATATATTTATATAAACTATTTTATCTTTATTTTTTAAATAAAAATATTATTATTATTATTTATATTTTTATAACACATTTTAATTTAGTGTTTTATCTAGAAAATATTTAGTTTCTAGTCTACTTGTCCCTACTAAGTTTCCACATATTTTTATATTTGATTATGTATTTAAACTAATTTATTATAACACATTTTTTTTTATTTTTATATAGAAAATATTTAGTTTCTATTACTTTGCATTATAACACTTTTCTTCTAACTATAATTATGTATGGTTAGATGTGATGTGATATATATATACATATGCAATTTTAGTTTATTTAATTGCATTTAAAAAATATAAAATTGTTTATTTGTATAGAGAAAATATATAAATATATATTTATTTAAACTTTTTTTATTTCAATTTTTTTCATTTAGAAAATATTTAGTTTCTATTACTTTTAACCCTTTTTGTCTTACTATAATGCTGTATGTTTAGATGTATTTATATATATATTTATTTATTTAAAATATATATTTTATTTAATCAAATTTTGATTCATTTTCATTTACAAAATGTTTAGTTTCAATTACTGTACACTAACACTTTTTGTCTTACTATAATGCTGTATGGTTAGATGTATTAATATTTATATATTTATTTATTTAAACCATTTTTAAATCAAATTTTAATTTATTTTTGTTTAGACATTATTTAGCTTCTACTACTTTACATTTGAACACTTTAGATGTATGTATATTTTATTTATTTATTTAAACGTATTTTTATTTTTTTTAAGCAAATTTTGGTTTATTTTTTAGAAAATAGTTATTAGTTTACATTTTAAAACTTTTTTTTTTTTAATCAAATTTAGATTTAGAAAATATTTATTCAATATTTAGTTTCTATTTCTTTACATTATAATAATTTTCCTACTCTGTATAATACTATGTTGTTAGAGTTCTTATTTATATATGTGACCCTGGACCACAAAAACATTCTTAAGTCGCTGGGGTATATTTGTAGCAATAGCCAAAAATATATTGTATGGGTCAAAATGAAAGATTTTTCTTTGTCAAAAATCATTAGGAAATTAAGTAAAGATCATGTTCCATGAAGATTTTGTGTAAAATTCCTACTATAAATATTTCAAAATGCAATTTTTGATTAGTAATATGCATTAAGAACTTAATTTGGACAACTTTAAAGGTGATTTTCTCAGTATTTAGATTTTTTTTGCACCCTCAGATTCCAGATTTTAGATGTATCTCGGCCAAATATTGTCCTATCCTAACAAACCATACATCAATAGAAAGCTTATTTATTGATCTTTCATATGATGTATACATCTCAGGTTTGTAAAATTTTACCTTATGACTGGTTTTGTGGTCCAGGGTCACATATGTATCTTTTATTTATTTGAATATTTTATTAATTGTTTATATACCAAATTTTATTATATTTAATTTTTTTACCTCTTTTTTCCTTATTGTTGTTTGAAAACCCATGCTCTAATAGCACTGTTCTCATTTTTCTCACATTATGGCCAAAGAAAGGCACAAATATCCATTTGTGTTGTTATTTTGTGTGTAACAGATCCAAGACATCAGCGTTGAGACAGAAGACAATAAGGAGAAACGCTCAGCCAAGGACGCCCTGCTCCTGTGGTGCCAGATGAAGACCGCAGGGTGGGTGAACGTCCAAAATAAAGACATAAACGTGTCCGAGTCCTTGATATCTGACAGTTCTGCTTTGTGTTTCGCAGCTATCCCAACGTCAACATCCACAACTTCACCACCAGCTGGCGAGATGGAATGGCTTTCAACGCCCTCATTCACAAACACAGGTACTAATTTCAATTCACTTGCATCAAAATGTCTGCTTTGCCAACTTAATATCCTTAATTCTCAATGCTTTTATGTTTCCAGGCCAGACCTGATTGATTTCGACAAACTGAAGAAGTCCAACGCTCACTACAATCTGCAGAACGCCTTCAACCTGGCCGAGCAGCACCTGGGTCTCACCAAACTCCTGGATCCAGAAGGTAAAAGATCTCATCTTCCATCCTAATCTCACAGCTTTTAGATCACTGTAACTCATCATGAAATAAACAATAACACACTGTTGTATTTTTGCAGATATCAGCGTAGACCATCCCGATGAGAAGTCTGTCATCACTTATGTCGTCACGTACTACCATTATTTCTCCAAGATGAAGGCCCTGAAGGTGGAGGGCAAACGTATCGGAAAGGTATGTGTCTTCAAAACACCTAAATGTCTAGAAAATTCTGTGTTTTCTATGAAAGAGCATTTTAAAGACTGAATTTAGGCTTATGCATGCTACTTATTTATCAGCTCTGTAAGGAATGTTTGTAGGTTTAAATGTAAGCTCCTTTAAAAAAATAAATAATTATTAAATAAAACATTAAATAAAATGTAAATGTAAATAATAAAATGTAAATAAATCAGTAATTAAATAAATTAATTCCAAATCTAAATTTCAAACAATTTCAAACATGTAAAAAAATAATAAATCAAATTTTTCTTTTCGTTTAGAAAATATTTTGTTTCTATTACTTTAAATTGTCTAAGTTTTTCTAAGTTTTCAAAGAAACTTAGTTTTTTAAATATTCCTATTAAAATAAATAAATACATTTTATTTTTTTATTTTATAAATAAATAATAAAAAACCTGTTTGAGAAATTATTCCTATTTATTTATTTATTTATTTATTTATCAGTTATCAAAGAAACGTAGTTTGTTAAATATTCCTATTAAAATAAATAAATAACTATTTTATAAATAAATAAATTCCTGTTTGAGTAATTAATTCCTGTTGGTTTGTTTGTTTATTTATTTATTTATTTATCTATCAATTTCAAAGAAACATAGTTTTTTTTTAAATATTCCTTTTAATTCAAATAAATAAAGATTTTATAAATTAAATGAATTCCTATTTGAGAAATTCATTCCTATTTATTTATTTATCAGTTTTCAAAAAAACTTTGTTTTTTAAATATTCCTATTAAAATAAAGATTTTATAAGTAAATAAATAGGAATAATTTCTCATTTATGTTATTTATTCATTTGTTTATAAAATGTTTGTTTATTTAGTTATTTCAATTGGAATATTTAAAAAACTAAGTTTCTTTGAAAACTGATAAATAAATAAATTCCTATTTGAGAGATTATTCATATTTATTTATTTATTTATTTATTTATTTATCTATCAGTTTTCCTGTTTGAAATTCATTCCTATTTATTTATTTATTTGTTTATCAGTTTTGTAAGAACAGCAAGTTTAAATATTTAAAAAAAATTAATAAATAAATAAAAAATACATAAATCCCTGTTTGAGATGTAAATATTAGAAATGGCCTCCTCCTTTAAATAATTACATGCTTGAACTGCAAATCTTAGAGTCCTAAATCTGTTTATTAACTGATTATTATAGTCTTATGCATGCTCAGTATTTTTATATTTAAATAAATTATTATTTTTTAATTATATTTTAATAATAAGTTAATTATAAGTAAATAAAATCTTTAATTTGTCTTACATCTGTTTACATTCTGAACTGTGATACGTTTAGTCTTCATTGCATATTTCTAACCATTTCTAGCCACATTATACCATGTTGTGTGGTGATTCTTATGCGCAGTCAACAGAAAATGCTGTAAAATATTGGTAAATCAGTCTTATTTCCTTTAGCAAATGCAACTGACATTAAACTCTATTGGTCTTCACTAGGTGCTCGACAACGCCATCGAGACCGAAAAGATGATCGAGAAATATGAATCTCTGGCGTCTGATCTGCTGGAGTGGATCGAGCAAACCATCATCATCCTCAACAACCGCAAGTTTGCCAACTCTCTGGTTGGAGTCCAGCAGCAGCTGCAGGCCTTCAACACTTACCGGACAGTAGAGAAACCACCAAAGTGAGTGTCTGCCGGAAAAACACAACACATTATACTACAACTGAAATGATCTGAATTTCATTTTCAACTCTTCCTGCACAGATTCACTGAGAAAGGCAACCTGGAAGTGCTTCTGTTCACCATCCAGAGCAAGATGAGGGCCAATAACCAGAAAGTCTACATGCCACGAGAGGGAAAACTCATCTCAGATATCAACAAGGTGACAATTACCTCATTTTTACTACGGTAGATTTTCATTTAGGAGATGCATGTTGTGTTTTTTAGTCTGAGTTGCTTTGAACTGCCTAGAACTCATCATTTATCCAGTTAAAACTAGGGGTGGGAGAAAAAATCGATGCATCGATGCATCGCGATTCTCTCTTCAACGATTCTGAATCGATTCCTAATATTTCAGAATCGATTCTGAGCTTTTTTTTTTTTTCTGCATATGGCACGTGTACGCGCTAGAGACGCGGCTGGCTACAGCGCACAGAATCTGCACTGTGAGACACGTGCGCATTGCTTGACAGTGTGCTTCCATCCGCCGTGTTTTACTTCAGATATGCGTTCATTTCTGCCGTCTGGAACGCAAGAAACTGTTGCACTGACAGACTCACGTGCGCTTTGTGTTTGTTCGTCCTAAAGCTCGATTGCGGACGCGGTTAAATGCCCTTGCATTTTGGAATAGTTTCAAACGAAACTGTACATACAGTCAGTTATGTTTTCAGAGCAGGACAAAACATCTGATATATTGAAATAGATGTGCATCAGTGGCGTTCCGTCCATATACAGTAAGCTGCTAATGCTCTGAATATCCAGGCTGTCAGAGAGAATGCGTTCACGTGTTAAATAATATAAACATGCTTATAAATGAATTTCTTATTTGAATCTTCTGGGCAAGCAGATTCTCCGCATCTTCCTTGACTCCTCAGAATGAATGCGCATTCTGTTTTGCTGGCGTGCGCGTGATTTCATTCGTGGGGTAAGCTGTCCGCGAAGCGCTCGCCCAAGCGGAAAAACGCGCTGTTGCTGCCAGATCCTGATTGCCAAAAATGTATTGTATTTTTGTATATTATATATAATATGTATATTTTCATAATTTCTCAACAATTCAAAAGTTTAAAGTCCACAGAAAAAAATAGCCTATATAAAATGGATATATGTTTTTTAAAAATAATAATAAACAGGAAAAAGAGGAAATATTAAAATATGATTTCGTCTCTGATTTTATTGGTGTCTAAATAATGTAAAGATATTATTATTTTTGGTATTACTGGTGGTTTTAGCACTCAGCATACCTGTGCATTAGTTTGAATGCAGCCTCTTAAAGTCCCCTTTCTATGATCTCATCAGCAATAATAAAATGGCAGTAATGCCAAGGAAAAAAGAAAAACTATTGTCTGTAAACTTTCGGATACCTGAAGAAAACTTATTTTAAATAAGTAATTGTTTTAAAAAGTACCTTGCTTACATAATTTAAAAAATAAAGTAAAGTTGGCCCAAATTAAATTTGATATAAAACAAATATGAAAATGTAGCCATGTGCAGTGCTATTGAAAATTGAGAATGTGACCATCGTGATATTTAGTTGTTAATGAAAACAGTAATTAAATTAAATTGAATCTTGAAACCAGTGAAGATTGACACACCTACTTTTACAGAGATTCCAACTATAAACAAAAAGCATAGAAACTGCAATTTTACATGTTTTTAAAATTGTAAAGTTGTATTTGCACAGCAGAAGAATTAATTGGGGAAAAAATGTAGATCAAGAATCGTTTTGGAATCGGATCGTGACTCCCAGAATCGGAATCGGATCGGATCGTGAAGTGCCTGAAGATTCCCACCCCTAGTTAAAACCACAGTATGTTTTGTAATGACATAATGAAATTAAACATATTTATTCATATATAAAAAAAAAAAAATATATATATATATATATATATATATATTAATAAATATAAAAACAACATTTATTTACATTTTATTATTAATCATAAATGTATTTATCAACTACAAATTCTTGTTCTTAGTCTAAGTTGCTTAGAATAAACTAGGATTCGTTATTATTTATTTACGTGTAGATAAATACCATGGTATTGCCTTATTACCTTATTTATTAGAAATTTATTAGATTAGATTTTATTTTTATACATTTACATTATTTATTATTTAGTATTTTATATATATACACACAGACACACAATTTATTAATAATAAAAAAATAGTCTATTTACTTTTTATTATTTATTAATTATTATTCATTTACTTTTTATTATTTATTAATAATTCATCTATTTTTCAGTACATTGGATTTTTTTTTTTACTGGCTAGGATTGTTTATTTATCCACTTACAAAAAAATACCATGGTATTACCTTGGTATTTTGCTTATTTTGGTGTATTTTGTAAGGGAAAAACTATAGTACAAACAGTAACTTTTAAAACAAATACTATATACATACATACACAATTTTTTTTTGTTATACGCTCAATTTATTTTTATATATTTTAAAAGCCATTTTTTCACATTTTATTATTTATTGTAAATGTATTTTAGTTTTTTAGTCTGAGTTGCTTTATTTATTTATTTTAATTTTTGCTTATTTTGGTGTATTTTGTAAGGATAAAACTATGGTACAATCGCAGTATTTTTATTTATTATAATTTATTTATTATATTAGATTAATTTATAATATGTAAAAATATATTTTTATGAACTGTTTACATTTTATTTACTTATTATGATTTATTATTACTTTATTAGATTACCTATTTTTTCAGTTCATTGGATTTTAATTTTAACTTGCTAGGTTTGACAAATAAATTACAAATAAATACAATTATTATTGTATTTGCTTATTTTGGTGATTTTTTTGTAAGGGTAAAACCATAGTACAATCACAGCAATTTTGTTTTTGTAATTAAATTATTACAATTTTTTTATAAATGTGTGTATTATATTAGATTTTATAGTTATATATTTACATTATTTTATAATATTTTGTACACAATTTATTTATAATATATTTTTAAAGAGTTTATTTACTTTTTATTATTTATTATTAATTTATTCATTAGATAACCTCTCATTCAATATGTTGAATGAGAGGTTATCTTACTTACAAATAAATACCATGGTATTACCTTGATATTTTGCTTACTTGGGTGCATTTTTAAGGGCAAAACTGGTACCATCACTGAATTGTATGGGTTAGATTTTGTATTATATAATGTGAAATGCATCATTAAAATCTCTTGAATCTGAGCAGTGAATGTGATGTGCTGAAGCTGTGGTTTTGTCGCAGGCGTGGGAGCGTCTGGAGAAGGCTGAGCACGAGCGTGAGCTGGCGCTGAGGACCGAACTGATTCGACAGGAGAAGCTGGAGCAGCTCGCCAGACGCTTCGACCGCAAGGCTGCCATGAGGGAGACCTGGCTGAGCGAGAACCAGCGCCTCGTTTCCCAGGTTCATTTGCACTGCCTTTGCTGTATAAACAAACACACATGTGCTGCAGCCAGCACTGCATTGTGGTGTTCTATCTCAGCCATCATTTGATGCTAGTTTGTGACCCCTGGTGGTCAAAGATCAGAATGACACAAAACAGTTGCTGTGCACTATTTTTATATTTTATACATTCGCAGTTCACTTAAAATATTGTTATTACTTATTTTTAATTTTTAGTAATATTTATATACATTATATTAGGGTGATACGACGCCTACATTTTCTGTGCATTTTTTTTTTTTTTCAGTTAAAAATTGGTTTAAATTTGTAAAAAAAAGATGCCATAAATATGAAGTACCTTTCAGTCATGTATGTACTCATTTTAACTTTTCAAAAAACAGTTACTTGTCATTTTTCTGTTATTCAAAGTGCCTAAATATCATATGGTGTGACCGCCTGGCCATAACTTGTTTTGGAAACAAGTTTTGAAATGACCCTATTTGAATATTTGATCTTTGATATTTGTGACCCTGGACCACAAAACCAGTCTTAAGTCGCTGGGGTATATTTGTAGCAATAGCCAAAAATACATTGCATGGGTCAAAATTTTAGATTTTTCTTTTATGCCAAAAATCATTAAGAAATTAAGTAAAGTTCATGTTCCATGAAGATTTTTTGTAAAATTCCTACTGTAAACATATCAAAATGTAATTTTTGATTTGTAATATGCATTGTTAAGAACCTAATTTGGACAACTTTAAAGGTGATTTTCTCAGTCTTTTTGATTTTTTTGCATCCTCAGATTTCAAATAGATGTATCTCGGCCAAATATTGTCCTATCCTAACAAACCATACATCAATAGAAAGCTTATTTATTGAGCTTTCATATGATCTCATTGTCAAATCACTTTTGTCAAATTTAACCTTATGACTGGTTTTGTGGTCCAGGGTCACATTTGATATTGATATTTGAAATGACCCTTAATTTATTCAGATTAATTTTCTGCACTATTTGGCATGTTTTCCAGTGTTTTGTAATCTTGTTTAAGCATTTAGATTTATGATGATGATGATGATGATTTCCATTTTATGAAATATTATGTGGTGCAACCATCAAGAAACTACTGTTTTGTGACTTTTATGTTGAAATCCATTCAAAGATAGGACTTTGCGTCATGTACCAATTTTCCAAAGACCCATGGAAACATTAAGCAGGTTTTTAACTCTCTTTTATAACCATTATAGATACATGTCCCAGACTGGGCGTTTTTGTGCTTTTATAATTAATTAATGGTTTATATGCATAAAATACTTTATTTTAGTATTATTTGGAATAGATTATGTAGTTTGGGTCATTTCATCTATCTATCTATCTATCTATCTATCTATCTATCTATCTATCTATCTATCTATCTATCTATCTATCTATCTATCTATCAAAACAGTTTATTTATATTTTAATATTTATTATGAATTATTACTTATACATTTATATTATTATTATCAGCAATGTTTTAAATTTTATTATTATTATATGAAAACAAATACACTAAATGAGCGTTTGTAATTTTTGAGGTTTTTTTATATTTTTAAAAACTTGAATTTTAAAGCAGTTTTAAGTTTAAAGTTTAAAAATTTAAAGCATGCTATTTTAGTTTGTTAATTGTGTTTTTTTTTTTTATATGTGACCCTGGACCACAAAACCAGTCTTAAGTCGCTGGGGTATATTTGTAGCAATAGCCAAAAATACATTGCATGGGTCAAAATTTTTGATTTTTCTTTTATACCAAAAATCATTAGGATATTAAGTAAAGATCATGTCTATGAAGATTTTTTGTAAAATTCCTACTGTAAATATATCAAAATGTCATTTTTGATTAGTAATATGCATTGTTAAGAACCTAATTTGGACAACTTTAAAGGTGATTTTCTCAGTATTTTGATTTTTTGATCAATGTAGATCACTGTAGAAAAATGAGTATAGCCATCAGTGATGCGGTTACCACTCATCCAAAAATATTTGTAATGATATTCGGGTCGCGGAAATAATTAATACAATAATTGTAATAATAATAATAAATAATAATTGAAATAAAGATGCCAATTAAACCTTTGTAATTTATATAGTACACACAATTTTCTATGAAATACATAGACCTACACTTTATTGGCTGAATAATATTTACCTTTTGAATGTTGAGCGTTATTAACTGTTGAATAAATGCTGACGCGGGACAAAATGCCCGATTTCCCAACACGTTGAACTGGCAAAACAAACCACCGCGCACACGCCTAACAACGTCCAGTATCAAAAAAAGATAAAATTAACGAATATTTTATCATTATCCTATTACAACTTGCAAAATGTAATATTTACCACTGCAAATTCACTCAACAAAATCCTTTATTTATTATTAAAAAAAAAAAAGGTTCAACAGAATATCCAAACTATTTCATTATCCAAAAATCTTAAACTGTCAACTTGTTTCATCTTTTTAATTTGTATTGTTAAAAGTTTTTTGTATTTATTTTATTATTTTTTTTTTATTATTGTATTATATACATGTATAATGCTGACATTTTTGTACTTTTGTGCTTTGTACCTTGGCAAAAAAAAAAAAAAAAAAAAAAAACGTCCAGTACGTATTGGACCTGATCCATCTACGTCATCGCGCTGCAGCCTGCAGCGAGGACCTCTTGGATTTCACTGCCAAGCAAAGTATAATTATGCTTTATATAATTTACAGGAATCATTACAGGGATCGTTATTTACAAAAACTGAAATTACATACTTTAATTACTGAAAATATCTAAAAAAAAAAAAAAAATTGCATGTTAAGGAAATTAATTAATTTTAATATAAATCATGGTCGCACCACATGACATTTTTAAGGCTAGGACCAATTAATCTAGATGAAAAAAACACTAAAATCACTTAACTTAAAATTTGAATATAAATTTATGCGTACACACCTTTCTTAATGTTTAAACACTTGATTATATGATTGAGATATGATTATTTTTTTGTATTTTAAATTTAATAATATACGTCAATGACCCATGTGCAACATATGCAACATGAATTTCCTATTTATTTTCCATACTAACGTTCCCACTTCTTTTTTGCAGGATAATTTCGGATTCGACCTCCAGGCGGTCGAGGCAGCTACCAAAAAACACGAAGCCATCGAGACAGACATCGCGGCGTACGAGGAGCGCGTGCAGGCGGTGGTAGCCGTGGCCAGAGAGCTGGAGACGGAGAACTACCACGACATCAAGCGCATCGCCGCACGCAAAGACAACGTGTTGCGTCTGTGGGAGTATCTGCTGGAGCTCCTGAAAGCTCGCAGACAGCGGCTGGAAATGAACCTCGGCCTGCAGCGCGTCTTCCAGGAGATGCTCTACATCATGGACTGGATGGACGAGATGAAGGTAAGGGAGGATGGAGGATGGAGGAGGGAGTGGGAGCAGGTCTCAAGTTTTATGTCCTGATATGATGTGTCTGGTTTTCCACAGATGCTGCTGCTGTCTCAGGATTACGGGAAGCATTTGTTGGGAGTGGAAGATCTGCTGCAGAAACACGCTCTGGTGGAGGCTGACATCGGCATACAGGCCGACCGCGTCAAAGCCGTCAACGCCAACGCACAGAAGTTCGCCGTGGATGAGGAGGGTAAGAAGAGCTCTCTGTTTGCCACTTTTTAAATCCGTGTTCTTTATTCCATCAGATTGGTTTTTGCAAGGTTCCCACGTTTATGGAGAACCTGGAAATAACAGGGAGTTTTAACTGTGATTTGCAGGCCAGGAAAGTCAAGGAAATGTAATAAATTTTAACAGTCATGGAAAAGTCATGAACACTTTTATAGTGAATATAAATTTCTCTGGTTATGCTATAAATGAAGTCGAAACCTCATATGAGCTGCAGGGCATTTTTTTATTTGTGTGCACACATACAGTATATAAAATATAATTGTTTACGTTTCTGAGTTCCAAGATTAGTACCTGAAATCAGCGTTTATATATTACTATAGTTTTTATTAATATTTTGTATTAAATTCTGTCTATCTTAACATTTATATTATTATTATTAGCAGTGTTTTAAGCAGTTATAAGTTTAGTAGTTTAAAAGCTTGACGCAGTTTTAAGTATGATTTAAGTTTAAGAAGGTTTGAGGTTTGAAGCAGTTCTAAATTTAAAGTAGTTTTAAGTTTGAATTGGTTTTAAAAATTCAATTTGATGTATATATTTTTTTTATTTAAAGCTGTTTTAAATTTGAAGTATTTTTTAAAACCTGAATTTTAAAGCAGTTTTAAGTTTAAAGTAGTTTAAAGGCGTGAAGCAGTGTTAAGTTTGATTTAGTTTAAAAGCTTCAAAGTTTGAAGCAGTTCTAAGATTAAAGTAGTTTTAAGTTTGAGTTACTTTTAAAAATTCAAGGTTTGAAGGCGTTTTAAGTTTGATGTAGTTTTTAAGTTTAAATGAGTTGTAAAAGCTTGAAGCAGTTTTAAGTTTGATTTTAGCTATCTATCTTTAAAAACATAGTTTATTGATATTTTAATATTTATTATGAATTTACCTATCTGCATTTGTCATTGTTAATTAATTTATCTATTGTTTCAGTTTTAGTAATTTTAGTACTTAAACTTACTTCAGTTAGTTGCGAAGCACGAATCTAATTTTCATTTAAATATTCATGTCTAATTTTTCTATTTCATTTCAGCTTTATTTCAATTAACAAAAACAATTTGTAATTGTTTTAGTTTCAATTTTAATTTTAGTTAACAATAAAAACAGTGCCTGACATAAACATCCCACACAGAAATGTAATATATGACTTATTTATATGTCACTGGTCTATACCAAAAGTGATATGCCATATATGTTATCTATAAGGCAATAATATCTATATGATGGTTTTTATTTATGGTATTACATTTGGTTTTAGGATGCATATACATGTACTTGACATATATGCCCCAAAAATGCATAACACATACATAATTCTATGGTCTACATTTATATGTTAATATATAAAATTGTTCCCATTTCTAATAGGTTTCATATACAATTATATATTTCAAGCTCACTGTATATAACAATAGTGAACCACCTTGTGCAGAATGATAACAGAACTTCAGGTCAAAAGTGTCTTTAACCAACTGTTGTCTCCATCTGTTTCCCTATTTCCTTCTCTTTAAACTCTGCACTGAAAAAAAATGATGTAGAAAACCATTTTTACTCAGAAATTGCAAGTAAACTATACAAAAAACTAGCTTGGAAAAATCCAGACCCTAATCTATTAAGATTAAGGGTCTGGCATCGAGCAATGAAAAGGGCCTAACTCGAGGGGCGGCACCAAGCATGCATTTGAAACTCTGACTGCACGCAATTGGATAACGCCAGGACCAATCACAAGCGGAGCGGAGCTAACTGATGGATTAAACTCTTGCCGTATCCAGTCGGCAAAACAGCAAAAACGTCCTTCTTGCAAAGGAACGATTCGAGCGCGGTTTTCTGTTCCTCTTTTATATGAAAAGCCAAGTCTAACTCGTTCATTGTAGCGGCCAAAGCCGTTTCAAACAACTGGTGTTCATCTGTAGCCATCTTTCAAAGCAGTGCTGTTTTCGATGACGATGACGAAATCATTTCGTTGACGCCACTTTTTTTCATGACGATAACGATACGATGACTAGATAAAAATGGCTCGTTGATGACTAAAACATGACGAGACGTGTGTGAGTTTTCGTTGACGAGACGAGAATAGACGAAAATGTTAGTGGGTGGTCCGTCAGACGTTTAAAATGCATGACATTTCCGCTTATTGTGCATGCCAATTAAAACCTAAAACGTATCTGCCGCTATGGCAAGCCATTTTAGCATTAAATACTCTTTGCCATACTAGTATGGCAAGCCATTTTAGCATTCCATCCTTGTTTGTCTTTTATGTTTTAAAACATTCCTTCATTATTGTAATTATTGGTGAAAATAGTCGATCCGGAAGCTCACATTGTGTTGAACTATAGATCTGCTATTTTCAGAACTTACAAGTGACACTACCCAACAGCAAAATACTTACTGACCTACATTAATTTGTTAAAAGACTACTTTTTCTCCTTTTTTGACTCAAACTAGACTAAAACCTTTTTGACTTTTCGTCGACTAAAATTTGACTAAAACTATCACATATAGAAGTGACTAAAATTTGACTAAAACTAATAAGCATTTTAGTCCAAAAGACTAAGACTAAGACTAAATCTAAGATGGTTGTCAAAAACAACACTGTTTCAAAGTTTACTAAATAATTCCAGACGTCGCAGCGCTGTCGTCATCAGCTTAGCTCGCCTCTGGCTACATCAGATACACCGATTTGATTGGTTCCCAGAACTGCTTACATAATGCAGTAACGTGCATCATTGCTCGAATTCAAATTGTGCTCTCGCGAGACCTCTGGATTTCCAGGGTACAAAAAAACAGCATTAAACAAAAAATTTATTTTGAAATGGACTGAAAGAGTATTTTCATACAACAAACTCCAGTGATATGTTTTATTAATTTATGTAAAAAAAAAAAAAAAATTTTTTTTTACAGTGTATCTGTCTATTGTTTTTGCTGCTTTAACGCTTTCTATCTTCCCCCTCCGATGCAGGCTACAAACCCTGTGACCCTCAGGTCATCCGTGATCGCGTGGCCCACATGGAGTTCTGCTACCAGGAACTGACCCAGCTAGCAGCTGAACGCCGCGCCCGCCTAGAAGAGTCCCGTCGCCTCTGGAAGTTCTTCTGGGAGATGGCAGAGGAAGAGGGCTGGATTCGTGAGAAAGAGCAGATCCTGTCCTCAGACGACTGCGGTAAGGATCTGACGGGCGCCGTGCGTCTCTTGAGTCAACACCGCGCTCTCGAGGACGAAATGAGCGGCCGAGCCGGTCACCTCCAGCACACTGTGCGCGAAGGTCAAGCTATGGCCGACGCCGGGCACTTCGGCGAAGCTAAGATTCGTGAACGTATCGCAGACGTCCAAGCCCAATGGGCCGCTCTGGAACAGCTAGCTGCGGTGAGGAAAAAGCGCTTGGAAGAGGCTTGCAGCCTTCACCAGTTCCAGGCCGACGCGGACGATGTCGACGCCTGGACTTTGGACGCGCTCCGAATCGTCTCCACCGCTGACGTTGGCCACGATGAATTCTCCACTCAAGCTTTGGTCAAGAAACACAAAGACGCGTCGACTGAGGTGGCTAGTTATCGCCCGGTGATCGACGCCCTTCACGAACAGGCCCAGTCCCTGCCTCCCGAACAGGTGCAGGCTGCGAACGTCAACGAACGGCTGGCGGGCATCGAGGAGCGCTATAAGGAGGTCTCGGAGCTCACCAGGCTGAGGAAACAGGCCCTGCAGGATGCCCTGGCGCTCTATAAGATGTTCAGCGAGGCAGATGCTTGTGAGCTCTGGATTGATGAGAAGGAGCAGTGGCTCAACAGCATGGAGATCCCAGAGAAACTGGAGGACCTTGAGGTCATTCAGCACAGGTGAGGGGTCAAGTCTCTATCTTTGTAGTTATATTAATCACACACTTGTGCCAATTAGTTGGGACTTGCTTAAGAAAACCTAGCCAGACAGTTTGAAGTGGTTTAAAAAGCTTGAAGATTCGAAATAGTTTGAAGATTTGAAGTATTTTTAAAAACTTTAGAATAGTTAAAGTTCAAGGTTTGAAGGAGCTTTAGCTAGTTTTTAAAAATTGAAAGCAGTTGTAAATTTTAAGTAGTTTTAAAAAACTTTTGTAGTAGTTCGGAGTAGTTTTAAAATTTCAAGATTTGAAGGTGTTTAAATTTGAATTTTAAAGCTTTTTTAAAAATTTAAGTAATTTTAAAAGTTTAAAGCAGTTTGAAGTTTATAAAGCTTGAATTTCGAAGGACCTTCAAGTTTAAATTAATTTGAAAAGTATGAGTTTCAAGTAGTTTTTAAAAATTTAAAGCAGTTTTAAGTTGTTAAAAACTTTTGAAGTAGTTTTAAAAATTCAAGATTTGAAGGCATTTAAAGTTTGACGTAGTTTTAAAAGTTTAAATCTGTTTTAAATTTGAAGTGTTTTTAGAAACTTGAATTTTAAAGCAGTTTAAAGTAGTGTTAAGTTTATAAATAGTTTTCAATGTTGAACTGTTTTGAAAGCTTGATTTTTTTTAAACAGTTTTAAGTTTGGAATAATTTAAAAAGCTCTAATGTTGAAGCAGTTTTAAGTTAATCTTAAAAGTTCAAGGTGTTTTAAGTATTAAGTTTTAAGTAGTTTTAAGTTTAAAGCTGTTTAAAATGTAAAGTATTTTTAAAAACTTTAATTTTAAAGCACTTTTAAGTTTAAAGTATATTGATTTTTTTTACTAGTTTGAAAGCAATTTGAAGTAGTTTTAAGTTTGCAATAGTTTTAAAAAGTTACATTTTAAAAGGCTTTTAGTTTGAAGCAGTTTTTAAAGTCGTTTTAAATTTGAATTTGTTTTAAAAACTTAAGATTTGAAGGTGTATTAAGTTTGACAGTTTTAAAAGTTTAAAGTTGTTTTTAATTGTAAGTATCTTTGAAAATGTAAATTTTAAAGCAGTTTTAAGTTTGAAGGCATTTTAAAAGTTTGAAGCAGTTTTAGGTTTGACTTAAGTTTCAAAAGGCCGACATTTGAAGCACTTAAGTTTGATGTAGTTTTAAAAGTTTAAAGCTGCTTTAAATTTGAAGTATTTTAAGTTTAAAGTAGTTTTAAAAGCTTGAAACTGTTTCAAGGTTTAAATTTTTAATATGCGCATTTTGAACCAATTTTAAGTTTGAAGTAGCTTAAAAAGCTTACATCTTGAAGTAGTTTAAAGTTAAAGGTAGTTTTAAAAGCTAAATTTCTTAAAAATGTGAAGCAGTTTTAAGTTTGGTGTAGTTAAAAAGATTGAAGTTTGAAGCAGTTTTAAGTTTGATGTAGTTTTTTTAAAGGTATTTTTACAGTTTTAATGTTTAACTGTTTTAAGTCCTTGCAGCCACTCAGAATTTTCTATTCGGTTGCTAGGCTATTCTGGCAGATGTAGCTTAAAAGCTTTAGGAATAGTTAGTGTTTGAAATTTTTGTCTTAATAATACATTTAAGCAGTAGGTCAGAATTTTGGCTTTCTCAAGCCGGCATAATTAGGAGCATTTACTGCAGCAGCTGTTCATGCTGAGTCACGCCGCTGGAGAACAGAACAGCAGTACAAATGAACGTCTGAATGTTCTCTGTGGTCGATAGCAGATTGAAGTCACTTTGGTGTGGTCACACATCACGTTGTCCATTTCTCAAGGACAAATTGACCCATATTGTAAAACATTATTATTCATTCATTATCATTTATTACCCTCCAGGTTTGAGAGTCTGGAGCCTGAAATGAATAACCAGGCGTCACGTGTGGCCGTTGTCAATCAGATCGCCAGGCAGCTCATACACAACGGACACCCCAGCGAGAAAGACATCAAAGCCCAACAAGACAAACTCAACACCAGGCAAGTCATAGCACTCTGAGTTGTGCCAAATTATTTATTTGTTTGTTCTGTTTCGAAAGCACAAATACCTGCTGAAAGTACTAGTATAGCTGGTGACCAGAACATGTGGAATACTGGTAGGTGGAAAAAAAAAATAAAAAAAAATAAAAATTAAATTACAATACTAAGATTTTTTGCAGTGTTTATTTCTTTGAAATAAGAATTATTACTATAGTAGTATTTCACTGTAAAATAATAACAATTTTATTATAAATTACACTATTTTTTCCATTTTTATAAAAACATTCAATTATGTAAATAAAATAAATTATTGACATATTTATGTAATTTTTTGTAAAAATTATGTAAATAAAAAAACAAGAAATATTACTATTGTAGTATATCACGTTATAATAAAAAAATCAAGCATTTAAGAAAAGCATAATAATAATAAAAATTTTATTTTAAAATACAATGCTAACATTTTTGCAGTCTTATAATAAGAAGAATAAAAAGACTTTTAAATTACAATACTAATGTTTTTGTCAGTCTTCATTTCTTCAAAATAAGATATATTATTATTGTAGTATTTCACTGTAAAATAAAAAATAAAGCATTTAAGAAAAACATAATAGTATTTTTCTTTCTTTTTCTAAACAAATTACTGTAATATTTCAGTGTAAAATAATTATTTATGAAAAATATTAATAAAATAATAATAATAGTTTTATTTTTAAATTACTATATTTTTAAATGTCTTAATTCATTTTTAATTACTAAATACTAAATTACTAAATAAATATCACTAAAAAACATGTAAATAAAAAATATGCATATAGAAATATCACTATTGTAGTATTTCACTGTAAAACCAAGCATTTAAAAAAATATAATAATAATAATAATAATTATTATTATTATTATTATTATTATTATTATTATTTGTAACAATTAAAAAAATAAAATAAAACTACTTAAATTCTTCAAACAGACTTGCGTTAAGGCAATGATCTAGGGAAGAGTTCAGAAAAAAAATCTGCTGCATTGAAGGTTCACAGAAGCATTCTCCATAATGGAAGACGATTGGAACAACTAGGACTCTAGAAAATGTCTGCCAGCCCCCATCCAAGCTGACAGAGCTTGAGAGGTGAAAAGGTGAGGCAAAGAATGGCAGAGAACTGCCAAATGCAGATGTGCAAAGCTTGTCACATCAGACCCAAAAAGACTTGAGGCTGTAAAGGTGCTTCAACTATGGACTGAGTTAAGGGTATGAATACTTATGCAATGTACCTATTTCAGTGTTTTATTTTTAATAAATTTGTAAAATTTGCAAATCTGGTTTTTGCTTTGTCATTATTATGGTGTATGGAGTGTAAATTGATGTGGGGAAAAACAAATTTAAAGCAGTTTAACATAATGCTGCAACAAAACAAAATGTGAAAAAAAAATTAAGGGGTATGAATACTTTTGCAAGGCACTGTATGACTGCTAGCTCCTTCCTCTACTCATTGAACACAACTTAACTTAACGTAACTGAACCATCTGAGCATGCTGGTCAACTTCCTTCAATAGATACACCGAGCATGTCTAAACTAGCACATAACCAGCAGGGATCCTGTAGGTAACAGATATTAAACTCCAATCTGATGCTCACCCGCAGGTGGAGTCAGTTCCGCGATCTGGTGGACCAGAAGAAAGAGTCCCTAAACTCAGCTTTGGGCGTGCAGAACTACCACCTCGACTGTAACGAGACCAAATCCTGGATCCGCGAGAAGACCAAAGTCATCGAGTCCACCCAGGAGCTGGGCAACGACCTGACGGGCGTAATGGCCCTCCAGCGCAAGCTCACCGGCATGGAGCGCGATCTGGCCGCCATCGAAGCCAAACTGGGCGACCTCCGCGGAGAGGCGGAGCGCTTGGCCGGCGAACACCCCGACCAGGCCAAAGCCATCACGGGACGGCTGGCGGAGATCACCGCCGTTTGGGAGGAGATGAAAGAAACCCTACAAAACCGTGAGGCGTCTCTCGGGGAAGCCAGCAAGCTGCAGCAGTTCCTCCGTGAGCTGGACGATTTCCAGTCGTGGCTTTCCCGCACGCAGACGGCCATCGCGTCCGAGGACATGCCCAATACGCTAGCCGAGGCCGAGAAGCTTCTGGCCCAGCACGAAGGCATCAAGAACGAGATTAACAACTACGAAGAGGACTACCAGAAGATGAGGGACATGGGCGAGATGGTGACGCAGGGACAGACGGACGCTCAGTACATGTTCTTGAGACAAAGGCTCCAGGCTCTGGATACCGGATGGAACGAGCTCCACAAGATGTGGGAGAACCGGCAGAACCTTCTGTCGCAGTCTCACGCCTATCAGATCTTCCTCAGAGACACCAAACAAGCCGAGGCCTTCCTCAACAACCAGGTAACTTGGTTTTACTCTTAAAAATAAAGCTTCTTTAGAGTTTTTTAAAGAAAAAAGGGTTCTTCTATGGCATCACTGCTAAGAAAATGAGAAATGTTACCATTGCAATTAAAAAATTACTATAGAACAACAAACATGTACTGTAGTATTTAAGAAAAAAATATTTTAAATGACAATACTAATATTTTTTGTCATAATTTATACATTTTTTTCGTTTTTATGATAATTGCACTAAAGCCATATTGCAATTTCAGTTTACTAAATGCAAATATTAATTAAAAAAAGGAGATTTTACTATTGTAATATTTCACAATAAAATAAAATAAATAGTATTTAATAGTAATATAGTACGTTTTTTCTTTAAATAATTTCACTATGCTCTATACACACTATATTGTGATTTTGTTTTGCTAAATAAAAATGTTAAAAAAAGACATTTTATTATTGCAATATTGCACAGTAAAATGAAAAGTAGTTAAAAATTTTGGTTTACTAAATAACAATGTTAAAAAAAAATGTGTTGTAATATTGTACAGTAAAATAAAAAGTGTAGTTATTTAAGACATTTTGGTTTGCTTAATAACATTTTTAAAACATTTCACTTTTCATTTCACAATAAGATTAATAAATGAGTATTTAATAGTTAATATAGTATTTAAAATTACAATACTATTTCTTTTAAATTACCTTTAGCCAAATTGTAATTTTGTTTTACTGAATAAAATGTTTTTAAATAAAATGTGTTTTATTATTTTACAGTATAATAAAAATGTAGTATTTAAGAAATTGTTTTACTGACAAAAAAAAAGTTATTTAAGACATTTTGGTTTATTAAATAAAAATATTAAACAAAATAAGAGATTTTACTATTGTAATATTTCACTATAAAATTTTAAAATGAGTATTTAATAGTAATAATAGTATTTAAAATGACAGTATTATTTTTTTATTTTATAAATAATTACACATATTGTGATTTTGTTTTACTAAATAGAAATTTTAAAAAAAAGTTATTGTAATATTTCACAGTAAAATAAAAGTATTTAAGAAAATTGTTTACTAAATAAAATGAAATAAAAATAATTATTTATAAATTACAATAGTAATATTTTTTCCTGTTTTAATTTCTTCATTTTCAAATCATATTTTTGATATCTGCTCTAAGCCATATTGTGATTTAGTTTTTTGTAAATAAAAATGTTTAAAACAAGGCATTTTATTATTATAATATTTTACAGAAAAATTTTAAAAATCATGTTTTTAAGAAATGTTGGTTTACTAAATGAAAATATTAAACAAAATATACGATTTTAGTATTGAAATATAAAATTACACTATTAAAATACTATTTTTTTCAATATAATTACACTTAGCCGTATTGTGATTTTGTTTTACTAAATAAAAATGTTAAACAAAACAAGAAATTGTACTCTTGTAATATTTGTATTATTATTAATAATAATAATAATTATTATTTTTAAAAGTTTAAACAAAAAGTTTAAGCTTCGTCTGAGCGATTTATTCTATATCTTTCTGTAGGAGTATGTTTTGGCCCACACCGAGATGCCCACCACCCTTGAAGGAGCCGAAGCTGCTATTAAGAAACAGGAGGACTTCATGACCACCATGGACGCCAATGAGGACAAGATCAATGGAGTGGTGGAGGCCGGAAGGAGACTGGCCAGTGACGGAAACATCAATGCTGACCGCATCCAGGAGAGAGCAGCCTCCATCGACGACAGGTAACACAACACATGCAATTAAACAAATAAAAGTGAAATAATAGATAGAAAAGTCAACATCAAACATCTAACCTACAGGCATAAGAAGAACCGTGAGGCAGCCGTGGAGCTACTAATGAAGCTGAAGGACAACAGAGACCTGCAGAAGTTCTTGCAGGACTGCCAGGAGGTGAGCTGTTATTATTGAGAAACTATTATAGTTTCTGTTAATATTTTGAATAAGGTTCTATTTTATATCTTCATTTTATTTGCAGTTCGGCATTTTTAGTATGTATTTTTTTATATGTCTGACATAGAATTAAAATGTATACATAATTAAAAATGTAAATTAAAAAATGTTATCTTTTATGTATCTTATTTTATCTTATATCTTATTTTATTTCAGTTAACATTTATTTTAATTTCTTCAGTTTCAAATCATATTTTTGCTCTAAGCCATATTGTGATTTTGTTTTTTCTAAATAAAAATGTTTAAAAAAAAGACATTTTATTATTGTAATATTTTACAATAAGATTAAAAAAATAAGTATAGTAGTTAATATAGTTGACTTGACTGTTTTGTGTCCTCTGTTCAGCTTTCTTTGTGGATCAATGAGAAGATGTTGACAGCACAGGACATGTCCTACGATGAAGCTCGCAACTTACACAGCAAATGGCTCAAACATCAGGCCTTCATGGCAGAACTGCAGTCCAACAAAGAATGGCTGGACAAAATCGAGAAGGTCAGTTTTATGCATTCAGTAATTCCTTAAAGCATTGTATGGTATAGCATTAACATTTAGACAATATGCCTTATAAGACTCAATTTAATCAGAAAGGAAAATGCATTGTTTTGTGAGATATTGATCAATTCAAACGTTCAGATATTACTGGAAAGCAAGACTTTTATGATATTTAGTAGAAATGTGTAAAAGCATTAGTTATCATATAAATCAGCTATCATAAAAATCACTATTTTTAATGATTAGCTGTTGGAATTAGTCTCTTTACATCATGGAAGCTTGTTTTTGCCATGAAATAAAAAATAAAAATCACAATTCTGACTTTTTCTCACAATTTTGAATTTATATCTCACAATTTTAAAGTCAGAATTGTGTTGTAATGAAGTCGTAATAAAGTCGAAATACTACGAGAGTAAAGTCTAAATATTACGTGAATAAAGTAGAAATACTAAGTGAATAAAGTCAAAATACTAAGAGAATAAAGGCAAAATATTTTTTAAATAAAGTCGAAATACTTCAAGAATAAAGTTGAAATATTTCGAAAATGAAGTCGAAATGTTACGAGAATGAAGTCGAAATGTTACGGGAATGAAGTCGAAATGTTACGGGAATGAAGTCGGAATGTTACGGGAATGAAGTCGAAATGTTACGGGAATGAAGTCGAAATGTTACGGGAATGAAGTCGAAATGTTACGGGAATGAAGTCGTAATGTTACGGGAATGAAGTCGAAATGTTACGGGAATGAAGTCGAAATGTTACGGGAATGAAGTCGAAATGTTACGGGAATGAAGTCGAAATGTTACGGGAATGAAGTCGAAATGTTACGGGAATGAAGTCGAAATGTTACGGGAATGAAGTCGAAATGTTACGGGAATGAAGTCGAAATGTTACGGGAATGAAGTCGAAATGTTACGGGAATGAAGTCGTAATGTTACGGGAATGAAGTCGTAATGTTACGGGAATGAAGTCGAAATGTTACGGGAATGAAGTCGAAATGTTACGGGAATGAAGTCGAAATGTTACGGGAATGAAGTCGAAATGTTACGGGAATGAAGTCGAAATGTTACGGGAATGAAGTCGTAATGTTACGGGAATGAAGTCGTAATGTTACGGGAATGAAGTCGTAATGTTACGGGAATGAAGTCGTAATGTTACGGGAATGAAGTCGTAATGTTACGGGAATGAAGTCGTAATGTTACGGGAATGAAGTCGAAATGTTACGGGAATGAAGTCGAAATGTTACGGGAATGAAGTCGAAATGTTACGTGAATGAAGTCGAAATGTTACGGGAATGAAGTCGAAATGTTACGGGAATGAAGTCGAAATGTTACGGGAATGAAGTCGAAATGTTACGGGAATGAAGTCGAAATGTTACGGGAATAAAGTCGAAATGTTACGGGAATAAAGTCGAAATGTTACGGGAATAAAGTCGAAATGTTACGGGAATAAAGTCGAAATACTAAGAAAATAAAGTCAGATTTGTGAGAATAAGGTCAAGGTGTTTTGAGAACTTCTCTTTTACATCTTGCTATAAACTGATTTTTAAACCTGAGACTTTGACATTAAAAGTACCAAAAGCACAAAGCTTATTGCTATTGGCAACTTCTCATGGTGCTCTCAATCCGGGTTATTTGCATGCGTATTATAGGCTATACTCTCAAAATATTAGAACTTTATTTTCTACGATTTAAATTCGCGAAACATTTTGACTTTATTCTCGAAAATATTTCAACTTTATTCTTAAAATATTTCAACTTTTTTCTCATATTTCGAGAATAATGTTGAAATATTATACGAAAAAAGTCAGACTTTAATTTTTTTGTAACGTGACACTAAATGTCATATCTAATAAACCTGCCATTGTATATCACAAATATTTGACAGATTGCTTTTGTTAGTCTTTGTAAGGCACTCAGGACAAAAGCGAATGCTAAATGCATGAATGTAAGTGTAATTTCATTACATTTAATGTAATGTCATTCTCTGTCTCTGCAGGAAGGGAAGCAGCTGGTCTCAGAGAAGCCAGAAACAGAAGCCGTAGTAAAAGAAAAGCTGGCGGCGCTGCAGAAGATGTGGACCGAACTAGAAACCACGACTCAGACTAAAGCCCAATGTCTGTTTGACGCAAACAAAGCCGAGCTCTTCACCCAGAGCTGCGCTGACCTCGACAAATGGCTGGTGGGTCTGGAGGGTCAGATCCAATCGGACGACTACGGCAAAGATCTGACCAGCGTCAACATCCTGCTCAAGAAACAACAGGTTTGAGATGATCAGAGCTGACGGCTGGGTTTATATGGTGAAGGACGAGTCTAACTCTTCTCTTTTGTGTTCAGATGTTGGAGAACCAGGTGGAGGTGCGTCAGAGGGAGGTGGAGGAGCTTCAGTCTCAAGCTCACGTGTTGAGACAGGAAGGAAAGGACACGGACGAGGTGGATGGACGCCGGAAGGTGGTGGAACTGAAGTTTCAGGAGCTGCTGGAGCCGTTGCTGAAACGGAAGGACTTCCTCATGGCCTCTCGTGAGATTCATCAGTTTAACCGTGACATGGAGGATGAGATTGTAAGTTTGGGTTGTAAATATGTGTTGGAATGTTTAGCTGTTCTTGTGTTTAACTTGTTGTTTCTCGACAGCTTTGGGTTGAGGAGCGAATGCCTCTTGCTACGTCAACAGACCATGGCCACAATTTACAGACCGTTCAACTGCTTATCAAGAAGAACCAGGTAATGTGTTACGATGTGCTCAAAATATCTCATTTTTAAATTATTGTTTAGAAACAAACACAAATTAGAGCTGTTTTAGATCAGTGCTTCATTCAGACACATTATATGTGTTTATTTATACAACACTCTTCTAAAGTTATGGGATTTTTATGGAAAAAAAAACTTTTATTAAGCAAGGATGCATTAAATTGATCAAACATTGATAATGTTAAGGGTTTAAATTAAACTAAAATTTGTTAAACCTAGGGTTGCAAAATAATTTGTCAGACACTTTCCAAAATTTCCAAAAAAAATCCTGAATATCTAAAAATATATATATTGAAATATGGAAGAAAAAAAATTGCTGGGGTTTTAATTTAAATTTAATTTAACTTAATGTACTAAAATAACTAAAACTAAAATTTAAATGAAAATGAATACAACTATGACTAAAAATTACAAAAATACAACAACGACAACAAAAACATTTAATTTAGCAAGAATGCATTAAATTATTATTAAAAAAACATGTATAGTGTTAAGGGTTTAAATTAAACTAGACTCTGGGTTTAACCTTAAATTAAAACAATAAAATTAAAATAAAAAGATTTTTGTTATTTGAAATAAGCTAAAAAATAAAATAAAATAAAATGGAAAACAGATATATTTGAAATCTTTTAATTTTTTTTAGTTTAAATTACACTAAAATTTGTGTTAAACCTAAAATGAAAACCATAAATATTATAAATAGCTGGTTTCTAATTTTAATTTAATTTAACTTGATGTACTAAAATAACTAAAACTAAAATTTAAATAAAAATTAATACAATGTTTAAAAATAAAAATCATAGAAATGTTTTTTGAGCAGCAAACCAGCATATTAGAATGATTTCTGAAGGATCATGTGACACTGAAGACTGCGGTAATGATGCTGAAAATCACAGGAATAAATTAGATTTTAAAATATATTCAAATGTAAAACAGTTATTTGAAATTGTAATAATATTTCACAGTATTACTGTTTTTACTGTATTTTTAATTCAAAAGAGACACATCTTACTGACCCCAAACTTTTGAACTGCTTGCTGTGTGTTGTCACAATAATTTAGGCTGTTATTGCACATTTATTATTCTTTTAAGTACAGGTTTTTAACACACACTTACTCAGTGTCCATATATCCACAGACATTACAGAAGGAGATCCAAGGCCATCAGCCGCGTTGTGATGACATATTCGATCGCAGCCAGAGCATCCTGAAGGCCGACAGCCCCAACGTGGAAGCCATCCAAGCACGTCTGTCCGATCTGCAGCGGCTGTGGAGCCTGATCATCCAGGAGACAGAGAAACGGCACACCAGACTCGAGGAGGCCCATAAGGCCCAGCAGTACTACTTTGATGCAGCTGAAGCTGAAGCCTGGATGAGCGAACAGGAGCTCTACATGATGTCTGAAGAGAAGGCCAAGGTCTGTTACATTTACATGAATGAAATCTGGAAATGACAGTTTTGAGATTATAGGCTATTTTGCTTTTGGCTTTTAGACTAGTGGAAAGAAAACATCTTATTTTAGTACAAATGTCCTAATATACTATGATTAATTAAGTGTGGAAATATGGTGATATCTATTAGATCAGCTGTGTAGTGTTGCTTAATTCAAGATAATGTTCACTTTAGCAGAAATATTTCTATGCCGCTTTTCTGAAATGTTGCACTTGTTCTTCTCAGGATGAGCAGAGTTCAGTGGCCATGCTGAAGAAACACCAGATCCTGGAGCAAGCGGTGGAGGACTATGCTGAAACTGTGCACCAACTGTCCAAGACCAGCCGAGGCCTGGTGGCTGCCAACCACCCCGAGAGGTACAGAACGCAAACACACATTGTTCACAATTATATCATCTGAATCTGCGTCTCGTTTCAACGCTGAATCTGATATTGACATTGATCTTGTTCTAAATCTACATATGGATCTGATTTTTACCGTAAATCTGAATCTGATTTTGGCTGTCTGAATAAAACTTGAACTTTGATTCTGAATCTGGATCTGAACCTGTTTTTTACTCTAAAACTGACTTTGATTCTTAATCTGGATTTAAATATTAATAGGATTTTTAATCTAATTCTAAAACTGACTGATTCTAAATCCGGATCTGAATCTGATTTTGGCTCTGACGCTGGCTGAATTGATTTAGAAGCTGATTCTAAATCTACATATAGATATGAATCTTTTGCTCTGAAACTGACTAAATTTAAATGTTAAATGTAAATTTTGACTAAATATGAATCTGGATCTGATTCTGCTTTTGACTAAAACTCTAAAACTAAATTTGATTCTAAATCTGGATTTAAATATTAATCTGATTTTGGCTCTAAAACTGAGACTGACTTTAATTTTAAATCTGTATTTGAATCTTACTCTGACTTTGACTCTAAAATGGACCGATTCTAAATCTAGATTTAAACATTTATCTAAATTTGTCTCTGACTCTAAAACTTTGATTCTAAATATGAATCAGTTTTTCTTCTAAAACTGACTTTGATTGATTGTAAATCTGGATTTAAATATTAATCTGATTTTGACTCTAAAACTGAGTTTCATTCTAAATCCAGATTTAAATCTGATTTTGACTATAACTCTGAGACTGACTATTAGTTTAAATCTAAATCTGTATTTGAATCTTAGTATGACTTTGCCTCTAAAATGGACTGACTCTAAATCTAGATTTGAACATTAATCTGATTGTGACTTGATTCTAAATCTGAAACTGAATCTGTTTTACTCTAAAACTGACTTTGATTCTAAATCTAGATTTAAACATTAATCTAATTCAGACTCTGACTCTAAAACTTTGATTCTAAATCTGGATCTGAATCTGTTTTTTCTCTAAAACTTGGACTTTGATTCTAAATCTGGATCTGAATAATAATCAAATTTTTAATCTAACTCAGAAAAAGACTGTCTCTAAATCTGGATTTGAATATAAACTTGGGCTTTGATTCTAAATTTGGATTTGAATCTGAATTTGACTCTAAAGCTGACTTTGATTCATAAATCTAGATTTAGATTTTTAATCTGATTTTGACTCTAAAATAATTTACTTTGTTCATCTATATTTGAACGTTAATCTGATTTTGACTACCTCTAAAATTTTGATTCTAAATCTGGATCTGAATCTGTTTTTACACTAAAACTGACTTTGATTCTAATTCTGGCTTTGAATATTATTCTGATTTATATCTCTAAAACTGATTCTTACTTTGATTCTAAATCTGGATTTGAATGATTCTGCCTTTAAAACTAACTTTGATTCTAAACCTGGGTCAGTGTCTCATTTTGAAACATTCTAACTTTGACATTGATTTTATCTTCGCTCTTCTGTCTACATTAACATCTTATACTGACCATTTCTGTTTATGATCTTGACCAACTCAATAAGTCTTCTTATGTGTCTGTGCTGCAGTGAGAGGATCGGCATGCGTCAATCACAGGTGGATAAGCTGTACGCTGGACTGAAGGACCTATCAGAGGAAAGAAGAGGCAAACTGGAGGAGAGGTTCCGCCTCTTCCAGCTTAACAGGGAGGTGGATGATCTGGAGCAGTGGATCGCAGAGAGAGAGGTGGTGGCTGGATCTCACGAGCTCGGACAAGACTATGAACACGTCACTGTGAGTCCCAAAATTGAATTCTAACACACTTTGATCTGCAGCTACCTTAAAATGTCAACATTTTCATTTCAGGGTTAAGGTTAGACTGTGCTAATTAAATGAGGCTTAAATTAGTAAATATACAAAATGCTATCTAATAAATGCATTTGTGTTCTTCTATCATAGATGTTGCAGGAGCGCTTCCGTGAATTTGCTCGCGACACAGGAAACATCGGTCAGGAGCGTGTGGACGGCGTCAACCGCATGGCTGACGAACTTATCAACGCCGGTCACGCCGACGCCGCGACTGTGGCCGAGTGGAAGGACGGTCTGAACGAGGCCTGGGCCGATCTGCTGGAGCTCATCGACACACGCACGCAGATTCTTGCAGCATCCTTCGAGCTGCACAAGTTCTACCACGACGCCAAGGAGATTCTGGGCCGCATCCTGGACAAGCATAAGAAGCTTCCAGAAGAGCTGGGCCGAGACCAGAATACAGTGGAAACCTTGCAGAGGATGCACACCACATTTGAACACGACATTCAAGCTCTTGGGACGCAGGTATGTCGGTCAGATTGTGAAACACACACAGATAATAATACACTTATAATAATAAACATCTGTTAGCTAAAATAAATAATGTGTGTGTGTCAAAAATTATACTTATAATTAAGATTTGATATATATATATATATATATATATATATATATATATATAAAATCTTAATTATTCCAAACTATATATCAAAGTATATATGCTTTATTTATTTATTTATTTATTTATTTATTTATTTATTTATTTATCTCTCAGAGAGAGAGAGAGAGAGAGAGAGAGAGAGAGAGAAAGAGAGAGAGAGAGAGAGAGAGAGAGAGAGAGAAATAAATAAATATAGCATATATACTTTGAAATATAGTTTGGAATAATTAAGATATTTTTTTATGTTTCTTATGCTCACCAAGGCTAAAAAAATAATATAAATAATTAAAATAAAAAATACTTTTTCAATTGTAATGTTATAATCTTACTGTTGTTAATGTATTTTGGATCTATTTTTTGACTTTCAAAAACAAAAAAACGAAATGATTTTAAAATGTTGTAAAACGCATAGAATTTCTTTAATAATTATATAAATATTTATTTATTTTTAAGATTAATTTAATTAATATTATGTTTTAAAAGTATAAAATATATTATTTAAATTATTAAATTAAAAATTATATAAAATATAATCATGAAAAAATATAATTATATTTTAATATATAATTATGTGCTCATCAAGGTTGCATTTATTTGATCAACTATACAGTGAAAATAAATTACATTTTATTATAATAGAAAATACTTTTTCATTTGTAATATCTTCCAGTCATCCTGTTGGTAATGTATTTTTAATCTATTTTTTGACTTAAAAACATAGAAACAAAATTATAAAAAAAGTGTATACAACGCATTAATTATATAATTAATAGTATATACATTTTAGAGTAATTCAAACATTTTTTTATATTTATATAAATATTTACTTAACTATAAGAAAAAGTATTCATTTAAAAAATAGATTAATTTAATTAATATTCAGTTTAAAAAATATCAAGTATATTATTTAAATTATTTAATTACAAAGATAATCAAATGTAAATATAGTAACAAAAAATATAATTATATTTTAATATATAATATATAAAATGACATTCATATTATATCAATTAAATAGATTTATTTAATATGTAGTTTATATGTAAATATCGTTAATATTGTTTGAGCATGCTCTCCTCAGTAAAGCCCTTTCTCAAATGACACAATATGGACTCGTCTCACAGCCGCCGTTTGTGCATCATTAACTTCTGAAGGTAAACATCCTGCTTTACGAGTCCAAAATTGCACAACAAAGAAGTAAATTAACCGATTTAATCGGCTAAATCCACTGTCCAAGACTCTTCACTTAATTAATGGATCTTAAAATTTTATATCTCTTGAATTTTCCTCCACTAATTGAGTCCTTTAAGCATCAATTGCTGCGTATTTCAGATGTTTTACTCACTGCTGCCCCCTGCTTGTGTCCTCAGGTCAGGCAGCTGCAGGAAGACGCCGTGCGCCTGCAGTCAGCGTATGCTGGAGACAAAGCCGACGACATCCAGCGGCGTGAAGGCGAGGTGCTGGAGGCCTGGAGGAGTCTGCTGGAGGCCTGTGAGGGCCGAAGGGCGCGGCTGCTGGACACCGGAGACAAGTTCCGCTTCTTCAGTATGGTGCGGGACCTCATGCTCTGGATGGAGGATGTCATCCGCCTTATCGAGACGCAGGAGAAGCCCAGGTGTGTGGTTCTACCCTGGCTATGCTTATTGGTGACAATAATGCTGAAAATGTGCCTGAACTTTAGTTAAATCTCATTTATTTATATATATATATATATATATATATATATCTATCATGTAATAAAAATGTATATACAGGTGTATTTTTATTTTTAGATATATTTTTAAAATATATACCACAGCATTGTGCAGATAAATATAAAATATATATACAATTCTAAATTTAAATAAAAAATATAATTAATAAATTAAATATAAATATTAAAATATCACATATGTGACCCTGGACCACAAAACCAGTCATACGGTTAAATTTTACAAAACTGAGATATATACATCATATGAAAGCACAATAAATAAGCTTTCTATTGATGTATAGTTTGTTAGGATAGGACAATATTTGGCCGAGATACATCTATTTGAAAATCTGAAATCTAAGGGTGCAAAAAAATCAAAATACTGAGAAAATCACCTTTAAAGTTGTCCAAATTAAGTTCTTAACAATGCATATTACTAATCAAAAATTACATTCTGATAGGTTTACAGTGGGAATTTTACAAAAAATCTTAATGTAACATGATCTTTACTTAATTTCCTAATGATTTTTGACATAAAAGAAAAATCAATAATTTTGACCCATACAATGTATTTTTGGCTATTGCTACAAACATACCCCAGCGACTTAAGACTGGTTTTGTGGTCCAGGGTCACATATATATATAATAAAAATGTATATAAAATTCCAAATTTACATAAAAAATAAAATCAATAAATAATAAAATAAATATAGAAATTAGAATAGCACATATATACATATAAATATATATAAATATATTTATTATTCTTCAGGGACGTGTCGTCTGTGGAGCTTCTCATGAACAACCATCAGGGCATCAAGGCTGAAATCGATGCCCGTAATGACAGTTTTACGGCCTGCATCGAGCTGGGCAAATCTCTCCTGGCAAGGAAACACTATGCATCAGAGGAGGTGGGTACCATCTGCAGGAACCATTGAAGAACCATCTTTAGATATCTCGTTCTAGTCCTTCATGTGCATTTACCTCTCCCACAGATCAAAGAGAAGTTGTTGCAGTTGACGGACAAGAGGAAAGATATGATTGACAAGTGGGAAGACAGATGGGAGTGGCTTAGACTGAGTGAGTATTATGGGAACTGGCTCAAAACTCTGGTGTTATGAATAATTTTGAGGTTGCCCTGTATTTGACATGTTTTTTTTTTTTTTGTTGAAATCTTAAAAAAAAGACTAGCTAAAATAACCTTTTCGCCTTATTTTGACACAGTTTTGTATCTCGATGTTTATATATATATATATACAATTAAAATAGAAATAATAAATTATAAAAAATACACATAAAATTCACAAACAGATTTTTATTGATATATATATATATTTTTTTATTTATTTTGAAATATATATTACAGCACGGAAAGGTATTTCTTATATATGGCATCTTTTTTAATAATTAAAAGTATTAAATACAATTAATCTTTTATAATATTTAGTATAAAATTAATATGAATGCCTATTTATTTATTGTTATTGTATAGTTAAATTAATATGAAACTAAATGTATAAATATAAATAATGTATTTATCTTAACTTATTATGTATTATTTTATCAATTAAATACATTTAATATATTAATATTAATATAAAATTAATACAATGTATTTATATTAATCTATCAAATGTATTCATTTAATAAAAAAATATTAAATACAATTAAGTATTGTTTTCTAAAATAAAATGATACAAATGAAATGGCTTTATGCTTAAAATAAGCAAATTGCTTTTAAATTAAGATTCGATTTTTTTGTGTTTTGTTTTAAGCAAAAAAATTGAGTATTTTTCAGAAAACAAGACTTAATATAAAAAAGTAAATGTATTAATATAAATAAAATATTTGTATTAATATATTATATGTATTGTTTTAGTAAACCAATTGAATATATTGGAATAATAATATAAAAGTTATGTAATTTATTAATATAAATTGTATATTTATATTATTTCTTTAGTATAAAATGAATGTAAATGCATATTTGTTTATTGGTATTGGTATTAATATAAATAATGTATTTGCATTAATGTATTACATGTATTATTTTAATCATTAAAGCCAATTTTTAATTTAAAAAATGCAGTCGGACAGATAGTTTACGTAATTGACCGATTTACAAGATATACTTATTTCAGACCTTATAAAGGGAAGTGTGTAAACGGATGTGGGCAGCTTGTGCTTTAAATCATTGACACTGACTTCCCCTTTTGCTGTGTTTGTGCAGTTTTGGAAGTGCACCAGTTTTCACGGGACGCCGGCGTGGCAGAGGCGTGGTTGCTGGGACAGGAGCCGTACCTGTCCAGCAGAGAGTTGGGACAGAGTGTGGACGAAGTGGAGAAGCTGATCAAGCGTCACGAAGCGTTCGAGAAGTCAGCCGCGACTTGGGAGGAACGTTTCTCTGCGCTGGAGCGACTGACTACGGTAAGAGAGCGAGAGAGAGTGTAGAAAACACCCAGAAGTGTGTGTGTGTGTGTTAGTGGGATGTCATTGCTGAACTTCTCTGTTCATTCTGGTAGTTGGAGTTATTGGAAGTGAGAAGACAGCAAGAGGAGGAAGAGAGGAGGAGGAAACCGCCCACGCCAGAGCCGGTCCAGGCGCAGGACGCAGAAACACAGCAAAGGTAAAAACCTCGCACACACATGTACCACAGCAAAGCGCGGAACTATAGATGTAATAGAAAACACGCGACATGCCATACAGATGTTTTTCTACACTATCAGGTAATGTGGTTTTGTAAATATTCAGTGCGGTTTCATTTCCTGATGTTGAGTGATGTTTAGGTTTGTTTAGGTTTTTAAGAAGCAGTGTTCTTAAAAAGAGTACTCTAATGTATTTCTATCAATTTATTAAGTATTTTAGTAAAATGTTATTAAATATATTCATATAAAAGTAATTAATTATAATATTAATAATAATAATATAAAAATATAATTGATTAATATAAGTAATATTTTTCTTCATATAAGAAAAATATTACAAAATATCACAAAAAATATTGATATGATATGCTTATATTAGTATTTTAAGTGTTATTGTAGTAAAAAATAATTAGTGGCTTCATGCTTAAAATAAGAAAATTGTCTGCCAATAAGGTCAGAAAATTATTCTTGTTTTCCTTTTAAATTATGATTATTTATTGGCAGATTTTTTTCTTTGTTTTAAGCAAAAAATTCACAAAATTGAGTCTTAAGACTTAATATAAAAAATTACATGTACTGTATTAATATAAATAAAATACTTGTGTTCATATATTATGTGTATTATTATTTTAGTAAACCAATTTGATATATCACAAAAATAATATAAACGTTATATAATTTAATATATTATATATATATATATATATATATATATATATATATATATATATATATATATATATATATAT
>NC_133380.1:4455618-4484890 GCF_049309525.1 Garra rufa | reverse complement strand
ATATATATATATATATATATATATATATATATATATATATTAATATTATGTTAATATATATTAAATTGTATATTTATATTAACATATGAAATGTATTATTTTACTAAAATAATACAAAATAATAAGTTATTAATTAAATATATATATAATATTTAGTATGAAATGAATTTAAATATTTATTTATTGTTATTGGTATTAATATAAATAATGTATTTGTATTAATTTATTATTGTATTGTTTTAGCAATTAAATACATTTTATAGATTAAGATTTGTATAAAATATAATGTATTTTATGTTAATATATCAAATGTATTATCTTAATAAAAATATATTTATAAAAGTATAAAACTAATATAATTACATATATACTTATATAAGTATTTTAATAATATTTAATAAATAATTCTGTATTTAAATTATATTAATACATTATAGTAAATAATGACACTAAATAAATATATTTAATATTAAGATGTATTAATATAAATAATATATTTAAATTATATTAATAATATATCATGTATTATTTTAATAAGACTAATTAAATACATTCAGTTGATTAAGATTAGTTTAAAAGTTATACAATTAAATTCATGTTTATGATATTAATATATCAAGTGCATTGTTTTAGTAAAAAAATAATTTCATTAATTTTATTTGTATATAAAATTAAAATATAATGAAAATATATTCTAAACAGTTGTATATATTTAGATTATATATATAAATATAATTTATTAATAAACATAAATAGAAATATAATGCTTTATGGGGGAAATAATTTTAGAATTTTTATTTTAAAATGTAATAAAGATTATATACATAATGCAATATAATAATAATACTAGTGAAAATTAAATAGAAAAAAATCTGCAATGTTTATTAAAAAATATGCTATATTCAATAGCAGCACTATAAATGAATGTGAAACTGATGCAAGTGTTCATATGTGACGATTTGTCTCTTTGTGTTTGTTTGTTTACAGAGAAGGAGAGCAGATTGCCCAGAATGGACTGCCATCAGACCAGGACTCTCCACGGGTTAGTTACCGCTCCTGTACTTACCCACAATACACTAGCAGTCCACAGACACCACGAACTACCGGCCAGGGACACTGAGAGTTCCCATGATGCTCTCTGATGATCCCAGGTTATCAGTGGACTTTTTATGAAGGCTTAATGACAATGCATCTCAATAACTTTGGTGTGTTTTCTGGACATGATGTGCCTTAAGATGCTAGTTTAAGTCATTAGAAATAAGCAAAAACAATTCAGCAATGCACAGTGGAAGCCTATGGGAAATATGGAGCAGTTGAAGCACTTACATTAATGCCTCCACACTAAAATCAATTGTCCTTCTTGAAGTTGAATGTATTTTTTAGGTGGATGAACTTCTGATTATGCACTCGAAAAACAGGAACATATACAATGGAGAAATTCATGTTCTTCCTCAGTCTTTTTGTCTCGTCTTTCAGAACAAATGTCTGAACATCCTTAAATCAAAATACATTTACTGAAGCAAAATGATATGAGATGAGAAGTATTAGTTTCTAAAATAAAATGCTAAACTTGTAATTTTCCCTTTTTTAAATTTCCCCTTGTTTTAAGCATAAAGTCAAAAAACAAGACTTAAAATAAAAATGTATTAATATAAATAATGTATTTGTGTTAATGTATTATTTTAATAAATTCATTTTAGTAATAAAATACATTTAATATATTAAGATAATATATACAATTAATATAATATTTATGTTAATATAAAAAGTCATTAAATACTTTTTTTTCATTTTACTTATTACATGTATTTATTTCTTAAAAATTTAATTTAATATTAAAATTAGTTAACAACTAATGTAAACTAATAAAAAAAGATTCTTGTTTTCCTTTTATATTAAGATTATTTTAAAATATAAAATAGTTGTGTTAATATATTACATGTATTTTTTGTGAATTTATTTTAGTAATTAAATACATTTAATATATTAAGATAAAGTATAAAGTTATTAATAAAATTATAATTTAGTAATATAAACAATAAATTCATATTATTAATATAAAAATCCTTTTATTAAATACATTTTTATCATTTTACTTATATTGCATGTATTGTTTTTAAAAGTAAATACATTTAATTTTGAGATTAGTTAACAACTAATATAAAAATGGTATTTTTGGTTGTTTTATGCATAAAGTCACAATTTTTAGCCTTTTTCAGAAAACAAAACCTAATATTAAAAAATACATAAATAAAATAATATACATAATATATTTGTGTTAATATAATACATGTATTATTTTAGTAAATTAATTTTAGTAATTAAATACATTTAATATTAAGGTTAGTTAACAACTAATGTAAACTTATATATAAAAAAATTTATTTTGTTGTTTTAAGTCACTAAATTTTGAGCATTTAAGACTTAATATTAAAAAATGTATTAATATAAATAATGTATTTGTGTTACAAGTATTACTTTGGTAAATTAATATTAGTAATTAAAAACATTTAATGAATTAAGACAAAGTATAAAGTTAATATAAACACATTTATTAATATAAATAATGTATCTATATTAATATAAAAAATGCATTAAATACATTGTTATAATTTTACTTATATTACATGTATTTTTAAATTAAATACATTTAATATTAAGAACTAATAACATTAACAACTAATGTAAACTAAAAAAAGAATTATTTTTGTTTAATGCATATAGTCAATAAATTTGAGTATTTTTCAGAAAACAAGACTTAATATAATAAAAAATATTTGTGGTAATTTTTTTACATTAGTTTATATTAGTTAACTAATTTAAAAAAAATAATATAAAAGTACAATTATACAAATATATTTAAGTTATTTTTTTATATTCAAATTAATACATTATATTTATATTAACTTCATAATAAAAATAAATACAATTAATTAATGAATTAATTAATTAGTTTACTAAAAATACATGCAATATATTACCACAAATATTTTATATTACCTTTTATATGTCTTGTTTTCTGAAAAATACTCAAATTTAGTGACTATATGCATAAAACAAAAATACTTTCTTTTTTTAATTTACATTAGTTGTTAATGTTATTAGTTCTTAATATTAAATGTATTTAATTTAAAAATACATGTAATGTAAGTAAAATTATAACAATGTATTTAATGCATTTTTATATTAATATAAACACATTATTTATATTAATAAATGTTTATATTAACTTTATACTTTATCTTAATATATTAAATGTATTTAATTACTAAAATTAATTTACCAAAATAATACTTGTAATACATTAACACAAATACATTATTTATATTAATACATTTTTTAATATTAAGTTTAATATTAGGTTTTCTGAAAAGTGCATTAAAATCAATTGCATTTACTTTTAAAAATAATACATGTAATTTAAGTAAAATAATAAAAATGTATTTAATTAAATGATTTTTTTTATATTAATATAAATATATTATTTATATAAATACCTTTAAGTCTTGTTTTCTGAAAAATGCTCAGAATTTTGTGACTATGCACAAAACAAAAATACCATTTTTATAATAGTTTATATTATTTGTTAACTAATCTTAAAATTAAATGCATTTAATTTGAAAAAATTATATTTACAAATATATTAACTTTATACTTTATCTTAATATATAAAATGCATTTAATTACTAAAATAATGCATGTAATATATTAACACAAATATATTAATATATTAAAATTGTATTTTATGCATTGAACTACATTTTGATGAATTGTTCAAAAAACAAGAATCTCAAGTCATTTTGCTTCTTAGATAAATGCATTTTGATTTCATAATGTTTTCATATTTGTACAGTGAAACAAGACAGAAATACTGAGGACGAACACAATTTTGTGATGTTTTCTCTATATCAATGGTGCTTTTATTCTAGATCTAGATGTCTGACATTACTGTACACACTCTTATTTACTGTAAAAGTGAAGCGTGCTTCCTCCTCTTGACATTATTTTCAGTTTTAACCGACAGTATGTGTGATGTGAGTCATATTGAACTGAGAGTTTTGCTTTAACACAATAGTTTTGATATTTAAATCCGCTCAAATGATCTGCCATGTTTTTGATAGTCTGCTTTTGCTTTCGTTTGTTGTGTTTGCGAAGTGAGCTTGTGAAACCGAAAGTCAATAGAACTAAAAGTTTGAGGTGATTTACCATAAAATGTTTTGATGTACTTTCAGTGTCTCTGTTATTGGTGTGGACGGACTTTCTTTACTATTCACTAGTGCACTAACAATAAATGAACTAAATCTCTCTCCACAGTTTGTATGTTGTATGTCCTGTACATATATTTGTCTGTAACCTCCTGTGACGTGATTATCAGTGCTTCTGTCTGTTTAAAACCATTGAAAACCTTTTTTATCAGACTTGAATTGCTCTCTATGAGAGTTTGAAAGGTTTTTAAGCAGAGATTTGAGTAAAGATGCACTAAAGAGGTTTTGTTTGAGTTCCTGAAAGCCGTTTTAGCGGAGCAGGACGCCGCTTGTGGTCCCGTCAGACGGGTTTTTGCGGTACAGTAACACATCTGGAGTGAATTCTGTGTGCTGTTGCTTTAAGCATGATGTTTTTCAATCAGTATATAAGTGAACTGATTGAGTTTTAGACATCTGTGATGTTTCCTGACCTTCTGCGGTGAATGTAGATCCGTAGTTTTCCATCTCGCATGATCTTTTTACCTCTGAAGTCAACATGAAATGGCGTTTAACACCTTATTAATTGTCTTATATGATGTGTTTATAGTATTATCTGACATTGATAACAATATCCAATGGCTTGCATGATGGCACATGCAAAATGAAGGACGTTATTGATGAAGTAATTATTAACAATGCATTTAAATGTGTTTATTTTTGTCTTGTTTTTCAGTACAGATATCTAAACATTAGTAAGTACTTAATAAATGAAAAATAATTGTAAAACATAATGACTTAACATTATTAATTTTTTGTATGTATATTAATAATATGTAAAGAATTAATATTAAAATTAATGTATTAATATAAATGATATATTTATATTATATTAATACTGTGCGTCATGTTATTTTAATAAAACAAATTAAATATATTAAGATAGGTATAAGTATTACAGTAATTAAGTATAATTTATCAGTATGAGTAATATATTTATATTAATATTTCAAGTATTTTTTTTTTAGTAAAGTAAAAAAAATATATAGTATTAAGTTCATATAAATAATGTAATTTATTAATATACATAAATAAAATTAATTTTAAGTTTAAGAACAATTGATCAAAATGATGGGACTTTTTTTCTTTAGATTTTTCTTTAGTTTTTAACTGATCTTAATATATGAAATATGTTTAATGTAATATTTATGAAAATAATACAGTAATATAAGTGTTTTATAAAATTATTCAACTATTTGTATTTGTTAGTTTAATACTAATATAAATATATTAAATTTGAAATTATATTTAATGATTTTTACTATGCTTAAAAAATAAAGAGTATTATTATATATGTATATATGATGTATGTTATTTAATTTTTTAAATATATACATATAGAATAAAATTATTATATAAATAAATGTAATTGATTAATATACATTAATATAAATAAAGTTATTTTTAAGTCTGGTTTTCTGACAAATGTATCAAAATAAAGAAACATAAAACATTTTTTTTATATATATATTTTATATTGTATTAGTTTTTAACTGTGTTAATATATGAAATATGTTTAATGTAATATTAAAAATATTTAATGTAATATTGAAAATAATACAGTAATGTGTATTTTTATAATGAAAAATGTATTTGTTGTTTTAATACTAATGTCAATATATTAAAACATATTTAACATTTTTTAGTAACATGTTAATACATTTTGATTTTTTTAGACTATGCCTAAAAAAGAAATATAAGAGTATTATATTAAACAATTATATGTATTTGTTTTATATTAATCTAAATATATATAATTATATAAAATATTATATATTTTTATATAATAATATACTAATCTATAAATGATATTTAATGATTTTTCTTAGTAAAAAATAGTAGTAAATATTATTTTACATATTATATCTAATACATTTTAGTAAAATAAAAAAAATGTATACATAAATACATGTATTTTTTTTTAATTGGTAAATTTAGTGACTTTATGCTTGCAACAAGAAGCATCTGCTAATAGGGTCAGAAAAATCAACTTAATTTTAAAAGAAAAACAAGTTTATTTTTCATTTACTTCCACTGGCAGACAATTTTTCTTGTTAGTATAAACTCATTTCATTTTGAGTCTTGAAATCTCAAGTCATTTTTATTCTAAAGTAAATGTATGTTGATTTAAGATTTTTTTTCTCTGTATTTCTACTGGAAAACGAGACAAAAATACTATGCAAAAATAATTTTTTGCAGTTCAAGTAGATTTAGTATCAGATCATGTTGACTTTATTCGCTTAATGGCCATTTCACTCCACTTTAATGAGATTGTCATTTCTGAATCAGCCAGTGTTGCTGTTTTCCTCCTAACAGTTTCTGAAACCATTCTTTCAGAATTCATCCTGTGTGACTGACTTTCTAAGTTGCTCAATGATGGTGAAGTGTTTGTTAACTGATGGCTGTGTGTTGGCAGGATGGAGTGGAAGGAGAGATGAACGGAGTGGCTGAGAGGAGCTCGAAGGAGCCCAGTCCCATCCCGTCACCGAGCGCAGAGAGACGAGCCAAAGGCAGTCAGTCGGCCACACTGCCGGCCAAGGGACAGGAGACGCCGTCTGCGCAGCTGGAGGGATTGCTGCACCGCAAACACGAGTGGGAGGGACACAACAAGAAAGCATCCAGCAGGTATGATAGTCACTGTCCAAAATTCACTTTGTTAAAGATCAGAATAAAATGCATGTTCTATAGCTACAACAGGATTATTATACACAACTAAAACCATGCACATTTTCAGTACTTGAAATAAACATTAATTTTAATTTATTAAAAATTAAAGCAGCATTTCTCATTTGCATTTAACTTGATGCATCAAATGTACTAATTCTAAAACTGAGATAATGTTAATAATAATAGTAGTAAAAAATAATGATATAAATTAAATACATTTTTAGTATGTATATTTAGAATATTTAAAAACAAATTCAAGTTTTATAAAAATTAAAATTAATGTGTTAATATAACTGCACATTTCATATATTAAGATTAGTATAAGTAATACAATTAAGTATAATTTATCAGTATGAGTCATATATTTATATTAACATTTTAAATGGATTATTTTAGTAAAAAATAATGTGAAAAAAATACATATAGTATAAAATTAAAATAATAATTTATTAATATGCATAAATATAAATAAAATAATTTTAAATCATTTTCTTAAATTTATTTAAATGAAGGGACTTTTTTCTTTAAGTTTAATGTCGTAGTAGTTTTTAACTGATCTTAATATATGACATATATTTAATTTAATATTTTTGATATTTAGTCTAAATCTAATTTAAATATTTTTAAATTATTTTAAAAAAAAATACATATAGTATAAAATTAAAATAATAATTTATTAATATGCATAAAATAATTTTAAATAATTTTCTTAAATTTATTTAAATGAAGGGACTTTTTTCTTTAAGTTTAATGTCGTAGTAGTTTTTAACTGATCTTAATATATGAAATATATTTAATTTAATATTTTTGATATTTAGTCTAAATCTAATCTAAATATTTTTAAATTATTTTTATTCTGTAAAATAAAATATGTATTTTAATACATTTGTCATTTTTACTAATTCTAAAACTGAGATAAAAATGAATTCAAACTACATAATAAAAACAACAAAATTACTACAACTTAATCTAAATGAACTAATTAAGAATCCTAAAAACAACTTACATGGAGAATTCAGTGAATTAATTAAATTAAATAGTATTTTACATAAATGAGTGAAACATTTAAATGACTTTATATGATGTTAAGAAAATATAATGTAAAAATATTTTTTTTGTTGATATATACACAATAGAATTACTAAAACTTCTACTCAAAATAAAATAAAAATGGAAAATACTAAATAAAAATAAATAAATATATATATATAATATTAAGTTACTAAAAATGTGCTAATTTAATTTAAACATTGCTGTTACTAAAACCATTTAAAATTGTACATTTATAAAACAAAAATATAAAAATATTAAATGATATAAATATTTAAAATAAAAAATAAACAAACTAAAAATAGAAACTAAAAGAAAAGATTATTGGTGTAGTTTTTACAAGGAAATATAATTTCAAACTACTGCAGATAAATCATTGTTGATAAATACACAACAGAATTAATCTTCAAAAAATAGAAAACACAAATTAAATATGTATGCATGAAACTGAAAAACACCATACATATGTCAAAAAGACAAATACAACAAAATGGCTAAACCTGGAGTAAAATTAAAATGTAAAATACAAAAAGAAAAACTAATTCAGAATATTTAAATAATAATAAAATACTTGAGGGATAATCATCAGGGATGCATTAAATTGGTCGAAAGTGACTAAAGACATTTCAAATGTTACAAATGATTTCTGTTTCTAAGAAATTGTTTCTTTTGAACTTTCTATTATTCAAAGAATCCTGAAAAACTAAATGTATCACCGTTTCCACAAAAATGTTCAGCAACATAACTGTATTTAACATTCACAATAATTTAGATCAGTTTGAATCAGTGAAACTCAGATTATCCTGCTTACTATTTAATTAAAACCATGCATTTTGCCATGCTTTTTATTAAATTTGGCGTACATTTCAAACCATGCTGATAAAACTTTTCCTGAACATCTGCAAATAAACGAGCCTCATATGGACATAATCATCATGTCAGAGTTTTATTGTTTGGCTCAGAAATCAAGATCACATCACATGAATCAGAATCGTAGAATAGTCAGGAATCACAGCTGAATGGATTCGTTTCTCCACTTGGATTGATGAAATGTCTTCATTAAAATGACAAACTGATCCAGATGTGCTAATGTGTGTTGTGTTTCTCATCAGATCCTGGCATAACGTGTACTGCGTCATCAATAACCACGAGATGGGCTTCTACAAAGACAACAAGAGCGCGGCTCAGGGCATCCCGTACCACAGCGAGGTCCCCATCAGCCTGAAGGACGCCGTTTGCGAGGTCGCCGTCGACTACAAGAAGAAGAAGCACGTCTTCAAGCTCAGGTGAGGAGGAGATCAGAGCACTCCAGTGATTTTAATGGGTGTTTTGTGTTTTTCTGCTGTGGCTGAACCTGCTGTTTTTCTTTCACACAGAGTTACTGATGGAAATGAGTATCTCTTCCAAGCCAAAGATGATGTAAGTCTGCTTTTATCATCACAACTTCACCATAACTCCAGTAATATTACACTATGAGCAAATATTGGAGTTTGTGATTCACTTTTGCACACATTGTTTAGCGGCGCCCTCTTGTGGTTCATGACTGAACTTTCATATGACAAAACAGACTAAAAAGAACGGAATGAACACTTCAGTACCTGAATTAATTGTAGCTCAATTTGTTAACTTTAAATTACATTCATTGATTTTATAGTCAAATATGTAATTCATTTGCAATTTGCAGCAATAGATAGATAGATAGATTTATAGATTGATTGAACCAGCCGGTTTTTGACCAGAAATGACACTAGCTTCTCCCAAAAGATAATAAGACGATGTTCAAGAGGTATCATGGTGGAAAAAAATTTTTCTCAGCTTTGAACAAAAAGTGGCATGTCCAAAATTATTCATACCCTTCTCAATAATCAATAGAAAAGCCTTTATTGGCTATTACAGCAATCAAACGCTTCCTATAATTGCTGAGCAGCTTTTTGCATGTCTCCACTGGTATTTTTGCCCATTCATCTTTAGCGATGAGCTCCAACTCTTTCAGGTTGGAGGGTCTCCTTGCCATCACCCTGATCTTTAGCTCCCTCCACAGATTCTCAGTTGGATTTAAGTCAGGACTCTGGCTGGGCCACTGCAAAACGTTAATGTTTTTGTCTGCTAACCATTTCTTCACCACTTTTGCTGTGTGTTTTGGGTCGTTGTCGTACTGAAATGTCCACTGGTGCCCAAGGCCAAGTTTCTCTGCAGACTGCCTGATGCTGTTGTTGAGAATTTTGATATATTGGTGCCGTTTACTGTGATTAGGTTCCCTGGTCCACCGGCTGAAAAACATTAGGTTCCCAGCACCATGTTTGACAGTGGGGATGGTGTTCTTAGGGTTAAAGGCTTCTCCTTTTTTACGCCAAATGAAGGCTACATCACTGTGGCCAAACAATTGAATTTTTGTTTCATCTGACCACAAAACAGAAGACCAGAAGTCTTCTTCTTTGTCCAGATGAGCATTTGCAAAGGCCAAGTGGGCTTTTGTGTGCCTTATCTGGAGAAGTGGTGTCCTCCTTGGTCTGCGTCCGTGGAACCCAGCGGTGTTCAGTGTCTGTTGGACTGTCCGCCTTGAGATGTTGCCACCAGCAGAGCCCAGATTCATCAGGATGGCCTTTTTTTTTACCTCTCTCACTATCCTCCTGGCCAGCACAGGTGTCACTTTTGGCTTCCGACCACGTCCTCTGAGATTTTTCACAGTGCGGAACGTCTTGTATTTTTTTTTTAAATATTTGCACTGTAGCCACTGGAACTTCAAAACATTTAGCTATGGTCTTATAGCCCTTTCCTGACTTGTGAGCAGCCACAATGCGCAGCCGCAGGTCCTCAGTGAGCTCCTTTGTCTTAGCCATGACTGTCCACAAACCAACAGCAGAGAGCTTCTGTTTTTCACCTGTTGAATAATTAGGATGCTTTAGAACAGCTTGGACTATTTGGAATGGTATAGAACTTTGGATTTTCCCAAAGACTGTGACAGTTTGCGAAGGGTATGAATAATTGTGGACATGCCACTTTTTGTTCAAATGTAAATAAAAGCTGAGAAATGTTTTTTCCACAATGATGCCTCTTGTATATCGTCTTGTTATCTTTTGAGAGAAGCCTGTGTCATTTCCGGTCCCAAAAAAACTTGCTGGTTGAATAAAAGTAACTTTGAGTCAGAATTTGCCAGGGGTATGAATAATTTTGGGCTTGACTGTGTATACTGTACGGAAGTATTTGTGAATGTGACTGATGGACTCTGTGTGCTGTGTTTAAAGGAGGAGATGAACACATGGATCCAGGCCATTCAGAACGCCGGCAGCGGCTCTTCGTCCTCCGAGAAATCGGAAATCACACCTAGCAACCAGAGCACGCCCGCCTCCAGCCGCGCCCACACGCTCCCGGCGACCGTCACCCTCACCACCGAATCCAGCCCCGGCAAACGCGAGAAAGACAAAGAGAAAGACAAGGAGAAGCGCTTCAGCCTCTTCAGCAAGAAGAAGCAGTAGACGCCCGAACGCGTCCCATTCGCTCATTCCCTCGATTTCTTTTACGACTTTCGACTTCCGTTCGTGTCCGCCCACCGGTGATATCCCAGCATGCAACGCTCATAAAGATGCCACACTCTGTGCCTGAAAACCCCGCCAATTGGGTCCAAAGTTGTACAAAACGGCAGAAGAAAAACGGAGTGTGTCGCGATTCGGGATTGTTTTTTTTTACGCTCTTAGGTTTCTATCGTGGTTGATTTTGAATTCCGACTATTGCTATCTCTCGTTTTTTGTAACCGTGTGTCATTGAGGGGTCTGGATATTTAAAACATTTCCTCAATTTTTATGAGGCTGTCTCACGAGATTCGTCGACAGTGGCGCTTCGAAAACGATTCCATTCGACCGATTGCGATTCACTTTAATGTCAGATTTTGCCTTTTATCGACTATACACTAATACGAACGTAGATTAATGTGGGCTTTCGCCAGCCGGACGAATGTTTGCTATATACAGAGAACTAGTAACCCGAATCATTTTTGACGTCACGCTATTATGATTTCTCTCGTTTAGTTGTCATTTCTCTTGGGTTTTATCATAATATATGTTTCAAATAATTCTAGTACAAAAGAGTATACAAATTAGATGTATTATAAACACTTTAAAGCATCAATGTTAAGTGAACAGTGGAACATTTACTGGTAAAAAGGTAATGTTACTCCAGCTTAAAAAAAAAAAAAAACGACAAAAAAAAAACTTGCTTGTGGGTTATAGCACTGAGCATTATCTTTTTTCCTCTTTGTTTTCTCGTTTGGGCTTCATCCCGCTCTCCCGCTCTCTTTGATACATAGTGCGCATCCCCTTCCGTCACTGTATCTATTGTAATGAGATTTTCATCTACTGCACAATCAAAAAGCATCATTATAGGAATGAAATCCTCGCCGTGTCGGGCGTCCTGAGTGCGTATAGATCCTCAGATGTATGAAACCGCACCTGTAGACTTTAACCTCCCTGCCCTGTTAAATATGTGCGATGTCATTAAATGCTTTTAAACATTACCTAGTGTTGTGTCTTGTGTCATTTTCTGTGTGGCGTTATTTTAGATAGTTTATTCATCAGAAACAGCAAATCAGCATATTAGAATGATTTCTGAAAGATCATGTGACACTGAAGACTGGAGTAATGATGCTGAAAATGCAGCTTTGATCACAGGAATAAATTACATTTTAAAATGTATTCAGATGGAAAACAGATATTTTAAATAGTAATAATATTTCACAATTTTATTGATTTTTTTGTATTTTTAAGATTTTTTTTTATTTAAAAAAATTTCCACAAACTGTTTTCAACATTGATAATAATCGGAAATGTTTCTTGAGCAGCAAATCAGCATATTAGAATGATTTTTGAAAGATCATGTGACACTGGAGTAATGATGCTGAAAATATAGCTTTGATCACAGAAATAAATTACATTTTAAAACATAAATAGTAATATTTCACAATATTACAGTTTTTTTCTGTATTTTTTAGATTTTATTTGATCAAAAGTGACAAAAGCTTTCAGTTTTAAACTAATTCTGTTCTTTCAAACTTTTTATGCATCAAAGAATATCAAATATTACAAAAATATTAACTGTTTTCAACATTGATAATAATCACAAATGTTTCTTATTTATATAAAAATAAAAAAATAAAATATTATCATTTTTTCTTTAATCACAGGAATAAATTACATTTTAAAATTTTCAATATTCACTTGAAAAACAGATATTTAAAACTGTAATAATATTTCACAATTTTATTGATTTTTTTTGTATTTTTAAGATTTTTTTTATTTACAGAAATTTCCACAAACTGTTTTCAACATTGATAATAATCGGAAATGTTTCTTGAGCAGCAAATCAGCATATTAGAATGATTTCTGAAAGATCATGTGACACTGAAGACTGGAGTAATGATGCTGAAAATACAGCTTTGATCACAGGGATAAATTACATTTTAAAATTTATTCAGATGGAAAACAGATATTTTAAATAGTAATAATATTTCACAATTTTATTGATTTTTTTGTATTTTTAAGATTTTTTTTTATTTAAAAAAATTTCCACAAACTGTTTTCAACATTGATAATAATCGGAAATGTTTCTTGAGCAGCAAATCAGCATATTAGAATGATTTTTGAAAGATCATGTGACACTGGAGTAATGATGCTGAAAATACAGCTTTGGTCACAGGAATAAATTACATTTTAAAACATAAATAGTAATATTTCACAATATTACAGTTTTTTTCTGTATTTTTTTAAGATTTTATTTGTTCAAAAGTGACAAAAGCTTTCTGTTTTAAACTAATTCTGTTCTTTCGAACTTTTTATGCATCAAAGAATATCAAATATTACAAAAATATTAACTGTTTTCAACATTGATAATAATCACAAATGTTTCTTATTTATATAAAAATAAAAAAATAAAATATTATAATTTTTTCTTTAATCACAGGAATAAATTACATTTTAAAATTTTCAATATTCACTTGAAAAACAGATATTTAAAACTGTAATAATATTTCACAATTTTATTTTTTTTGTATTTTTAAGATTTTTTTTTATTTACAGAAATTTCCATAAACTGTTTTCAACATTGATAATAATCGGAAATGTTTCTTGAGCAGCAAATCAGCATATTAGAATGATTTTTGAAAGATCATGTGACACTGGAGTAATGATGCTGAAAATACAGCTTTGATCACAGGAATAAATTACATTTTAAAACATAAATAGTAATATTTCACAATATTACAGTTTTTTTCTGTATTTTTAAGATTTTATTTGATCAAAAGTGACAAAAGCTTTCTGTTTTAAACTAATTCTGTTCTTTCGAACTTTTTATGCATCAAAGAATATCAAATATTACAAAAATATTAACTGTTTTCAACATTGATAATAATCTCAAATGTTTCTTATTTATATAAAAATAAAAAATAAAATATTATAATTTTTTCTTTAATCACAGGAATAAATTACATTTTAAAATTTTCAATATTCACTTGAAAAACAGATATTTAAAACTGTAATAATATTTCACAATTTTATTGATTTTTTTTGTATTTTTAAGATTTTTTTTTATTTAAAAAAATTTCCACAAACTGTTTTCAACATTGATAATAATCGGAAATGTTTCTTGAGCAGCAAATCAGCATATTAGAATGATTTTTGAAAGATCATGTGACACTGGAGTAATGATGCTGAAAATATAGCTTTGATCACAGGAATAAATTACATTTTAAAATATATTCAGACAGAGAACAGATATTTTAAATAGTAATAATATTTCACAATTTTACAGTTTTTTTCTGTATTTTTAATATTTTATTTGATCAAAAGTGACAGTAAAGACATTTATGTTACAAAAGCTTTCTGTTTTAAACTAATTCTGTTCTTTCGAACTTTTTATGCATCAAAGAATCTCAAAAACTAAAAAATATTAACTGTTTTCAACATTGATAATCACAAATGTTTCTTATAATTTATATAAAAATAAAAAAAATATATAATTTTTTCTTTAATCACAGGAATAAATTACATTTTAAAATTTTCAATATATACAAATGAAAAACAGATATTTAAAATTGTAATAATTTTTCAGAATTTTACAGATTTTTCTGTATTTTTAAGATTTTATTTGAATTTTATTCGATGAAAAGTGACCGTAAAGACATTTACTGTATGTTACAAAAGATTTCTGTTTCAAGCAAATGCTGTTCTTTTGAACTTTTTATGCATCAAAAAAATCTCAGCTTCCACAAAAATATTAACTGTTTTCAACACTGATAATAGTTTTCCTCAGCAGCAAATCAACATATTAGAATGATTTCTGAAGGATCATGTGACACTGAAGACTGGCCTAATGATGCTGAAAATTCTTTTTCTGTATTTTTAATATTTTATTTTAATGTTCATTGTATTTAAATAGAGCATTTGTGAGCAAAGAGAATTAAAAAATGACATTTTAGAGTTTTTTGAAAATTGAAAAGTTTTGAATGGTAGTGCAATACTTTTAATAGTAATCTGTTCATATATCAAGTTTTTGTTTATTAATTAATACTTTTATTCATCAAGGATGCATTTAATTAATCAAAAGTAACAGTAAAGACATTTATAATGCTACAAAAGGTTTCTATTTCAAATAAATGCTGTTCTTTTCAACTTTTATTCATCCAAGAATCCTGAAAAAATATAATGTATCTCAGTTTTCAACATTGATGATAATCAGAAATGTTTCTAAGCAAATCAGCATATTAGAATGATTTCTGAAGCATCATGTGACACTGAAGAATGGAGTAATGATGCTGAAAATACAGCTTTGATCACAGAAATAAATTACATTTTAATATATAATCAAATATAAAACAGTTGTTTAAAATTGTAATAATATTTCACATTTTACTATATTTTTAAACAAATAAATGCAGTCAAAAATGTTACTGACCTCAAACTTTGCAATGGTAGCAAAAGTCTCCATTTGCTCCTTGTTTAATCTGATTTCTGCCTGGGAGAAACAATTAGGATATTAAAGAGATCTTGCTTATTTTTCATCTTCTCTGTGCTCGTGTGTGTTGCTGTAAAGCTTTTGGGGGCAACACCTCAGAACTTGTAAGGCAACACACCATCTGTGATCTCCATATGTCTGTGATTAGTTCATGAGGTTTCAACCTGCTGGTTTAGCAAAGGACACAAAACTCAACATCACACACACCAGGACAACCTTCACACCAGAAAACTCACAATCAGCACCACTTCCTGTTGTGTGACTCAAGCTTTTGTCTGAAAGAGCAGCTCACATCCTCTAACCTGCTGGGAAAGATCTGTTCAATATCTTAAATTATCTCTTCTTCAAGTTTCAGAGCCAAGTTTTCTTGGGATGTTACACAATTTCTTTAATGTTATGAAGTGTCTACTTAAACACCAATCCATTAGAAATCAATAGATAAACCTTGCATAGGCAACAAAGTTATGGACTGTTTTCCGAAAAGCAGTTTTCTTATATTTTCCAGTGCATTTGTTGCTAATTAGTCCTCTAGTAATCAGATTAGATCAGGTCAGTGTCATTAAATCAGCTTTTAAATGCAGGTTTTACCCAGACTCACCCCAGACCAAGAGACTGATATCATGATGTCTACTTTATGTAAGCACTGCAATCCCGACATTTTACTCTGATTTTACACTTTAAACACGGTTTATTCCATAGATTTGAGACTGTTAATCTGTATAATAATTAGATTACTCAGCAACAATCCTGCGTATTATAATCAATTAAATAAACCCCTATAATTTGAATGAAAACATTAAATATGGCTCTACTCTGATTATAGTCTACAGCAGTCATTCCCACAAGTGTGTCGCGGGAGATTTTGTTTGGGTCGCCAAGTCGAGCACTATATTTCAGTGTGATATACTCTTGATTAAAATTTATATGTGTAGTTCACCTATTAGCCGCACGAGGGAGCTCTTCTTCTTTTTTTTAAGTGGTTGTTTTGTTCTTTAGCTGCGCACTCGTCTCAGACTATATTTATTTTGTATTCTTATGTATTTTGCCTCAAAGTATCTTACTTGAGTAAACGTGGTCACAGTGGGTGCATAAAGTTCTCAAAAATATTTCAGTAAGAAACTTGTTTTTGATTTAACTTAATGTTCATATTATTCTGGTAGATGTGCAAAGCATTGAATGTTATATGAAAGGCATGCATTGATTCTGTCTGGTTTTATTGATGATAGGAAGAAAAACAAACGATTAACTGCCCTATTTTGCACTTTGTCCCATTAAGTATAAATTGTGTACACTGTAATGATGAGAATATGAAAACAAATGAGATGCCTTGTCAACTCTTCCTTTCTCATTTCACCTCTGCATTTTACTTCTTGTCAACAACAGGTAAATAAAAAAAAATGTGCTTTGTCAAATATCTTTATCTCTTTTAAATAGTTAAGTGGAAGCTTAACTGACCTTAAAAATGGTCATACATATTTTGTTAATGCATAAATTCTCTTCGTGATATCTGAACTATATGGGCCTAATGTTTTTTGGGTCACAAGGATTTATCGACTTTAAAATGTGGGTCCCCAGAAAAAAAAGTTTGGGAAACACTGGTCTACAGCACATTTTAAGTGTTCACAAAGCTAATGTAGGATTTTAAAAACAAAATACTGATAATTAAACATCACGAACGCTTTCTAATTTATATGGACATGCCTGGATGTTTGTACATCGCTGATGTTATTTCTTTCCTTAAATGTGAGGTAAAGCTTCATTCATTTGTTAAGATCGTGACAAATGCACTGAGCTCTTTAGTCACGTGAGTCCGTCTTAAGCAGCATCACTGGTCTCGGGATTTCCTTCCACTGGGGGATGCTGGGGATGCCCTTTCCGGTGTCCTCTCCGTGACCGTGAACATGTGCACTCGCACGCAAACACGTCTCACATCCAAACGCAAGCACAGCATTTACTCATAGACTAGCAGTTTTGCAGCATGCAATTCATTTTTTACTAACGTTAGTCAATATTAATGTTAATGGGTGATTCGAGGCTTAGTCCACAAGTCCATGAGCAGATCCTGTAGAGAAGAAGAGGAGAGACACTCATAGGAGAATGAACAGACAGCACTGAACATCTGACAAACAGCAGATCACTAATTATATTAAGGGAATAATTTGATATCTTGAATCATTTGATTTAGATCGGGAGTTTGAAGGGCGTATCTTTTTTATTTTATTATTTTCCCCTTCATTTTTTCAAAACAGTATAAAACATCAAACCATTAAGACAATACAATCATAAAAAGAAAAAAAGAGAAAAAAGAAAGAAAATATACATAGATACAAATGTGTTGCCAGGTTAACAGAAAAAAAGTAATACATTTGCATCTTAAGAGGGCACACAGGACAAATATACACAAATTTAAACTTTTAATAAAAAAATAAAAATAAAATAATATATATATATATATATATATATATATATATATATATATATATAATTAAAATAATTAAAAAAATTAAAAATGTATATTTTATATAAATAAAAATAATTATATAAAAATAAGTTTAATAAAAATTTAATAATAATATAACTATAATTAAATGATGTAGTGAAGTAAAATTATGAAAATGAAGTAAAATAAGTAAAAATATTAAGTTTCATTTTTTAATTATTTATTTATGTTGATAAAATAAAATATATTATTAGAATGTTTATTAGTGCTATTTAATGTTGTAAAATTTATTAGAAAAATGCCTTTAAAAATATAATAGTGTTCCTTCTAGCACTTTTGATCGTTTCCTAATATGCTTTTGGTATCTCCATACATGTTGTTGTGTACAAAATAATACAACATGAATGTGTTGATATAATATTTTAATATAATATAATACAAAACCGTATTGCGAATGTTCTTGGCCGATGACCCGTATGTTCAGCACGTTGGACAGCGCGTGCTGAGCGTTCATGGGATTTGAAGTCATTTCCGCGCGGTTGCGCGTCACTGGCGACCGTTTAGAACTACCACTCCCATGATCCCTTGCGCGGCTTCGCTTTCTCTGCTCTTCGGCATCATCGGAAACGGGCCACAAGGCGTCGTAGTAACCAAGCCGAATGGCTTACTAGAAACCAGAAATCATATTCTCTAAAATATTACGCCAATAACTCGACTCAAATCGCCTCTACGCCCTCAACGCTGCGCCGACTTCGCGGTGGAGGGATTAATCCACCTAAACCAGCTCGCGCGGCTCTTTTCCTCCGTTTGAGAATGAAGATTTTTGCATCTCAGACTCGGTTGCTGATGATTCAGTGATCCGGATCACGCCAGGAATGGAAGAGTTTGCTCGAGTCTCACCGGGAATCGAAGAGCTTTAGGCGAAAGTTGAACAGCATGAAGACGTTTTTGGGGAAGGTCTGATTATCGGTGCGATGCAGGGCGGTCGAGAATCGTCTGACGGCTGAAATCGTGGAGGTTTTCTCAAATCCCGGAGGCAAACACGCCGACTTTTGCCCTTTAGAGCAGATTAATAGCACGGTGGCTTTCAGGTTCGTCTCCTTGGTGAAGACCTGAAGTCTTTGCAGCCTCTGCAGCCCTTTAAAGACGTCCAAACCTCAGTGTGGTAAAGGTGTGCAGCTTGCAGGAGGATGTTGTAGATGCATTTAGATCAAGATCAGCTGCTAAGAGTTGTTTTTAACGCTAATGCACAGATTTAGCATGCTTTTTGAAGGTTTTTATACTCTAAAACCTCATGAAATGGCTGGTAGGTGGGACCAACTATTCCAATATGAACATTTGTAATCACTCTTGACTTTCATACTTTCATTGACTGCATTCCCTTTAATCTGGATCTAAATATCAGCATCTTTCTATCATTTTAGCCTGATTTCTTTATGACACCCAGTGGGATCTTCAAACACCCTTCCCTGCACAGGTGACCCAGCTTGTGTTCCAGTTATGATGCCTGCGCTGCATGCATGAACTTCAAGACTGTGTTGAATGGTGGCAGTGCCATAGGGTTGGTGTTGCCCTGAACCGGTGTCAGAAAGGCTGTTGTGTCTTTGACCTCCAAAGAGCCTGTCTCCGTAGAACGTCCACTGTTAGACAGCTAAATGACACTTTTGTGAATGGTAGACAATTGCAGATCCTGAGAGCATGGCAGATAAGACGGCTCCCCACTGTCAGCTGAGGCTGGAGTGGATTCATGGATACAGAGGACATCAGTGCAGGAATAACCTGTACTACACCGCGGGGAAGGAGATTGTGTATTTCGTGGCTGGAGTCGGAGTGGTTTACAACACCAGAGAACACACACAGAAGTTCTACTTGGGACACAACGACGACATCATTAGGTAAGATGATGCTCTTTAGAACAGTTTGCATTGTGAGTTTGTGACATTGAAAATATCCAAAAGTTACCATGGGGTTACCATGCACTATGCATAGTAAATTAACATGGCAGTCCTTCAGTATCATGATAATACCATGTTTTTAGAATATATGTACTGTGGTACTGTCATTGTATATTTGGAATACCATAATATCAAGTTTTATGGACATATATTATGGCAATCCCACATTTTCTTGGACATGTACCATTATGATACATTTTTTTGGACTTTTACCATGGATAATGCCATTGTATTCTTTGAAATGCTACAAGATATTTTATAAAAACATTTGTAAATTAACATAACATCGTTCCGTATTATTGTATGCAACAAAATGCCATGATAATACCATGTTTTCTAACATGTAACATGGTAATTGTGTGGTATTTCTTAGAGAACCATGATATCACAATTTTTTGGGACAAATACTATGGCAGAACCATTGTATCTGCACAATCGTGGTAAGAAAATACCATGTTTACTAATATGCACCATGGTAATGTCATAGTATTTCTTTGAGAACCATGATATTACAATTTTTAGGCATACTATTGCAAAACCATTGGTGATACCATGTTTTTTTGGACATTTACCAAGGTAATATACCATTATATTCTTTTAAACGTGACAAGGTATGATATAAATACCATGGTAAATTAACATAACATCTTTCAGTGTCATTGTATGCAACAAAATGCCATGATAATACCATGTTTTCTAACATGTAGCATGGTAATTGCATGGTATTTCTTAGAGAATCATGATATCACCATTTTTTGGACAAATACTATGGCAGAACCATTGTATCATCACAATCGTGGTAAGAAAATACCATGATTATATCATGTTTTCTAATATGTGCCATGGTAATGTCATGGTATTTCTTGGAGAACCATTTTTTTTTTTGGACAAATACTAAGGCAAAACCATGGTAAATTAACATAACATCTTTCAGTATCATTGTATGTAACAAAATACCATGATAGTTCCATGTTTTCTAACATGCACCGTGGTAATTTCACACTATTTCTTGATAAAACATGATATTTCCATTTTTTTGGACAGCTACTATGGCAAAACCATTGGTGATACCATGTATTTTGGACATTTACAATAGTAATACCAATGTATTTTTTAAGCAGCATGACATTTCATACATATAGCATGGTAAATTAATATATAAGCACAATCATGGTAAGAAAATACCATGATAATACCATGTTTTCTAATATGTACCATGGTAATGTAATGGTATTTCTTGCAGTACCATATCGCAATTTTTTGGGCAAGTACTATGGCAAAACCATTGGTGATACCATGGTTTTGGACTTTTACCATGGTAATACCATTGTATTTTTTAAGCAGCATAAAATTTCATACATATACCATGGTAAATTAATATATAAGCACTAATCATCGTAGGAAAATACCATGATAATACCATGTTTTCTAATATGTGCAATGGTAATGTAATGGTATTTCTCGGAGTATGATGATATTGTAATGTTTTTGGACAAGTACTATGGCACAACCATTGGTGATACCAATTTTTTTTTTGGACATTTACCATGGTAATGCCATTTTATTTTCTAAATGGCATGACATTTCATGCATATACCATGATAAATTAATATATCAGCATCAATCATGGTAAGAAAATACTATGACAGTACCATATTTTCTAATATGTACCATGGTAATGTCATGATATTTCTTGGAGTACCATGATATCACATTATTTTGGAGAAATACTGTTGGAAAACCATTGGTTATACTATGTTTTTTGGACATTTACCATGTTAAAACCTTGTATTTTTTAAACAGCATACAATTTTATACATATACCAAGGTAAATTAATATATCAGCACTAATCATGGTAAGAAAACATCACATTATTTTGGAGAAATACTATGGGAAAACCATTGGTGATACCAAATAAAGTTGACTTTGAAGTTTTTTTGTATGTTTACCATAGTATTGCCATCATATTTTTAAGTATAATGGAATTGCATGCATATACCATGGTAATTTAATATATCAGCGCCATCATTGTAAAAAAAAAATACCATAATAAAGCCATGTTTTCTAATATGTGCCATAATAATATCATGGTATTTCTTGGAGTACCATAATATCGCTATATTTTTTGGCAAATGCTATAGCAAAACCATTGGCGATACCAATCTTTTTTGGATATTTACCATGGTAATGCCATTTGTATTTTGGTACATGGTAAATTAATATATCAGCACCAATCATGGTAAGAAAATACTATGATAATACCATGTTTTCTAATAAATGTAATATTTTCCTGGACGTGTACCACAGCAAATTGTGCGTTTTTCATACATTTACTATAGTATTGCCATGGTATTTAAAAAAAGAAATAGATTACATGTGAATACCATGGTACATGAATAACAATTGATGTTATATATCATAATATTATCATCTGTTAGTGTGTTTAATGGTTGTTTGTTGGCTGTGTAGAGTTGATAGTAGTCGTTCCTCTGTGATAAAGCGGTTTGTATCTGAGACACCTGATGCTATCTGAATGTTCCATCCGCACATTTATCAGACTGTCGTCTCCCGGACAGATCAATGCTTCACAATCACATACGGCCCTGGAACAGGCGAGGGGTCAGGACTCGCTCCTATACTGATTATATCACTGAGCAGCAGCAGCAGCAGGGTTTGGGAGTGAAATGGCAGCAGGGTGACCCTAATGGAGGGCAGCGCTTCTGTAAAAAGCCTTTTCTTGTTCAGCAAAGCTATGTGATTTTTCTCCTGAAGGGAGAGATGGGCCGATACGCTGAGGAAGTGACCGCAAATTTTTTTTTCTCACTCTCGCCTCCAGGTGAACTTGTGTAAAAGAGGACGCTTGTGTTTCTAGCAGCGCACAAAAAATATTTAACATAAACAACTGAATAAACTTGTAATGTTATGCATATTTGATAACTAAATGAATCGGTCCGATTTATGCAAAAACATTTGTAAAATTTAAATAAAAGTTTATTGGAGTATGTTTTACAAGAAAATACCGTTTTTTATACTTACAGATTTTACACTTCATTCAATTTGCAATTCAATTTTAAATTTTAATTCAAGTTTCTACACCCTTTTTTTAGTGTAGTATTAACAAACTCCTTGTTTTAAATACACAATAGCCAGGTTTGTATATTTATTATCAATAAATCCAATAAGTTTTAGCACATTTTAACTAATCAAATATTGCTTTTTAAATTTTTGGGGGGGATTTTATGATTAAATAATCAAATAGATGCATATAATTAATAATAAACTATTACTTTTTTGTTAGCTTTTTTCTTTATTACTGAGTTTTATCTCCTCCAAGTTTATTAATTTATTTATATTAAATTCATATAGATGCTTATAATTAATAATAAATTGTGCCATGATTTTGTAATTTTTTTCTTTATTCCTGAGTATTTTATTTATTTTGCATTATGCTTATAATTAATAAAAGAAATTTCATTCTTTTCATTATTCCTGAATTAGTTTTTTTTATCACATTAAGTTTATTAGTTTGTTTATATTAAATATAGATGCATATAATTAATAATAAACAATGGCATGATTTTTTAATTTTAGTTTTTTCATTATTCTTTTTTAATCACATTAAGTTTATTAGTTTGTTCATATTAAATACATAGAGATGCGTATACTAATAACAATGAACTTTGCCATGATTTTTAACTTTAATTTAATTTTTTTATATTTTATTTATTTTGCATCAAGTTTATTAGTTTATATTAAATGCATATGCTTATAATTAATAATAAACAATGTTATGATTTTTATTTTTTTTTATTTTTTTATTATTCCTGCTTTTTTGCATCACACTGTTTGTTATTAGTTTGTTTATATTAAATGCATAGAGATGCATATAATTAATAATGAACTCTGCCATGTTTTTTTTTTATTATCCCTGAGTTTTTATTGATTTGGCATCACATTAAGTTTATTAGTTTATATTAAATGCATATGCTGATAATTAATAATAAACAATACCATGATGATAATTTTTTTCTTTATTCTTGAGTTTCATTTATGTGGCATCACGTTAAGTTTAATAGTTTGTTTATATTAAATACATATAGATGCATATAATTAATAATAAACAGTTTTTTGTTTTTTCCTTTTTTCCTGATTTATTTAGTTATTTTTTGCATCACATTCAAATACATAAATCTTAAATTTAGGCTTAATTTTGAGTGAGGGTGAAAGATTTGGTATTGATCATACCCCAGAAAACTAATTAAAAATGCTGGTTTCTAGTTTGCATCTTGCATTTCAGTAGATGTTTGCATAAACATTTGGTTTATGGACTGCGCTGTGACAGAAAGCCAAGCTGATTTAGCAATATTTAGTCCTGTTTACATTTGCCAAACTATCAAATCCAAGACGTCCGCGTAACGCCATCTCTGTTTGCACTCGAGGGTGGGATGCTATTCTTGTCATCTGATTCCATTCGCAGCAATTATCATCTTGCCCACAACCTGATCACTCAGATATAACTATCATGTTTGTTTATAATAAGGTTTAATTGCTTGGTTAAAGTTAGAGCGCAGGTTACTCTCTGTGAACCAACTGCATTATGGGATGCAGAGGTGTCTTGTTTTAGGCCGAGCCTGCAATTGATGGATTTGGTAATTAGCATTAATTGTCTCAAGTGTCCCGTCACCTCGTTAAGCAGGTCTCTCTGTAATGTGCACCTATAAACGGAAACCACAGGACGGCGTTTGTGTTATTGCACTAATTGTGTATGTTAGACATTCAGTGTTGTTGGCTTTGGCCAGATTGTATTTTATTAGAGAAACACACACACACACACACACACACACATACTGGTCATGGTTGACGTCGACTGAAGAGTATATTAACCCAGTTCATCTCGCTGCCTGAGGGGGAACTTTGCTATTAAAAGTCACATTAAAAGTACTATGCAGAAACACACAGGATGCCAGTGGCGCTGAGGTATAAAATGTGCTTTTATTGCAGTCGAGAGCCAAATCTAATGAACTTAGTATCATTTTGAGCTACTTTAGAGCAGCCTGGTGTTTTACACAATGATAATGCAAGGTGTTTCAGTTAATTGTCAGTGATTTGTACAAATCTAAGAGTTAATCTCTTGAAGTAAATTATGTTAAGGAGAGGTTTGCTCTTATTATTTATTATATGCTTATTTATTTATGCAAAAAGTAAACCAAATTATTTCTAGAGACCAGAATAATCAGAGATGTGTTGGTGGTCTAGTTTGTTTAACAGGTGCGCAGTCTTAAAATATACACTACCAGTCAAAAGTGCTTGAACTGTATGATTTTTAATGTATTAAAAAGTACAGCAAAATCTGTAAAAAATTGAAATATTTTTACTATTTAAAATAACTGTTTTGTATTTGAATTTATTTTAAAATGTAATTTATTCCTGTGATTTCAAAGCTGATTTTATTGCATTATTTCTCCAGTCTACAGTGTCACATGATCCTTCAGAAATCATTCTGATATTCTGATTTGATGCTCAAAAACATTTGTTATTACTATTATATATATATATATATGTATATATGTATGTGTGTGTGTGTGTGTGTGTGTGTGTGTGTGTGTGTGTGTATATATATATTGTATATATTATTATATATATATTATATGTATATTATTCGATTCCCTTTGAGATGTGTTACTTTAGCATTATCAGCACTAGAAAAAAATATTTTTCAAAGTTGTAAATACAACGTATAAATGATTGGAAAATTAAAAATTATTTAAAAATGATAGAAAAAAATAATATATTTAATTTTAATTTATAAAAATAATTATAAAATAAAAACTATTGAAAAATAAAAACCAAATATAAAAATAAACAATTTTTGGAGTATGTTTTTCAAAAACACTATTTCAGTCTTTCATTTTAAATAAAAATAAATGTAATTAAAAATAATGTGTTACTTTGTTTTGAAATGTACTAGACATTTCTGTGTAAAGTTTGTTTCAGAATTGGAATAATAATACACACTTAATTTTTATGCAGAATAAACAGTAACACAATAATTTCCTGTAAAGCACAAACAAATTTGACTTTGACTTTGATATTTGTATTGGAAAACGAGACAAAAGCACTAACACATTATTTGCAGTGATTATGATAGATATTATCGATCCTCTTAAAGAATTATTTTCCCTTCAGTTGGGTTCTTGAGTAGCTATTAGGGATGCACTGATCCGACTTTTTCAGTCCCGATACCGATGCCTGGGCTTTGTATATCTGTCGATACCCGATACCGATCCAATACCATTGTTGAATTAATAATAAACTGCATACCTTCCACCTTAGAAGAAACTAAAGGCACCAAACTTTCCTAACTAAACATTACCCTCCTAACTAAGACAAAACAGAGGAAATGTGTTGAATACTTATTTATTTGTTATTTAAAGAACAATTGTGCATTCAAATTGAAAATAGAATGTAATTAAACTTCTTTCAAATAGAATGTAATCAAACTTCAAAAAAGAGAGGAAAAAAACTATTTTTTCAATATCAGGGCCGATATCCGATCCTAATATCGGATCGGTGCACCCCTAGTAGCTATGGTTCTTTAAAGATTAAACACATTTTTGATGTTTCATTCTAGGTTCTTCAAATCAGTTTTTTGTTTTTTCCGGGTCCTTCTAAAGACCTGTGTTGAAGAATCTGCCGTTTTGAGTAGTCTAGATTATCCACTGACTAAAGAGATTTCGTTGAGTCAAAGCGCTCATTGTTCTTGTTTGTCTCAGCATGAAGGGCAGGTGTTGGGGTCGCTCCATCAGCCCGTATCTGACCCCGAACACAGCGAGATTAGCCCAGCAATTGAGCTCTTAACCGAGGGCAGACGCTCCGTGGAATTACTGTAAGCTCAAATTCCATGCCCGTCCGTGTGAGACAGCCGAGGACGTGTTTATTTGCTTTTTCTTGTTCCTGTCTTGTCACGGTTTTGGATATGCATGATTTCGAGAGCTCATTAGGACTAAAACAATCTGACTACTCATTCCATTAAAGCTCTCGTCGGAGATGCGTTCATAATTGCATTATTCTAATGAACAGATCCAGCTCAGTCATTGCCTTTTCATTTTTTTTTTCTGCACTTAAAAATAGCAAATGGAAATTTAAACAAGTAACTTGTGATTAGAATTTAAATTAATTTATACCACAACAGTGTTGCGTTTCAGACTATAATTGAGGTGTTGATTAGTTTTGTTTAATAATTCAGCTATTAGAGCTTCATATCATCAAGTGGAGACACTGTTTTTTCATGCACCTGTCAAGTTTGAGATTTTGGTGTTTCATAAAGTGTTTTTTCAGACTATTGTGGAAAGAAAACACCCAAAAGACACCATTAAGTGTTTCTTTTATAGCACTTTATCTATTTGTGTCAATAGATTTCTATCACAATCCATATTTTTAAAGGCTGTTTTATTAAAATAAGTTTTTTCTCCTACACTGAGCCATAAATCTCCACTTCAGTAACACTTACACACATTAAACTTTAAATTTTTACAGAGGGATTTGTTCATATATAATTTGCTTGATTTTATACATTTTATTCCCCCCAAAATAGTAAAAAAAAAAAAAAGTGAGATACCCAAAATCCCCTTTGTAAAAACATTTGACTCTAATGTCAAAAAATAATTTAAAAATAGAATTTTGAAACTGACTTCATCCAGTGTTTAGATTTTTGTACAAGAAATGTATGCATATTTCATTAAATAATAATTTTAGAAAACTTGTAATACAAAAAATGTTTGCAATTATCAATGTAATCAGTAAATTGGGTAAGTAAGGTGATAACTATTAGTTATTTTTTTTTAACCTATTTACCTGCAGAGGTAACTTCCAGAACAAAAATTTACAGATAATTTATAGTTTTAATAATTTGTTTTTTGAGGAAAACATTTCAGGATTTCTCTCCATATAGTGGACTTCTATGGTGCCCGCGAGTTTGAACTTCCAAAATGCAGATTGAATGCAGCTTCAAAGGGCTCGAAACGATCCCAGCTGAGGAAGAAGGGTCTTATCTATCTTATCTGTACAAAAACTTTGCGTGTACCCTGTGTATTCGGGTTCAAGACAGTTAGGGTATGTCGAAAAACTCCCATCTTATTTTCTCTATCTTAAAAATCGCCCTGTGTTGCTGTTTTACCTTTTTTTTGGAAGTGGCATTTGATCTTTTTTGTGTGTCATTCCATCACTTGCTCACCAATGGATCCTCTGCAGTGAATGGGTGCCGTCAGAATGAGAGTCCAAACAGCTGATAAAAACATTACAATAATCCACAAGTAATTCACACCACTCCAGTCCATCAGTTAACATCTTGTGAAGCCAAACGCTGTGCATTTGTAAGAAACAAATTCATTAGTAAGATTTTAATTTTTTTTTTTTTTAACTTCGAACCATTTCTTTTGGCTAAAATACGAGTCCATAATCCTTAATACGCTTCCTCCAGTGAAAAAGTGGTCTGGTCTGATCAAGATCAAAAATGTTTTACAAGCCAAAACAGCTCTAAACAGATATTTGTGTAGATTTTGATGTGAGAGACAAAAGAAATTTTTTTAGTGGAGGAAACATTGTTGTGGATTATGGACTCGTATTTTGGTTGGTTTAAAGTAAAAAATTGTCTTAATGATAGATTTGTTTCTTACAAACACACAGTTTTTGGCTTCACAAGATGTTAACTGATGGACTGGAGTGGTGTGGATTACTTGTGGATTATTGTAATGTTTTTATCAGCTGTTTGGACTCTCATTCTGACGGCACCCATTCACTCCAGAGGATCAATTGATGAGCAAGCGATGTAATACTACATTTCTCCAAATTTGATGAAGAAACACACTCATCTACATCTTGGATGGCCAGCAAATTTTATTTTTTTTACTGAACTATT
>NC_133380.1:4389535-4455118 GCF_049309525.1 Garra rufa | reverse complement strand
TATTTTCATTTGATTACTGTTGCATTTAAGAAAAAAGACTGCTTAATAAACACTGAAACACACACTAATGTAAATCTTTACAACAAAAAATCAAAATAAAAGTCTGGTCTGAATAACATCTTAAAGTAGTAATACTTTTGTATTATTTTTAAGGAATATTATACAATCAAGATATTTTTTTATCCATATTTACATCTTTAAATAAATCAGTGTTTTGTTGTAAAATGTTTATGTTTTCATTTGGTTAAATTGTTAAAGGATTATTAATTCGTTTTTTGATTAGACACAATTTTTCATTTAAAATTTGCATTAAATTATAAAACAGAAACTTAAAAGAAAAGAATTTAGAGGAAAATAAAATGGATTAATGTGATTTAACTACTCTATGGAGTTTGTGAACAAGTTAAATGTACATTTCTTCTCAAGTTCTAACAAACATGTGGAAAGCATTTCCCTCCCCATTAATGGTAAATGAATATTGTGATGAATATCAATATCATGTAATATGCGGAAATATATTGTTGTTTTTGTTTTCTATTTATGTTTTTGACCTTATTGACCAGCCGTAGCTTAAATGTACAATATGGACACATTTTAATTTTCATTAAACATGCGCATTTAGATTGTGGAGTTTGTCCGAACACACCTTGATCGCTCGCTGCAACATGGAAGAGGCCGTACGCAGCGTTTCCTTTAACAACGACGGTTCCCAGCTCGCTCTCGGCATGAAGGACGGCTCCTTCACTGTTCTTCGTGTCAGGTAATTAAATTTGAATTACCTGTACCTCATTCATTTTGGTGGATTTCAGCTTCATTATTCACAAGAGTTTGTCTGGTTTTCTAAGGGACATGACGGAGGTGGTCCACATCAAGGACAGGAAGGAAGTCATTCACGAGCTCAAGTTCTCACCCGATGGCTCTTATTTGGCCGTGGGCTCCAACGACGGGTTTGTGGACATCTACGCTGTGGCTCAACGATATAAAAAGGTGGGAGAGTGCAACAAGTCCACCTGCTTCATAACACACCTGGACTGGTCCGTCGACAGCCGATTCCTGCAGACCAACGATGGAGCTGGAGAACGATTCTTCTACAGGATGCCGAGTAAGAATAATCATTCATTTATAATTCATGAGAAAGTCATGAAAATATCAAGCTGTATTTTATTTAACAAAAAATTGTGCATGTGTTAATGAAGTTGGATGATAAAATACCAGTTAAGTATGGGACTCCTGTTTGGAAACAGTTGCTGTTTATGCAGATTTTTTCATGAAGGCATTAAAATTAATTACACTTTACAATGCTTTTTTTTTTTTTTTTTTGAATATTTAGGCATTTTATAAATGAATTACAATTCATTTAATTCTGTTTAAAAGTCAGTTTATGTTTTTAAAAATATAATATAAAATAATATAAGTTTTAAATAACTTTTCTAGCATGCATTTTATAAATTATCATATCAATTAGTTTTTTATTTATTTATACAGTTCTTTTTTTTTGGACAAAAAATAAAAATGCAATGTTTTGTTGTAAATTAATTGTTATATTTTTATTTGATTTCCTTTGTATTTGAGCAACAAATCAAAATAAAAGTGCGGTTTAACTTGAAGAAATTATGACAAGAATATAGTATTATTCTATACTATAATGCAGTACTGAAAAAAATAATAGTAATATTTTTTTTTCAATCAATATTTTTTTAAGCAGTTTTCTAATGCAATGTTGTGTTGTAAATGAATGTATGTGTATATATTTATATATATTTTTTTGATTATCATTACTGTCAAATACACACTGGAACTAAAACTGAAAGGTCTTCATGACAAACCGTAATACTTTTTATAAATTAGTAAAGTAGTACAGTCATGAAAAACTATTTCAGACTTGGACAAGTCATAAACTTTTTTTTAGTAAAGTTAGATGATAGACTATTAAATTCCTGTTAATTATGGGACAAGACAACCTGTTTGGAAACAGTCGATATTTATGCTTTTTTTTCATGAAGGCATTAAAAGTATTAACGCTTCACAATGCATTTTACAATGTAAAAATATTTATTCAAATATTTATGCATTTTATAAATGAGTAGGCTTTTCACAGTGTTTTTAATTATGGGACACGACAACCTGTTTGAAAACTGTTGATATTTATGCATTTTTTTCATGAAGTCATTAAAATAAGTAAGACTTTATAATTCATTTTAATTTCTTTTAAAAGTCAGTATACATTTGTATAGTTTTTAAATATTTATTTAAACATTCATTTTTTATATTAGTTGGGTTTTTACAGTCATGAAAAACTGTTTCAAGCCTGAAAAAGTGAAGCTGGATAATAAAATATTATATTACAAATTATATATTAAAAATATCAAATATATTGTATTAAAAAAAATATAAATTATACAGATAATATTAGGCCTAAAATTATTAAATATTCTTTCTTTTTTTTTACAGGACAAGTGTAATTTACAACAATATGATTACATCGGGATTTTATAATTAAAGTTAAAATAATAAAATAATAATAGTCAGTCATGAAAAACTTGTATCATAAATATATGTAATTACAAATCACAATTACAGCAAATTACAACAATATGTTCATACAGGCATTTTATAATTAGAGTCAAAAAATGTATAATGAATAGAAAACAACAATAATATAATTGTATAATAATATATAAATAAATACTGATATTAATATTAAATAATATAAATATGAAGTAATATTAAAATCTATTTTCATGCAACCATATTTATATAAAATATCAAAATATTAAATTATAAATATATATTATATTTAGAATATATAGATACAATGTGAATATGTGTGTGTGTGTGTGTGTGTGTGTGTGTGTGTGTGTGTGTGTGTGTGTGTGTGTGTGTGTGTATATATATATATATACTGTATATATGAAAAAGTGAAGCTGGATAATAAAATATTGTATTACAAATTATATATTAAAAAATATCAAATATATTGTATTAAAAATATATAAATTATACAGATAATATTAGGCCTAAAATGATTAAATATTCTTTCTTTTTTTTACAGGACAAGTGTAATTTACAACAATATGTTTACATAGGCATTTTATAATTAAAGTTAAAATAATAAAATAATAATAGTCAGTCATGAAAAACTTGTATCATAAATATATATATATATAATTTAATATTTAGATATTATTTATATACAAATAAATATATATTGTATATTAAATAAAAATATATTTTTCACATTTTCCAGACCCATTAATAATTACTGGAAAGCCACGAAAATTAATAACACTCTAGGATTAATTTAAATGTCAATAAACATTTTTAAACTTTTAAATAAGTTTTAAATATTTCTTTGTGAGCGATTCTATGGAGGACATTTCTCTTGCAAGCAAGTTAGCAAAATGACATCAGTTCAAATTCAAGTTTTAAAACATTTTTGACTTATTGGAGAAATTTTTACATTAATAAGTCTCTTGAACAATTCCAGGAATTCACAACAAAGATATTCTATATGATTTTTAAAAATCATGTTTGTTGTTCTGTGTCCATAGCGGGTAAATTCCTGCCGAAGGAGGAAGCCAAAGGAATCCACTGGATGACGTGGACCTGCGTTCTCGGACCGGAGGTCAACGGAATCTGGCCTAAATATTCCAACGTCAACGACATCAACTCTGTGGACGCCAACTACAGCAGTGCAGCGCTGGTGACGGGAGACGACTTCGGCCTCGTCAAACTATTACGATTCCCCTGTCTTAAAAAAGGTCAGCTCAGTTTTCAGATACGAGTGTGATCCATGTTGCATAAACCAGTGTAGGCTAACAAATGTGATTCTTTCAGCTGCTAAATTCAAGAAGTACATCGGCCACTCTGCCCATGTGACCAATGTGCGCTGGTCACATGACCTGCAGTGGGTTCTGAGCACAGGTGGAGCCGACCACTCCGTCTTCCAGTGGCGCTTTCTGCCGGAGGGAGTCATGAATGGAGTTCTGGAGCCACTGCTGCAAGGTGATTCAATCCAGGGCTTCCCATTATCAAATCAAAAGCTGACGTTTAATTAATAAAGAACATGAAGGGAGGAGCATGCAGCTTATAATACAGTGTTCAGAGCAGCTCCATGCACAGGAAATGCTGCTTTGTAACAATGGAGCTGTAGATTTTTCTGCAAGATTCTAGATTCTGGAAATATTTTCTACAAGAATCTCCATCAGTCAAGATGTTTTTTATCTTTCAAAAGGGTGAAGTGTTCAATTTTTAGTGGGATGATAAAATACTTTACACATGAAAACCTGTTTGAATAAAGTTAGTATTTATAGAAATGTATTGAAATGAAGCATTTGAGATGTATGCAATTTTAAATTGGGATTTTCAGATCTGAAAAATCACTAAAAAAAATTAATTAATTATTAATGAAAAATGATTAAAAATTAATTTGTAGTTTGTAATATGTATAAATGTATATAATGAAAATGCTAATATAATATATAAATGATATAGTTAATATGAATATATAATATACATATATTAAATATATAATATATTAAATCTTTAAATCTAAAATAATATATTGCATCATATATATATAAACTATTTTAAAAATATATTCTAATATGAAAATATAAATATATATAGATAATATTAGGCTTAATTTTATTTCACAGGACAATTTACAGCAATAATATGTTTATGTAAGCATTTTATAATTAGAGTTAAAACAATAATAAATATAAAACAAATGTAATATGATAATTATATAATAATATACAGCTAAACACATTCATATTAATATAAAATAATAAATATAAATCTATAATATTAATAAAAGAATTTAAGACATAAATATTATTTTAACTTATAAAATTATATATATTTAGAATGTTTATATATAATTCGTATAATAAAACTATAAATCATATAAAAAAAAATTATATATAATATAATATATATAATATATAAATTATATAGATAATATGAATATATAATATACCTTTTTATTAATAGGTTATTTATAATTAATGTATTAAATCTGTAAATATAAAATAATATATTGCATCATAAATATAAATAATTATATATTTAAAAATCTTATATAAAAAATTATATACATAATATGCCTGAAATTTTTTATTTTACAGGACAATTTACAACAGCAATGTTTATGTAGGCATTTTATATTTAGAGTTAATAATAATACTAATAAATATAAAACGACTATAATAATTATACACTAATATATACAACTAAAAAACTTATAAGATGAATATATAATATAATTTTTATTAAGCATATTTAGAATTAATGTAGTAAGTCTGAAAATATAAAATAATATATTGCATCATAAATATATTATAATTACAAATTATATATTTAAAATCCTAATATATAATGTATATTCTAATATGAAAATATAAATTATATAGACAATATTAGGCCTAAATTTTTTCCAGGGCAAATCAATAAATTAATCATTTATTATAATTAAATAAATAATTTCTATATAATATATCAAAATAAACTCCAAAATAGGCGTTTTCGGGAGACAAAAAGGGTTTGGAACCATTGCGCTGAATAGTAGTGAGTCTAGAGGCTGTAAGTTAGTGTTTTATTATTACATTTAAAAGGTATTTTGAAAGCTTGACCTAAAATGAATCAGATCATATAGAGAAAGCACAAAGTCTGACTGTGGTTTTTCTCGTTCACAGAGAGCTACGCCGACTCCAACAGCGGCGAGTCTGACTCCGACCTCTCTGACGTTCCTGAGCTGGACTCCGACATCGAACAGGAAGCCCAGATGAACTACGAACGTCAGGCAAGAGACACTTAAACCCCAACAAAGCCCCAGTTCCCAAACGGAGAGGGTTTAATGAAGAGTGTTTTATGTAAAAGACATGCTCGGCTGCTTTCTTCCTGTTCCTCTCATTATTTTCACAGCTGATTGGCCGGCTGCTCTTGCCCTTTATGCTTTTTCCTGAATGTGTCGCCAGTGGATTTGTCCCTTAACTCTTCTCCCAAACACCCCTCAGGTCTATAAGGAAGATCTTCCTCAGCTCAAGAAGAAACTGGCTGGATCTCTGAAGAGGCAGAAAGTGCCGGACGAGGGGCTGCGCCTGCAGTTCGTCCACGGGTAAATTTACTGCTAAGTTGGCTTGAGAAAAGCCAGCTTACTGAAATGTTATAAAACTACTACTATTTATTATTATTCTTCTGAGAAATTTCTGACTCTATCTCCTCCTAGAGCTTCAACTCTACAAACTCCAAACTACAGATCTTCAGACTGATCTGAGTGTGCTACATCTTTTGGTTTTTCATTTGTTTTCAGAGGACAGAAAACAATGTATTTTTTACAATTTTGGGGGGAAATAAAATGTTGTATAAAATCAAGCAAATCATATATGAACAAATCTCTCTGTAAGAACCTTCAGGATATAGACAGGAATAAAATTTTTAAGTTTGGTGTGCATAACTGCTACTGAAGTGGAGATTTATGGCTCAGTGTTGGAGAAAAAAAACTCTTTTTGAGAAAATGGGTGTTTTCTGTCCACTAGTCTGAAAAAACCCTTTATGAAACACCAAAAAGCCTAAAATCTCAACCTTGACAGGTGCATGAAAAAACTGTTTTGGCTTGCAGTGTCTCCCCTAAAGCTTTACAACTATTCTATTTCAGCTTAAAATGGTCAAACTTTTAAAATCTTTTCAAAGTTTTTCAAACTTCAAATTTTGTCAGCCTTTCTGGTCAGGCTTTCTCAAGCCAACTTCAATGTTTGAAAGCTTTTTAAATGTAGTTTATGTTTTCTATATTAGAAGCAGATGTCTCCAGTGGTTGTTGATGTTGTGTGTCTGTGTCTCAGGTACAGGGGCTGCGACTGCAGGAATAATCTGTTTTACACTCAGGCGGGTGAGGTGGTGTATCATGTGGCGGCGGTGGCTGTGGTGTATAACAGACAGCAGCACACGCAGCGCTTTTACCTCGGCCATGATGACGATATCCTGAGCCTCACTGTGCATCCGCTCAAAGATTACGTGGCCACTGGACAGGTGATAATTCAGATCATATGTGACCCTGGACCACAAAACCAGTCTTAAGTAGCACAGGTATTTTTGTAGCAATAGCCAAAAATACATTGTATGGCTAAATAAGTAAAGATAAGTAAATCATAAGTAAAGATCATGTTCCATGAAGATATTTGGAAAGTTTTCTACCGTAAATATATCAAAACTTCATTTTTGATTAGTAATGTGCATTGCTCAGAACTTCATTTGGACAACTTTAAAGGTGAATTTTCCAATATTTAGATTTTTTCAGATTTCAAGTAGTTCAAATAGTCTGAGCCAAATATTGTCCTATCCTAACAAACCATACATCAGTTTAAAAAATTTACCCTTAAAGGAACACTCCACTTTTTTTTTTGGAAATAGGCTCATTCTCCAACTCCCCCCGAGTTAATAAGTTGATTTTTTACCGTTTTGAAATCCATTCAGCCGTTCTCCTGTTCTGGCGATATCACTTTTAGCATAGCTTAGCATAGATCATTGAATCCTGTTAGACCAATAGCATCGCGTTCAAAAATGACCAACGAGTTTCCATATTTGTTGTGTTTAAAACTTGACTCTTCTGTAGTTATATCGTGGACTAAGACCAGTGGAAATGCAAAGCTGCGAGTTTCTAGGCTGAAAAGATTAGGAACTACACTCCCATTCCGGCGTAATAGTCAAGGAAGTTTGCTGCCGTAATATGGCCGAAGCAGGCGGAGTAATATCAGAAATGAGTTCCCAGCTAGTTTAGCATTTGCACATGTGCTGCGTGGTATTACTGCTCCTGCTTCGGCCATATTACGGCAGCAAACTTCATTGACTATTACGCCGGAATGGGAGTGTAGTTCCTAATCTTATCGGCCTAGAAAATTGAAGCTTTGCATTTCCACCGGTCTTAGCACACGATATAACTACAGAAGAGTCAAGTTTTAAATATGGAAACTCGTTGGTCATTTTTGAACGCGATGCTATTGGTCTAATAGGATTCAATGACCTATGCTAAGCTATGCTAAAAGTGATATCGCCAGAACAGGAGAACGGCTGAATGGATTTCAAAACGGTAAAACTCAACTTATTAACTTGGGGGGAGTTGGAGAATGAGCCTATTTCCAAAAAAAGTGGAGTGTTCCTTTAAGACCCTTGGTTTTGTGGTCCAGGGTCATATATTGCCTTCATTTAGTCATCCAGTGTGTATTTTCCTGCCAGCTTTGCAAATGTGCAGTGCATGTAGATCATGGCGTGTTTGTGTGTATTTCAGGTGGGTCGGGATCCGGCCATTCATGTGTGGGACATCCAAACACTCAAGTGTTTATCTCTGCTGAAGGGTCAACATCAGCGTGGGGTTTGTGCTCTGGAGTTCACAGGTCAGACCCTGACATTAAAAAAAAAAAAAAATTAAAATAAAAAGACACAAATGCACAACAAAATGATTAATCTTTAAGTTAAAACAGAAAATACAAAAATAAACACTAATTCAAAATATTAATTATAAAATAATAAAATATTAACTATCTGAAATAAAAATTAATAAACTATATAGACATGACTAATAATAAAAAAAAGACAAAAATGCACCAAAAAATGTCTGAACTTTAACTAAAATTAAACTGAAAATAGGAAAAAAATGATTCCAAATATTTATTATGAAATAGTAACTATAATAGTAATAATAGTATACCTGGGTAAAATGTATATATAACTTTTAAATACAATAAAGTATTAAAAAAGTCTAAAACTAATAAAATACTTAAAAAAAAATTTTTTTAATAAACTTTAATAATTTTAATAAACTTTTTTTTTATTTTAATGAACTTTAACTAAAATTAAAATAAAAACAGAAAATAAAATAAATTACACATTCAAAATATTAAGTATAAAACAATAAAATATTAACAAAACGTATTCTCTTTAAAATGAACGCAGAAAATAACAAAAATAAAAATTGCAAAAATATTATACAAAAAAAAAATCAAAATAATATAAAACGAGTTTACGTTATTTTATTATCATAAAAAAAACACTAATGCTAAAATAACACTGCATTTTACATGTAAATCATCTGAGAAACTTGAGATTTGAGTAAAAATCTGTTAAAATTGAGTTGATTTAAAATGGTTTTACCCCACTCATAAACTATATATATTTTCAGGGCTTACTTAATTTCTCCTTTTCAAGTATTCTCACAATGTTTGCTGGTTTCAAGAAAAGTATTCAAATGCAAATCTCCATTAATGTTTCCAGAATCTTATTTTCATACATGCAATTGCAAAAGCATGTTTTTGTGTTATTTCACTTTCACAACTATAGCGGACGGCAAGAGTTTAGTGTCTGTGGGGATCGACGAAGAGCATTCCATAGTCATCTGGGACTGGAAAAAAGGAGAAAAACTGGCCAAATCCAGGTAAAACCAAACCCGAAAACAGTACGTACAGCGAGCTGAATCGCTCACCAATGACATCTGCCTCTCTCTTTACCATAGAGGACATAAAGATAAGATCTTCGTGGTGAAAGGAAACCCGTTCCGCATGGACAAACTGCTCACGGTGGGGATGAAACACATCAAGTTCTGGCTGCATACAGGTGAGCTTCATTATTCTCAATACTATGACTCTCAGATCCTAAATCACAGCAGTAGCAATTGCGTTTCATCTTAGGATGTTTGTTATTTGTACAGACGCTTTTGTATACTGAAATATCTGAAGCGTAAGCTCTTTCTCACGAGAACATGACTGTGAGAAGAATCTGCCACATCACATTGAGCCTTCATAAGCTGATATGACTGTTTTGTCAACTTTACCATCAGCAGGAGCTTTTAAAGGAGCTCAGTGAGTCAAAACTAAATGCTGCAATAACTCAATTACTCTCCAAAACTAATGCTTTGAATCCTCTGGATATGTTTCTATTTCAAAAATAAATATTTTAATTAGCTGCCAAAGACGCATTTCTTATTTTTATTTAACTTCTTGTACTAAAATAAAGAAAACTAAAGCTAAAATAAAAATGAATAAACTATATAGACTATATTTTAAAATAAAATGTAAAACTAATTAAAAAAAAATACAAAAATGCATAACACAATGTCTAAACTTTAACTAAAATTAAAATGAAAAAAAAAAATCAAAATATGATTTATAACATAATAAAATATCAACTATAAAAGTAATAATAATAGTATATCTGAACTTAAAACTTGATTTAAAAATAACATAAATACTAATTTGAAATATTTATTATAAAATATTAATATTACATTTGTATTTACATATTATTATTGTTATTATTATTATTATTATTATTTTTTTTATATAAATATTTTTTAAAGGTAATATAATTAGTAAATAATTAGAGGTTAATAATTAGGTGCTAAAGGCGCAATTCTTATTTTATTTAACTCTTTGTACTAAAATAAATAAAGCTAAAATAAAAGTGAATAAACTATATAGGCATATTTTTAAGAAAAATCTAAAACTAATAAAAAAATGCACAACAAAATGTCTTAACTTTAACTAAAATTAAAATGAAAACAGAAAATATAAAATATAAAAATAAACACAAATTCAAAATATTAATTATAAAATAATCAAATATTAACTATAATAGTAACAATAGTATACCTGGGTAAAATGTTTATATATAACTCTGAAATACAATAAATGATTAAAAAAAATCTTATTTTAATTTAACTCATAGTACTAAAATAATTTAAACTAAAGCCAAAATAAAAATGAAGTATATAACCATTTTTTTAAAAATCGAAAACTAATTAAAAAATAACAAAATGCACATTAAAATAAAAACAGAAAATATAAAAATAAACATTAATTATAAAATAATTAAACATTAACTATAATAGTATACATAACTAATATGTATATATAACTATAAAATACAATAAATCATAGAAAAAAAATTGTTTGCCAAAGGTGCATTTTTTATTTTTATTAAACACATTATACTAAAATAAAGAAAAATTTAAATAAAATAAAAATTTATAAACTATATAGACATGTTTTTAAAAAATATCTAAAATGAATAAAAAATACAAAAATGCACAAAATGTCTAAACTTTAACTAAAATGAAAATATAAGAATAAACACTAATTTAAAAAATATTAATTAAAATATTAAAAATATATATTTAATAAAAAAAAAACGAAAAAAAAAAAAAATATATATATATATATATATAATAAAAATATATATTTTATAATTAATATTGTAAATATTATTAAAATACTATTTAAAATATTAATTATAAAATGTTCACAGTATAAACTATAATAGGTCAAATACAGTGAATTACTCTCCAAAACTAACACTTTGGATGTTTTACCCTCTGGATATGTTTATATTTGAACACAGGAGGAGGTTTAACATTTAAAAGAGGTATTTTCGGGAATATGGGCAGACAGGAGACCATGATGTCGGCCTGCTACGGACGCTCTGAGGATCTGGTGTTTTCTGGGGCGACGACGGGCGACGTCTACATCTGGAAAGACACAACCCTCATGAAGAGCATCAAAGCTCACGACGGGCCTGTGTTTGCCATGTGCTCTCTGGATAAGGTGAGCTGGTTTTGTCACAAACACACTTACATATAGAATACATGGTGTAATGCTTAGACTGTGCGTTAAATATTAGGGATGTAACGGTATTGTAAATACCGTCGTACCGCAATAGCAAATTTTTTCGATACTACCGTGGTCGCATGACTCGATAAAACGATAGGTCTTCTGAAAAAAGTTTGCTCAGGCGAACGGGAGGTAGCGGGAACTACATTTCCCATCAGCCCAGGTGTGGCCATCATCCTTTGCGGTCTGTTGTCGCTACAGACTGTAACAGCGAAGGAAAAGATATGGAAATGGTCGAACCTACATGCTCCGTCTGCAGTGTGTATGCGTTACGTATTCTTTTCAGCACCCATGTTAACGGATTAGAGCGTTCACACTGCACGCGGTTGCTGTCCGGCAGTACATCCTAGAAGCGGTGCCTTTGCAGCAGTGCAGCGATCGTTTCGGCACAGAGTCTATTTTTTGCTGTGCTGTATGTGCTGAATTAATGTTACAGTGCATTGTTCAGAGTAAAAATGAACATGGATTGACATGGAAATGTACCATAAATGCAAATAAATTAAGTCTACTGTGTTTCACAGTCAACACTTGGCTTTTTGGCTATGTTTAAAATAAGGAAAGGTGCAGTTTTAAATAAACTAGGCAACATAATAGATGTACTTGTCCAGGTAGAAAAGTTCTTTAAAGGATTGTTTTTACTAAAAATTTAATGCGAAAGAAAGGCATGAGAGCCTACTGCACTGCAAAAAATGCTTTTCTTGCTTAGAATTTTGTCTTGTTTCCAGCCATAATATCAAAAAATTCTTAAATCAAAAAGGATTTTCTAAAATTTATTGTCTTGTTTTTAGTAAAAACAAGTCAAAATTAAGTGAGTTATTGTTTAAAACAAGCTAAGTAATCTGCCAATGGGGTAAAAAAAAAAAATCTTATTTCAAGCAGACAACTAGATTCAGACTCATTCAGCTAAACTGATACTTTATTTTTTACATGCTTTAATAATTTTTTGTTACTAAAATTGAAAAATTGAAGTTTCTGTTTCAAAGTTTACAGATAGATGGCTAATTTGTATGTCATTGATATGTTCAGTGTTCATGTAAACTGTTTAATAAACACTTCTGGCACTTTTTTCGAGTCTCTTCATTAGTTTTGTTTTTCCTGTAAATGATTCAATAAATACCGTACCGTGCCATTCATACCGAGGTATTACCGTACCGTGAAGTTTTGATACCGTTACATCCCTATTAAATATAGATAAACAGTAGGTAAAGCGTATTTGTTAGGTGTTAATGTTATGTTGTGACCTGAAGGGTTTTGTGACGGGGGGTAAAGATGGAGTTGTGGAGCTGTGGGACGACATGTTCGAGAGATGTCTCAAGACGTACGCCATCAAGAGGGCGGCGCTCTCGCCTTCATCTAAAGGTAATTATAAATCCTCAAAAAAAAAATTTTTTTTAAATGAAATTAATGTGCTACATTTGCATTTATTTGATTGATTGTATGTTTGTTTATAATAAATATAATTTATATTTTATCATTTTATATATTGTGTTGTGAGATTTACAATACTAGTCAATATTTACCTATAAAAAAATATTTATTGCTACATAAAATTATAATAATATGTAAATATAAATATTAGAAAAAACTATTGATATTATTTTTCCTAAATTAGTGTTTTTAATTTATTCAGTGTACTATATTTTGTTTAAATATGTATTGTTTAATATTTTGTGTTGTCAGGGGATTCATGGGATTAGACAATATTTACCTTTAAAAAATATTTCTATATAAAATAATATGTAAGTACAAATATTGAAAATTTTTTATTGAAAAAAGTTTTTTATAACATGAATGTACTATATTTAGTTTCAGTAACATTTAAACTACTATTTAATGTTTTGTATTGTGAGGGGATTTCATGGTACTAAACAATATTTACCTCTAAAAAACTGCGGTATTTTTTTAATTAAATAAATGTACTAAGTTTTATTTCAATAATATTTATTATTTAATATTTTGTGTTGCGAGGGAATTTCATGGTACTAGACTATATTTACCTCTAAAAATAAACTATTTATTAATTTATAATATAATAATAATAATATGTAAATATAAATATTGGGGGAAAAATGATATTATTTTGAATGAATGCAGTGTTTTTTAATTAAATAAGTACTATGTTTTATTTTAATAATATTTATTATTTAATATTTTGTGTTGCGAGGGAATTTCATGGTACTAGACCATATTTACCTCTAAAAATAAACTATTTATTAATTTATAATAAAATAATAATAATATGTAAATATAAATATTGGGGGAAAAATGATATTATTTTGAATGAATGCAGTGTTTTTTAATTAAATAAGTACTATGTTTTATTTTAATAATATTTATTATTTAACATTTTGGATTTTGAGGGGGTTTCTATATCCAAATATTAGAAAAATAATTAATAGTTTAAACAAAAATTGTGTTTGTTAAATTAATACAGTGTTTAACTTTTTTAATTAAATAAATGCACAACGTTTTATTAATATTTATGATTAAATATTTTGTATTATCAGATTATTTTATTGTACTAGACAATATTCACCTCTATATTATACACAATTTTTTATTTCTAATATAATTCGTATTATTTTTTGAGAACGCAGTGTTTGTTATTAATGTTATAATATTAATGTTATGTTATTATGTAATAATTCTGTGTTCATTTTTTTTTTTATTAAATGTACTATATATTTCAATATATTTTTTCATACTCTGGATTGTTTTAGGGATTTTATAGTACTCTACAATATTTACCTCTAAATAATATAGAATTTATTTCTTTATAAAATAATACAAATTAGAAAAAAAATAATGCATATTGTTTTGAATTAATACAGTGTTTCATTTAAAAGGCAGGAAGATTGGATATATTTGGATACATATATTCAGATTTGTTGTTTGTACCCCTAAAAATGACTCTATCAGGCAGGCATGTGATTGGCTAAGGACAAAAAAGCAGGAAAACATACTAAGACAGGAAAATATACCCCCCCCCCCCCACTCAAAATCGATCATCTAATCAAGGGGTCTTCAACTAAAACGGCTCGAGGTCCAGTAATGAACCCTGCGCTCCAGCCGAGGTCCGGACAATTATATATAAAAAACTATTTATGTTTTTTTTTTTTTTTGCGAGACCAGGGTATCAGCAGCATTTGCATTTATTTACATTTATTACTTAGAGAATGTGCACATTAGATGCTGAAAGCGCTGTTTTTACTTTCACTTTAATATATGCAGTTTTCACGTTGCTTGTGTGATATCCATTGGCTCACCGTCGTGGTTTAAAATATAAATATGTATGAAAATACAGTATAAAAATTATATTTACAATATTTTGCGACGTAACCCCAAAATAATGCATTTTCCATCTACGTTTTTCACTCACTGAAAGCTACATCTGTCTGCCGATCTCTACTCTCCTCACTGCACAGATTGCACCCAAACGCTGACCCTAGTGTGCTTGATATAAATGTATTTATTAGAAATAGCGTTTGGCATTTTTTTTATTATGTCAAAAGCTTTCACGGTCGGCATGGACGCATCTTGCGGTCCGGAATACTTCGCCATCCGCCATTTGCGAACGGTCGCAAATACGTGACATAGGTCACATTTTCAGGTCAAAAAATCCGGAATTCCGGATTAATCCGGAAAAATCACATCCCTGCTCTATATTTCCCATTCATTTTCTAAGGTGGTCATTATTTTCAAAAGTTTTGTATGTTTGTATAATACAGCTTAGTTTTGTTGTTTAGGACTGCTGTTAGAGGACAACCCGTCCATCAGAGCGATCACTTTGGGTCACGGACACATTCTGGTCGGCACCAAAAATGGAGAGATCCTGGAGATCGACAAGAGTGGCCCCATGACTTTACTTGTACAGGTGTGTGTCAAACTCAAATATACAGAATAAAAAGATCAAACTATACTGACAGAAGGTCAGTCTGGTCAACTAGCTGAAGTCAGGCTTGTGTTTGATATGTGTTTTAGGGTCATATGGAGGGAGAAGTCTGGGGCCTTGCTGCTCATCCGCTGCTGCCCATCTGTGCCACTGTGAGTGACGACAAAACACTGCGCATCTGGGAGCTTTCAGCCAACCATCGCATGGTGGCCGTCCGGAAGCTTAAAAAAGGTACATTAGCTAACCTTCTTCCTAGGGATGCACCGAATGTTCTGCAACGTAATTATTCAGCCGAAAATAGCAAAAAAAAGCTAGAATAAACAGCATTTTATATCATAGCAATTAATACCTTTTTTTTAAGAAAGGATGCTTTAAATTGGTTTAAACGTGATGATAAAGACATTTGTGACCCTGGACCACAAAACCAGTCATAAGGTTAAATTTTACAAAACTGAGATATATACATCATATGAAAGCTCAATAAATAAGCTTTCTATTGGTGTATGGTTTGTTAGGATAGGACAATATTTGGCCGAGATGCATCTATTTGAAAATCTGGAATCTGAGGGTGCAAAAAAAATCAAAATATTGAGGAAATCACCTTTAAAGTTGTCCAAATTAAGTTCTTAACAATGCATATTACTAATCAAAAATTACATTTTGATATATTTATAGTAGGAATTTTACAAAAAATCTTCATGTAACATGATCTTTACTTAATTTCCTAATGATTTTTGACATAAAAGAAAAATCAATAATTTTGACCCATGCAATGTATTTTTGGCTATTGCTGCAAATATACCCCAGCGACTTAAGACTGGTTTTGTGCTCCAGGGTCACATTTATAATATTACAGAAGATTTCTAGATCTTCTGAACTTACTATTCATTGAAGAAACCTGAAAAAAATTCACTCGGCTGTTTTCAGCATAATAATAATAATAATAAATGTTTTTTGAGCAGCAAATCAGAATATGTGACCCTGGACCACAAAACCAGTCATAAGGTTAAATTTTACAAAACTGAGATATATGCATCATATGAAAGCTCAAGAAATAAGCTTTCTATTGATGTATGGTTTGTTAGGATAGGACAATATTTGGCCGAGATACATCTATTTGAAAATCTGGAATCTGAGGGTGCAAAAAAAATCAAAATACTGAGAAAATCACCTTTAAAGTTGTCCAAATTAAGTTCTTAACAATGCATATTACTAATCAAAAATTACATTTTGATAGGTTTACAGTAGGAATTTTACAAAAAATCTTAATGTAACATGATCTTTACTTAATTTCCTAATGATTTTTGACATAAAAGAAAAATCAATAATTTTGACCCATACAATGTATTTTTGGCTATTGCTGCAAATATACCCCAGCGACTTAAGACTGGTTTTGTGCTCCAGGGTCACATTTATAATATTACAGAAGATTTCTAGATCTTCTGAACTTACTATTCATTGAAGAAACCTGAAAAAAATTTCACTTGGCTGTTTTCAGCATAATAATAATAATAATAATAAATGTTTTTTGAGCAGCAAATCAGAATATTTGAACGGCTTCTGAAGGATTTTGTGACTGGAGTAACGATGCTAAAAATTCAGCTTTGAAATCACGGGAATAAATTACATTTTAAAATATATTCAAATAGAAAATGGTTATTTTAAATAGGAAAAATATTTCTAAATTTTACTGTTTTTTTTTGTGCTTTTTTTACTGATCAAATAAATGCAGACTTGGTGAGCAGAAGAGACTTCTTTAAAAAAACATTAAAAAAATTTACTGTTCAAAACTATGAGTAAAGCTCGAATAAACCAAAATCCAAACCGAAGGGGAAATCTGCGTGATGAGAATCATTCATAAATCTGCTGCTGTCAGCAAAAAGTAGTACTGAGGTCTTCTTGCGGGTTTCTGCCAAAATAGAAGTCAACATTCATAAATGTTAACATTGTAATCTTACTGTTGTTCTGTAAAATAAAAGGATATCGATCATTACAACAGCTCTATTAATACATTTATTATAACATTCTCCTTTGCTCAGCAAGGATGCATTTATTTGTACATTAAAAACACATGCCTGATTTAAGAAGGGGGTTTTAAAAATGGCCAAAGAATATTATTTGACTAACTTGTTAATTTTAAGTTAAATTGTGCTTTGTTGTTAGGCTATAAAGTCTACTAGAATACTAAAAATGTTCAGTGTTAAGTCTGAAAAAGTACTGTTAAATTGTTGTTTTGTAATTGATTTTTTTCTTTGAAAAGCAAGACAAAACTGTAAAAAGCACATTTTGGCTATTTAATGTATGCAATGGTGAAAAAACACAAAAAGTGTTTAATTTTGTTCGTCTTCGGTGCATTCCGTACTTCTGCCACATTGGTGGATCTTAAATGTAGTATTGAATGATTTTGCTGACGCGTGTGTTTGTAGGTGGTCGATGCTGTGCCTTCTCCCCAGACGGAAAAGCCTTAGCGGTGGGTCTGAACGACGGCAGCTTCCTGGTGGTGAATGCAGACACGCTGGAAGACATGGTGACCTTTCACCACAGGAAGGAGATCATCTCTGACATCAGGTTCTCTCAAGGTAAGCGCCTGGCATGGGCAGCAGCTTTAGATATTTAAAATAGGCTGAAAATACATATGTGACCCTGGACCACAAAACCAGTCATAAGGTTAAATTTTACAAAACTGAGATATATACATCATATGAAAGCTCAATAAATAAGCTTTCTATTGATGTATGGTTTGTTAGGATAGGACAATATTTGGTCGAGATACATCTATTTGAAAATCTGGAATCTGAGGGTGCAAACAAATCAAAATACTGAGAAAATCACCTTTAAAGTTGTCCAAATTAAGTTCTTAACAATGCATATTACTAATCAAAAATTACATTTTTATATATTTACAGTAGGAATTTTACAAAAAATCTTCATGGAACATGATCTTTACTTAATTTCCTAATGATTTTTGGCATAAAAGAAAAATCTATAATTTTGACCCATACAATGTATTTTTGGCTATTGCTACAAATATACCCCAGCGACTTAAGACTGGTTTTGTGGTCCAGGGTCACATATGTTATCTAAAATGCAATTCCCATTAGAAAGCTATGTTTAGATGTAGTTCAACTAAGCATGCCTGATCGAGTGTCATGTATTACAGTAAACCTGTGAATCATTTGGTCATACACTACCAGTCAAAAGTTTTTGAACAGTAATATTTTAAAAGTTTTTTTAAAAAGTCTCTTCTGCTCACCAAGCTTGCGTTTATTTGACCCAAAGCACAGTAAAAACAGTACAATTTTGAAATATTTTTACAATTTAAAATAATTTTGTATTTGAATACATGCCAATATGATTTGCTGTTAAAGAATAATTTTTATTATTATTATTATCAATCTTTAATACAGTTGAGTGCTTTTTTTCAGGATCCTCTTATAAATAGAAAGATCCAAAGATCAGCATTTATCTGAAATAAAAAGCTTGGAGTCAGTATAATTTTTTATTTTATTTTTTATTTAGCAAGGATGCTTTGAATTATTATTCTATTTTAGATAAATGCTGTTCTTCTGAACTTTCTAGTAATCGCAGAAACCTGAAAAAATTCTACTCCGCTGTTTTCAGCATAATAATAATAAATGTTTTTGAGCAGCAAATCAGCATATTAGAAAGATTTCTGAAGGATCATGTGACACTGAAGACTGGAGTAATCACTGGATATTATATATAATGATATAATATTTCAAATTTTACAGTTTTTGCTGTACTTTGGATCAAATAAATGCAGGCTTGGTGAGCAGAAGAGACTTATTATTAGACTTACTGTTCAAAAACTTTTGACTGGTTGTGTATATAGTTTTGCCAATTTAATTTAATTCAATTGCAATTTTATAAAATGTTTAAAAAAAATTTTTTTATTCTGCATTCCAAGTAATATGAAACTGCAGCTGGCTTTTTTGATTAAATAAGAAAAACTTAATAAAAAAACATGATTTATGAAAATTAATTAAAAAAAAGTTATTTTTTTTTTGTAAATTAACTTTTCATATATTTGTATTATTTGTAAATAATTTGTATATTTATTTTAGTAAAATAAATAAATAAACAAATAAATATATTAAATATTTTACATCATGCAAAGTTTTCATAAAACATGTAATGTATCTTTTTTTTTTTTTTTTTTGTGAAGATGCTGGAAAATACCTCGCCGTTGCCTCCCACGACTCATTTGTGGACATTTATAACGTTCTGACCAGTAAGCGAGTGGGAATCTGTAAAGGAGCGTCCAGCTGTATCACACATTTGGACTGGGACGTCCGCGGTAATAACTAACAAATAATTATTGAAGCAAAAATAATCTCTCTATATGTGATGAATTAATCCTTGAGCATTACAGTTAAACTCAAACTACACATGCATTTCAGTTAAAAGGGCTCTTTTAACTAAAAAATCTAGTTTGCATTACTTCATGTTAGAAAATAGCATCTTTTTTTCCTTGCAAATCAGTGACAGCAAAAGGCTTACTCACCAAAACCAATTTTCTCACTTTTGGCGAGTGTTAATTTTGTACCCTGGCTGTAAGAATACAGCAAAGAAAAAAGACAAAGGTGTAAGGACATAATAAAACATTTTTGTGTGTGTTAATGCAGGAAAACTGCTTCAAGTCAACACTGGTGCCAAAGAGCAGCTATTTTTTGAAGCTCCACGTGGAAGACGACAGACTATCAGCAGTTTAGAGGTAGAGAAACTACACACACAGCCAGGTATATTGCTGACTCCAGTGTTATCATTATGTAACTGTGTTCAGTTTGAGAAGATGGAATGGGCCACATGGACCTCAGTGCTGGGGCCCACCTGCGAGGGCATCTGGCCGACGCTGAGTTTTGTCAACGCCTCTTCACTTACCAAAGACAAGAAGCTGCTGGCCACCGGAGACGACTTTGGCTTTGTCAAGCTCTTCAGCTTTCCCAGCAAGGTCTGACAGCAGCAAAATCACAGCATATATTCATATATACTACAGTTAAAGCGTTTAGGGTCAGTGAGATTTTTAATGTTTTTGAAAGAAGTCAAAGAAGAAGTTATGCTCACCAGGGCTGCGTTTATTTGATCAAAAATACAGTAAAATAGTAAAATATTATTAAAATGTAAAATAAATGTTTTCTATGTGAATGAATATATGTGACCCTGGACCACAAAACCAGTCTTAAGTCGCTGGGGTATATTTGTAGCAATAGCCAAAAATACATTGCATGGGTCAAAATTTTTGATTTTTCTTTTATGCCAAAAATCATTAAGAAATTAAGTAAAGTTCATGTTTCATGAAGATTTTTTGTAAAATTCCTACTGTAAACATATCAAAATGTAATTTTTGATTTGTAATATGCATTGTTAAGAACCTAATTTGGACAACTTTAAAGGTGATTTTCTCAGTCTTTTAGATTTTTTTGCATCCTCAGTTTTCTGATTTCAAATAGATGTATCTCAGCCAAATATTGTCCTATCCTAACAAACCATACATACATACATACATACATACATACATCAATAAATAAGCTTTCATGTGATGTATAAATCTCAGTTTTGTCAAATTTAACCTTATGACTGGTTTTGTGGTCCAGGGTCACATATATGATATATGATATGATATATATGATAAAATGTAATTTATTCCTGTGATCAAAGCTGCATTTTAAGTATTTTTTTCTACTGGCCCCACAAAAAAAATAAAATAAAACATTGTTTCTGATAAATGTAACATTTACAAATAAGGTTATGATACCAAAAACTATATAACTTTAATAACTCATTAAAATTTTAATTGTGCGGCAAGTGAACAAATAAATAGTGTCCAATGTGTAAATATAAGATTTAACCCTTATTAATGTTATTCAGTAAAAAGCAATTACAAAAAAAAAAAAAAAAGTTGTGATGTTTTCAAACATAAAATGTTAAATATTTATTTTGGCTAATCATTTATTATATGCATTTATTTCTATAACAAAACCTGTCACTTTTGGTAAAAATTAATGCATCCATGCTAAATTAAAATTATTAATTTATTTTTTTAAATTTTATTAATTTTTTTTAACAATCTTTTATAAAACCGGAGGTTTATGCATCAAACAAGTTAAACGTTAAACAATAAAACTTTTTTTTTTATTTTTTTATACAGGGTCAGTTTGCCAAGTTTAAAAAGTATGTGGCTCACAGTGCCAATGTGACGAACGTTCGATGGTCCAATGACGACGCAATGCTGCTGTCTGTGGGCGGGGCCGACACGGCTCTCATGATCTGGGCGAGAGAGGGGATTGGTCCACGTGAGAGCAAAGCTGTGGATAGTGAGGAATCAGATGACGACGCTGAGGAGGATGGAGGTTTTTGTTTTAGTTTTTTTTGTGATTACATTTAATTTTGTATAAAATTTGAATGTAAATTTAAAATTCAAAATTGTATTATTTCATTTTACAATTTTTTTTAATTTTTTTTTTACTTTGTCATTTTATTTAACTAACGTTTATGTGTTTAGGATACGACAGTGACGTTGCTCGGGAAAAGAACATGGATTACACAACAAAAATCTATGCTGTTAGTATAAGACAAATGACAGGCGTGAAACCACACCAACAACAGAAGGAGATCCTAGTGGATGAACGGTAATAAAAACTGAATAATGCATATGATCTTCTTACTTTGTATTTTTGTCTTGTTTTCCATTACGAATTACGACGGCATTTTAGTGCCACATTACAAAGATACAAGTCATAATATTTCAAGAATAAAGTCAAAACTATGAGAATAAAGTAAAAAAAAAATATTACGAGAATAAAGTCGAAATTATGGAAATAAAGTCAAAATATTATCAGAATAAAGTCAAAATATTATGAGAATAAAGTCGAAATTATGGAAATAAAGTCAAAATATTATGAGAATAAAGTCAAAATATTATGAGAATAAAGTCGAAATATTACGAGAATAAATTCAAATTATTACGAGAATAAAGTCAAAATATTACGAGAATAAAGTTGAAATATTACGAGAATAAAGTAAAAAAATTACGAGAATAAAGTAAAAAAATTACGAGAATAAAGTAAAAAAATTACGAGAATAAAGTCGAAATATTACGAGAATAAAGTCGAAATAGTATGAGAATAAAGTTGAAATATTACGAGAATAAAGTCAAAATATTACGAGAATAAAGTCGAAATATTACGAGAATAAAGTCGAAATAGTATGAGAATAAAGTCGAAATATTACAAGAATACAGTCGAAATATTACGAGAATAAATTCAAATTATTACGAGAATAAAGTCGAAATATTACAATAAATTCAAATTATTACGAGAATAAAGTCGAAATATTACAATAAATTCAAATTATTACGAGAATAAAGTCGAAATATTACGAGAATAAAGTCGAAATAGTATGAGAATAAAGTCGGAATATTACAAGAATACAGTCGAAATATTACGAGAATAAATTCAAATTATTACGAGAATAAAGTCGAAATATTACGAGAATAAAGTCGAAATATTACGAGAATAAAGTTGAAATGGTTCAAGAAAAAAGTTGAAATATTTCGAGAAAAGTCAAAATGTTTCGAGAAAAAAGTCGAAAATATTACGAGAATAAAGTCGAAAATATTACGAGAATATAGTCGAAATGTTTTAAGAATAAAGTCTTGTAATATTTTGACTTTATTCTCAAAATATTTTCACTTTATTGTAATTTAGATTTTTTTCTCAAAATAATTAGACTTTATTCTCGTAATTTCGACTTTTTTCTCAAAATATTTTAACTTTATTCTGGTAATATTTAGACTTTATTCTCGAATCATTTAGACTTTATTCCCAAAATAATGCATTTCCAAACAACTTTATTCTCCTAATTTTGGATTTTTTCTCGAAACATTTGTACTTTGTTTTCATTATTTTTTACTTCATTGTCGAAATATTTTGACTTTATTGTTGAAATATTTTGACTTTATTGTTGAAATATTTTGACTTTATTCTCATAATCTTGACTTTATTCTCAAAATATTGCGACTTTAATCTCGTAATTGTAGTTCTTTTAAAAGTGGCACTAAATTGCCGTTGTAACGAATATCAAGAAAAATGAAAAAAATTACCAAAAAGTTTATGATTAAAACAAGAAAATATCTGTCAATGAGGTTATAAAAAAGTAGGAAAAATAAACTTGTTTTTCCTTAGAATTAAATTGATTTTTATGATCCCACTGGCAAATATTTGTTCATTTTGATACATGTATCAGAAAACAAGGCTTAACATCTTAAGTCATTTTGCATCTGTATGTTGATTTAAGAATGTTAATATAATTGTAATACAAAAGAAAACAAAAATACTGAGAAAGAAATGGTATTTATTCATATCAAAACATCATTATTTGTTTCCTGCAGGCCTCCAGTGAGTCGAGCCGCACCGTTACCTGACAAACTGGTGAAGAACAACATCACAAAGAAGAAGAAAGTGGTGGAGGTCAGTCAGGTCATGAGCTCATGAAGAGTCAAGGCTGTCCTCATTATAGTCAGTGTGTGTTGATGATGTCTGTGTGTTTGTAGGAGCTATCTCTGGATCACGTGTTTGGCTACAGGGGCTTTGATTGTCGAAACAACCTTCACTACCTCAATGATGGAGCTGACATCATCTTCCACACGGCCGCCGCTGCTGTTATTCAGAACCTCTCTGCTGGTACATCACTGCTGACCTCTGACCTCTGTTTCTGGTCTCAACATGTGGCTAATATGCACATATTAGATGTTTTAAAGACTTTGAAATAGCAGTTTGATTGATGAGTTTGTGGGCGTGTCTTCTGAGATGAATCTGATTGTAGATCAGGCATGAGGTGTTGCTGACCTCTACTGGCTGCAGTATGAACTGCAACTCTGTTTTAAAGTACAAGAGTAGAGGTGAAGTTGTCATCGGATGTCCATTTTCCACAAGTTCATATGATTCTTTAGGGTCTTAATGAAAAGTTTCTAATATACTTTGGTTAAAAATTCTCAATAGTAGTGTAAAAAAAACACCCTTTTACCTTGTCAAAATTAGCTCTGCAAAAACTCAGCTCATTTTTTCCGCATGGTCTCTTTAAATGCAAATGAGCTCTGCTTGCCCCGCCCTTCTCTGCTAAGGGATTAGGAGCTGTAATGTTTACTTTAGCCGCATTTACTTTAAAATTCCAACTACTTCAAACTTATAGCTTTTTAAAACGTTTTTCATACTTTCTGTTTTAGCTTTCTCAAGCCAACTTCAAAGTTAGTCAGTAAAGACATTCATAATGTTACAAAAGATTCATATTTCAAGTAAATGCTTTTCTTTGGAACCTTATGTTCATCAAAGAATTCTGAAAGATAAAATGTATCATGCTTTCCACAAAAATATTGGGCAGCACAACTGTTGATACTGCTGATTCAACATTGATAATAATCAGAAATGTTTCTTAGGTAGCAAATCAGCATGTTAGAATGATTTCTGAAGGATCATGTGACACTGAAGACTGTAGTAATGATGCTGAAAATGCAGCTTTGATCACAGAAATAAATTACATTTTACTATATATTCACATAGAAAACAGCTATTTTGAATTGTAATAATATTTCACAATTTTACAAATTGTGAAATTGTTTTACAGTATTTTTAATCAAATAAATAAAGTCTCAAAAACCTTTTTAAAAAAAGTGCATGTAGTCTTTGTATTAATATGAGCGCATAAGAACTGCATGCATATTGTTAACCCCTTAAAGGCTGTATCAGCGATTCTAGGCGCTGAAACATAAAGTGTCACATTCAGCTGACCTTTCTTCACGATCCACTCGCTGCCTGCCCCATAAATCGGCTGTGAAAAAAAATGCGTCTCTGTGGTCAGCCTAGGGTCCGAGATATGCCAAAAAAAAAAACAATCGGTGCTACCAACCATTCCACAGAGAAACTTTCAGAGAAAGGTCAGCTGAATGTGACACTGTATGTTTCAGCCTAGAATCGCTGATACAGCCTTTAACTGTCACTTCCATTTTTGAACAGAGACGTGAAAATAAAGAATTCAAACTTATTTTTATAATTCATGAACAAAAACATTTTGTAATATGATTTTGATGTACATTTTCTGTGTTAATACAATGTCTAATTTTAAAATGGCTTTCAAAGGGTGAATTTTGATATTTGAAGTTTTCAACTTCTAAATCATTTTTATGATTTCTAAAGTGTGATAGGAAAAAAAAAGCAACAAGGAAGTCTGTTTATGACAAAGGTCAGAACTCCTGTTATGAAGTATATTTTTGAGGTGCACTCTTGTCATAAATTAATCTATCATTTTTCCTTCATAATTTGTAACACAAAAAATGTCAAATATCTATTTAGGAGCCTTAGACCTTTCTAACGAAATATAGTTTGTCAAGATTAGACTAGGATTCATTTGTAAAATGGTGAAGTAAATTTGGGCGTCCCACAGAGGCGATGGCGACAGTTAAAGATGGATTGGAGAATTGTTGTTTATAATAGTTTGTGATTTGCAGGTACTCAGAGCTTTTATCTGGAGCACACGGATGACATCCTCTGCCTGACTGTCAATCAACATCCCAAATATCTGAATATCATCGCCACCGGTCAGATCGGTAAGTGTGCTAATAAAAAAAAACTGCAAATGGATGTAATTTTCACCATCTGAATTCATTTTCATTTGCTCACGTTGACTTTTGCGTTGCTGCTTTCAGCTGCACTGCTTGGTTTTGTGTTAATTAACAAGCCTGCTTGTGATTGTTTGCTGATAATTTGAATCTCTCACGTAATTCTGCTTTGGCACTAAGAGCGGCTTCTCTCATTTTTGTTGATCACTGTCTCATCCTGTCATCAACACAACTCCACACAGGCGACATCACCGATCTGCCAGGTAGGACAGCACAACCTACTGCCATCTCACCTCAGTTTGTCTCACTGACCTTTTGTGTTCCACTCCAGAAATCCAGGACAGATTTTATTTTTGGCTCCAAACTAGAACTAAAGCATGCATTAAAAAAAAAAAGCAATGCTTAGGGTTCAATATAAGTTAAAGACTTGAGTTATAAAGACATGAATTTAGATTCAGTGTTCAGTTTGCGATGTTAATATAAGATTTCTTGTTATTCTGTAACATTTGACCATAATATGGTAACCACAGATCTATCCATTTAGAAGAATAACTTACATAATAATATATTTGAAGCAATAATCATAAAATAATAAAAAAAACATTTTAGTATATAAAGTATATTTATAAAATATAATAATAATAGTAACAGACTAAAATAATGTGGTCAAAAATATATTTAAATAATTGATTATTATGCATTTATGCAATTATATATGCATTTTTGTGAATTTAAGCCTTTATATATATTTATGTATAATAAAATAAATTCATAAATAAATGCATTTAGTGTATTTATTTAGCAATTATTTAAATGAATTTATTTTTAAATGTATACATTTATATATGCATTTTTCTATGCATTTATTTTTGCAGTTATTTGTATGCATTTCTTTATGAATTTATGCATTTATATGTGCATTTTTTATGCATTTAGTGCTTTGATTTATTTTATATTTATATGTATTAATTTACAAATTTTTCCATGTATATATCCATTTAGTGCATTTATTTGTATGTATTAATTACTGAATTTATGCATTTATATATGCATTTAATGTATTTATTTAGCAGTTATTTATATGCATTTTTTGCAGTTATTTACATAATTTATGAATTTATGCATTTTTCTATGCATTTAGTAAATTTATTGTTGTAGTTATTTATATGTATTTATTTATGAATTTTTATATGCATTTAGTGCATTTTTGCAGTTATTTATATGCAATTATTTAATAATGTGTGCATTTATATATGCATTTTTTGCAGTTATTTATATGTATTAATTGATGCATTTATATATGCATTATCTATGCCTTTAATGTATTTATTTAGCAATTATTCATATGCACTTTTTGCAGTTATTTCATGTAATAATTTATGAAGTTATGCATTTTTCTATGCATTTATTTCTGCAGTTATTTATATGCATTAATTTATGAATTTGTACATTTATATATGCATTTATTTTTGCAGTTATTTAATAATTTGTGCATTTATAAATGCTTTTTTTGCAGTTATTTATATGTATAAATTGATGCACTTTTATATACACATTTCTCAATGCATTTAGTGTATTTATTTTTGCAGTTATTTATATGTATATAGCTAAAAGCCTTAATGAAATTGAATTGTAAGTGCATGACTGTAAACACATTTTTTGCCTTTTTTAAGTAAAGCTGAAATAATTTTATTTTGTATGGATGTAATTATTTATTTATGCTTTTATGCATTTTATCTATGCATTTAGTGCAAATTTGTCTGTTTAAAAAAATCATTAAAATCCCCAATGTTTGTGTGGTAGAAAAATAAAGCTGTTGAAATGTATTTAGTTTTTAACAGCATGTCATAGAATATATTAGTATTGAACCCTGAGTATTTCTTTAATGAGTAAGATTTTAATACACGTTTGATCAAATAAAATCTGTCTGTGGTTCATGAGGGTCTTGAAGTTGGATGCCTCAGATTTCAGATTAAAATCATTTGCTCTATATCAATCAATCCTCTCATTTCCCTCGTGTTTTATGTCCCAGTTTCAGTAAAGACCACCAATATGAAGAATACATTCCCATGTTTGCATGAAGCGCCAATGCGTCATGCAGCAGATTTCCATGATGCCTCATTCCCCTCCTCGGCGCTAGAATACATATCTAATATTGACATGTTTGCGCCGTGTGTTTGCTCTGTCATGTTAAAAACCCTGAGGACTGTCATCATGAACTCCGAATAGTCATCCCAAACTCAGCCTGCTCCTCTATTAACAGTGTTGGGGAAGTAGTAACACTAACTACATTTTTCTACACTGTAGTGTACAATTACATTGTTTACAAAGGACACTAGAGCTTTTCAAGTAACAGGCTATTTTTTTCAAGCCATATCGGTGTAGCATGATGAATATTTAATTTAATGCTGCATTTATTTATTTATGAGTTTTCAATGCATTTTTGTATTTAAGCATTTATCTATTCATTTACTGCATTTATTTCTACAGTTATTTATATGCATGTATTTATTTATTTATGTATGTTTGCTTGAATGCATTTATATATTCATTTAGTGCATTTATCTTTGCAGTTATTTATTTTCATTTATGAAGCATGCATTTTTCTATGCATTTAGTGTATGTATTTATTTATTCATGCATGTTTGTTTGCATGCATTTATTTATAAATTTACACATTTATATATGCATTTAGTGCATTAATATTTGCAATTATTTATATGCATTTATGAATGTATGCATTTTTCTATACATTTAGTGCATCTATTTTTGCAGTTATTTATTTATAAATTTACATGCATTTTTGTATGCATGTAGTGCACTTATTTTTGCAGTTATTTATATGTATTAATTTATTGAATTTACATATGCATTTAGTGCACTTATTTTTATATTTATTTATGAATATGCATTTTGTGCAGTTAATTATATGTATTAATTGATTAATTGATTTTATGCAATTATATATGCATTTTGTGCATTTATTTTTGCAGTTATTTATATGAATTTAAATATGCATTTAGTGTATTTATTTAGCAGTTATTATGCGTTTATTTATACATTTATATGCATTTTTCTATGTATTTGGTTCATCAGTTTTTGCATTTATTTATAGTTATTTGTTAATTTGAGTTGATGCATTTCTCTATGCATTTATTTAGAAATGTATGCATTTATATGTGCATTTAATGTATTTTTTAGCAGTTATTTCTATACATTTATTTATGAATTTATACATTTATATATGCATTTTTCTAGGCAATTAGTGCATTGATTTTTGCAGATATTTATATGTATTAATTTATGAATTTATGCATTTAAACATGCATGTTTTTTGCAGTTATTTATATGTATTAATTTATGAGTTTATGCATTAATATATGCATTTTAAAAATATATTTATGTATTTATGAATTTATGCATTTATATATGCATTTTTCTATGCAATTAGTGCATTGATTTTTGCAGATATTTATATGTATTAATTTATGAATTTATGCATTTAAACATGCATGTTTTTTGCAGTTATTTATATGTATTAATTTATGAGTTTATGCATTAATATATGCATTTTAAAAATATATTTATGTATTTATGAATTTATGCATTTATATATGCATTTTTTCTATGCATTTAGTGCAATTTTTTGCTATTATTTATACACATTTATTTATGAATTATGCATTAATATATGCATTCTTTCTATGCATTTAGTGCATTGATTTTGCAGATATTTATATATATTTATGAATTTATGCATTTAGTGCATTTATTTTCGCAGTTATTTATATGTATTAATTTATGAATCTATGCATTTATATATGCATTTTTATATGTATTTAGTGGATTTATTTTTGCTATTATTTATGTACATTTATTTAGAAATTATGCATTAATATATGCATTTTCTCTATGCATTTAGTGCATGTATTTTTGCAGTTATTTATATGTAATCATTTATGCATCTATATATGCATTTTCCTTGCATTTAATTAATCATATAGTTATTTATATGCCCAATTTTATGCATTTATTTATGCTTTGATCCATTTACTCATATATTGATCTATGCATTTGTCAGTGAATTTATTGTTCCATTTAGATTTAAATGTATCTGTTAAAAACCATTAAAATCCTCATTGTTTTTGTGCTTGGAAATACAGCTCTGCTTAAATAATAGTTATATAATCCCCCTTTAAATAGCAAAGTTTACTGCTAGTTAGTAGCTGTGTAGTTGTATTCTACTTTTTCTAAATGCATCTGTACTGCAGTGCAACTACTTTAAGCAAGTTTCATAGTAGCTTCCCAACACTGTTTATTAATGTAAATAAACAACCCACAATATTTGCAAAATCAATATCCCCTAATGCAGCTAATGCACCTAATGTGCTGAAAGGAGCAGTTTGGGAGGCACTATTTTTCCCTGAGCTGTGAGTATTGACAGTCGTGATGTGTCTGTGTGTCTACAGGCCTGGCGCCGTCCATTCACGTGTGGGACGCCATGAGCAAACAGACTCTGTCAGTGCTTCGCTGCTCTCATGCCAAAGGGATCGGATACGTCAACTTCAGCGCCACGGGAAAACTGCTGCTGTCTGTGGGAGTGGATCTAGAGCACACCATCACTGTGTGGAGATGGCAGGAAGGTGGGATGCATTTAATTGAACTAAATGTGACCCTGGACCACAAAACCATTTTTAAGTCTCAATTTTTTTAAAATTGAGATTTATACATCATCCGAAAGCTAAATAAATAAGCTTTCCATTGGTGTATGATTTGTTAGGATAGGAAAATCTGCAATCTGAGGGTGCAAAAAAATCGAAATATTGAGGAAATCACCTTTAAAGTTGTCCAAATGAAGTTCTTAGCCATGCATAATACTAATCAAAAATTACGTTTTAATATATTTATGGTTGGACTATGGTTTACTAAATATATTAATGGAACATGATCTTTATTTAATATCCTAATGATTTTTGGCATTAAAAAAAACTATAATTTTGACCCGTACAATGCATGTTGTCTAAACTTAAAATAAACCTGCACCGTAAAACAATTTGGCCTAATATTACCTTATTTTATTAAATTCAGACTTTTTTTCTTCCAATTATGAGTTTACATTTCAGAATTTGAGTTTTCATCTCACATGTTTTAGTTTTTTTCTCCAAGGAATAAAAAAAAAAATCTAATTTTTTTCTTGCAATTGTGAGTTTATATCTCACAGTTCTCATATCTCCCAATTTTTTCTGAGAATTTTGACTTTCCTCCACGAAATAGAAAACTAAACTATAATTTTTAATATAATGATAATTATCCCACAGTTCTGACATTGTTTACATGCAGCCAAGTTTTAAACTCAGAATTGATAGTTAAAACACATAATTTTTGACTAAAACATACTAAAACATATTAAAAAATGTATTAATTTCAGATATTTGCCAAAGCATAATTTCTTATTTCCAATTACTTTAACCTAGTTAGGCCACTAAAATAACTAAAACTGAAATTAATAAAGACCTACCTAAAAAAATAAAAACTATTAAAAACATGCTCAAAATGACTAAAACTTAAATTACAATAAATAAATAATAAAATAATAGTATATTAATAATACTAAAATAATTCAGGTAACTACAATAATTCTTTAATAAAGAAAAATATATTTTTTAAGTAAAAAAAAATTGTGAGTATTTTGCACACAAAATATATATATTATATATATCTTGCAGTTCTGAGAAAAAAAAAATTAAAGAAAAACCTGTGCATTTAAAAATAATTTCAGGTAGTTGCTAAGGCAAAAATTCTCACTTTCCATTTCTTTCAATTACTTTAATTTAGTTAGACCACTAAAACAATTAAAAGTAAAACTGAAATTGATAACCTACACTGATTAGGTAGACAGAAAAATAAAAAAGCTAATAAAATGATAAAAATAAACATCAAAATTACAAAAACTTTAACTAAAATTAAAATAATAATTAAATAAAAAACTGAATATGTAAAGTATTAGTAAAAACTGTAATAGTAACTTAATGATAATAAAATAACACTGATAACTACAATAATTCTTTAATTAAGAAAATAAAGTTAGAAACTCACAATTATAAGTTAACACATCGCAATTCACTTTTTCTCTCAAAAAAAGTGTGAAAAAAAAGTTGAACAATTCTGATGAAAACATTTTCTGAAACATTAACTGATATAAAATAACATTTTAAAAAAATGCATTTAAATTTGAAATATTTGCCAAGGCATAATTTCTCATTTGCAATTACTAAACTAAACTAAACTTAACTAAAAAAATATGTTGTATTGTGTTTTTTATATAATTAATATTTGACTAAAAATTAATTAATAATAAAAAAAAAAAACGTTAAGTCAAGTGTGTCCAAAAATCACATTTTTTCCCTCTTAATTTTATTTCACAATTGACTTTTTTTCTCGCAAAAGCTTATCTTGCAATTCTGAGAAAATAGTTTGAATTATGAGATATAAACTGAGAATTGTGAGGAAAAAAAGTCTGAATTTAGAGTTATATTGAGTTATGAATTTACAGTTACAATGCAAATCTTATTTTGCCAAAGAGTGATGCGCTTGAGCAAAACAGACACTATTTCTGAAATCAGCACTGTACATTTACTAAGTAACAAGTATTGAAATGCGTTGAGCATATTCTGATGCTGTTATTAATGCTTTAGCGATGTGATCTCAGGCTCTAGGGTTTGCAGTAAAGGCGGTCACACGGACCGGATCTTCGTGGTGGAGTTCAGGCCCGACTCGGACACTCAGTTTGTGTCGGTGGGAATCAAACACATTAAGTTCTGGACGCTGGTGGGAGGCTCTCTGCTCTATAAGAAAGGAGTGATCGGAGCCGTGGAGGACGGACGCATGCAGACCATGCTATCTGTCGCGTTTGGAGCCGTGAGTCATTCTCATCTACGCATATTTAGCTGATTCTGATCTAGAATGGATTTGCAGTACACCAATTATGAAACAATTGCCATAGTGCAGTCTGGGGTTAATTGAGTTGCTCATGAGCACAATAGTGACAGATTAGTGCTTTAGATGCAGAGATTTCCCTTAGTAAAAGAATTATTCAGTTGCCATATTTTTAAGATATACATTAAAGATGGTAATATCTTTAATGTTTCTTTTAAAGTAGTCTCTTCTGCTCACCAAGCCTGCATTTATTTGATCCAAAGTACAGCAAAAACAGTAAAACTTTGAAATATTTTTATTATTTAAAATAACTGTTTTCTATTTGAATATATTTTAAAATGTAATTTAATTCTTGTGATCAAAGCTGAATTTTCCGTCACATGATCCTTCAGAAATCATTCTAATATGCTGATTTGCTGATCAAGAAACATTTATTATTATTATTATTATTATTATTATTATTATTATGTTGAAAACAGCTGAGTAGATTTTTTCAGGTTTCTTTGATGAATAGAAAGTTCAAAAGAACCGCATTTATCTGAAATAGAAATCTTTTGTAACATTATAAATGTCTTTATCATCACTTTATTTTGATTTATTTAAAGCATCATTCCAAATAAAACTATTAATTTCTATAATTTCTTTCCCAAATAATATATAGAGAGAGAAATATAGAGATATATACAGTATAATAAAAATGTTTCTTGAGCAGCAAATCAGCATATTAAAATGATTTCTGAAGGATTATGTGTCACTGAAGACTGGAGTAATGATGCTGAAAATGCAGCTTTGGTCACAGAAATAAATTACATTTGAAAATATATTCAAGTAAAAAACACTTATTTTAAAAAGTAAAAATATTTTAACATTTTACTGTTTTTACTGTACTTTGGATCAAATAAATGCAGGCGTGGTGACATTAAAAATCTTACGGTTCAAAAACATCTGACTGGTAGAGTAATTAATGAATGTTACATTGCTGCTGTTATTTTCCAGTGCTATTAATGTGAAGCTGCTTTGAAATAATCTGTCTGTAAAGCACTACATACATAAATGGATTAGGTAAAATAAACAAGTATAAGACTACAGTATATTATGACCACAAAACCAGTCTTAAGTGAGCTATAGCAATAATAGGATATTAAGTAAAGATATTTTGTACATTTCCTACAATAAATATATCAAAACATTTTTTTGATTAGTAATATGCATTGCTAAGAAATTCATTTGGACAACTTTAAAGGCAATTTTCTCAATATTTAATTTTTTATTTTTTTTTTGCACCCTCAGATTCCAGATTTTCAAATAATTGTATTTCGGCCAAATATTGTCTTATCCTAACGAACCATACATCAATGGAAAGCTTATTTATTCAGCTATCAGATATATAAAATTGACACTTTTGACTGGTTTTGTGGTCCAGGGTCACATATGAAATGGTCATTTTCTCTTTTGTCCGGCAGAACAACCTGACGTTCACAGGGGCCATAAACGGTGATGTTTATGTGTGGCGGGAACATTTCCTGGTGCGTGTGGTGGCTAAAGCTCATACAGGACCAGTGTTCACCATGTACACCACGCTCAGAGATGGACTAATAGTGACCGGAGGCAAAGAGAGACCGTGAGTTCAGCTCTACAACACACACACAGTCATATAATTTTTAAAAATCATTTTCAACAAAATTGTTTTGACCAAAAAGAAAAAAATTCTTGAAAAAAATGTGAAATATTTTTGCAATTTAAAAGCAGTTTTCTATGTGAATATATGTGACCCTGGACCACAAAACCAGTCATAAGGTTAAATTTTACAAAACTGAGATGTATACATCATATGAAAGCTCAATAAATAAGCTTTCTATTGATATATGGTTTGTTAGGATAGGACAATATTTGGTCGAGATACATCTATTTAAAAATCTGAAATCTAAGGGTGCAAATAAATCAAAATACTGAGAAAATCACCTTTAAAGTTGTCCAAATTAAGTTCTTAACAATGCATATTACTAATCAAAAATTACATTTTGATAGGTTTACAGTAGGAATTTTACAAAAAATCTTAATGTAACATGATCTTTACTTAATTTCCTAATGATTTTTGGCATAAAAGAAAAATCAATAATTTTGACCCATAAAATGTATTTTTGGCTATTGCTACAAATATACCTCAGCGACTTAAGACTGGTTTTGTGGTCCAGGGTCACATATGTTAAAATGTAATATATTTCTGTGATCAAATGAAGAATTTTCCGCATCATTACTCCAGTGTTCAGTGTCACATGATCTGATTTGCTGATTTGCTTCTCAAGAAACATTTATTATTATCATCAATGTTGAATTTTGGTGGAAACAAACCGGACACCATCGGACACAAAAATTTGCATCCAGCATTCCAGAACAAAAATGTATAGATTATTAATTAACTCCTTGTCATCCAAGATGTTCATGTATTTCTTTCTTCAGCTGTAAAGGAATAGTTTTTTGATGAAAACATTTTTGTGTTTTTCTTCATATTGTGGACTTCTATGGTGCCCCTGAGTTTGAACCAAAATGCAGTTTCAGTGCAGCTTCAAAGGGCTGTAAACGATCCCAGCCGAGGAAGAAAGGTCTGATCTAGTGAAACCATAGTTTGTAAGAAAAATTGACAATTTATATACTTTCTAAGCTCTGCGTATTCTGCTTCAAGACAGTTAGAGTATGTCAAAAAAACCTCAAATCTCATTTTCTTCTACAACTTCAAAATCGTCCTCCATCGCTGCAGAAGTACCGACCCAGTGTTTATAAAGTGAACATGAAAAGAAGATCAGACACCCTTTACAAAAAAAGGTAAAACAGCGATGTAGGATGATTTTGAAAATGAGATGGACGTTTTTTGACATACCCTAACTGTATTGAGCCAGAGTACAAGCATTTGAGGTTAAAAAGTGTATAAATTGTAACTTTTGTTTAGCTAAGTAAGACCCTTCTTCCTCGGCTGGGATCGTTTAGAGCCCTTTGAAGCTGCATTTAAACCGCATTTTGGAAGTTCAAACTCGGGGCACCATAGAACTCCACTATATGGAGAGAAATCCTCAAATGTTTTCCTCTTTTTGACTGATGAAAGAAAGTCATAAACATCTTGGATGACAAGGGAGTGAGTAAATTATCTGTAAATAGTTTTTAGGAAGTGGACTACTATTTTAATGTGTATATTATGTCTGTGCAGGACTAAAGAGGGCGGCGCTGTGAAACTGTGGGATCAGGAAATGAAGAGATGCAGAGCATTCCAGCTGGAGACAGGACTTCCTGTTGAGACGGTCAGATCTGTGTGCAGAGGAAAGGTCAGTCATGCTGCATAAGCATTGATTTCAAATAGAAAGACATTAGTAAGATGCTTGTTTATTGGATGACAGGGAAAGATCTTGGTGGGAACGAAGGATGGCGAGATCATCGAGGTGGGAGAGAAGAACGCCGCCTCCAACACCATGATAAACGGACACACGCAGGGACGCATCTGGGGTCTGGCAACACACCCCTCTAAAGACGTCTTTATTTCCGCCAGCGACGATGGAACCATCCGCATCTGGGACTTGGCAGATAAGGTGAGGGATTGTGGGTGGCGTTGGGCTACTGTTCAAAAGTTGAAGAAATCAAGGATGTATTAAATTAATCAGAAGTGACAGTAAGGACTTAGAAAGTTACAGAAGACTTCTGAAAAATTAAAACGTATCATGGTTTACACAAAAATATTAACTATGTTTGACATTGATGATAATTAGAAATGTTTCTTGAGAAGTAAATCAGCAGATTAGAATGATTTCTGAAGGATCATTTCACAGTAATTCTGAAAATTTGAATGCGGAAATAAATTACATTTCACATTATATTCGCATAGAAAACAGCTATTTTAAATTGCAATAAAAGTTTACAATTTTTCTGTATTTTTTTTAATCAAATAAATGTCATCTTGGTGAGCAGAAGAGACTTTCAAAATGAAAACATTTAGCCATTCAAAACATTAAACACTGTTATTGTCTTCAAACTTTTGAATGGTAGTGTGTAGCTCCTCACCAGGTGGTATGCAATAAATGTACTGTACAATGTATAAACGTACATTTTTTTTATTTATTTAGTATTTGTAGTGGATTTTATGGTACTAAATTGTATTTATGGAAGGAAAAAAAAAAACTTTTTTTAAACCTGTTAACCACTTTTTGAATACAGACTTGAAAATGAAATGAAATGAAAATTAAAGTCTGCTCCAAAACATTTATGATTTATGACAGTTTAATAAAAGTTGTAAAAAAAGTAATGTTATGAAAAATGCACAAAAATATTGTTTTCAAAATTTATATGAAACATGTAATGTTTTACTCTCAAACTGTGAAAATTAAAAGCTAAACATCTAAACAAGTTGTTCTTAATTTGAGAAATTAACACTTTATTATTAAACATTATTATAATTAACCATTTATTATTACCTGTATTTACCCTTTATTACTAACCCTTATTATAATTAACCATTTTAACTCTTAATTGTCTAACATTATATTAATTATACCGTAATGCCTATTATTAACTATATTTACACTTTATCACTAACCCTTATTATTATTAACCCTTATTTTTATTGGCCATACGAACCCTTTTATTAACCATTACTAACCATATTAACCTTTTATTGACAAACCTTAGTATTTGTTAGCCATATTAACTACTACTTATTATTATTATTATTAACTATATTAACCCTTTACTGCTAACCCTTATTATAATTAACCATTTTAACTCTTAATTGTCTAACATTATATTAATTATACCGTAATGCCTATTATTAACTATATTTACACTTTATCGCTAACCCTTATTATTATTAACCCTTATTTTTATTGGCCATACGAACCCTTTTATTAACCATTTAGCCTTTTATTGACAAACCTTAGTATTTGTTAGCCATATTAACTACTACTTATTATTATTATTAACTATATTAACCCTTTACTGCTAACCCTTATTATAATTAACCATATTAGCTCTTTATCTAACATTAGTATTATTAACCACATTAACTCTTTATTATTAACCCTTATTATTAACCCTTATTGTAATTAACCGTATCATCTCTTTATTAATAACCCTTATTTTTATTGCCCATATTAACCTTTTATTACTAACACTTATTATAATTAACCCAATTAACCCCTTTATTATCTAACCTTACTATTATCGACCCTTATTATAATTAACCCTTCATTATCCTTATTAATATTGCGCATTTTAACCCTTATTATTCAAAATTTAGATGAAATATATAACATGTTTTACGCTCAGTATTACTCTAAGAATTTGAGGTTGATATCATAACAAAATTTGCTTTCTGTAAGGTTTTGTTTGGGTGCCGTACCAAATGTTTCTGCTAGATAAAATATGTTTTCAGTGCATCATGTTTGACTGCAAGTAGTGTAAGTGTGACTTTGTTTTCAGGACCATTTCATTAAAAAAATTTGATCCAAAAATCACCAAAGAGCATCAAAGGGTTAATAATTGTTTGTCCCCCAGAAACTCCTGAACAAAGTCAGTCTGGGTCATCCGGCAAAGTGCACTGCATACAGCCCAAATGGTGAAATGGTGTCTATCGGGATGGAGAACGGAGAGTTCATCGTGCTGCTGGTGAATTCACTGACCGTATGGGGCAAGAAGAGAGACCGCAGTGTGGCCATCCAGGACATAAGGTAAGAAAAGATACTGACTTTGATAAATCCAACAAAATACATGATGATAAAAGCAAGAGTATTCATGCAGTGTTTCTCATGCAGGTTCAGCTCTGATAACCGGCTGCTGGCCGTCGGCTCAGTCGAGTGCGCTGTTGATTTCTACGATCTGACTCTAGGTCCATCTCTCAACCGGATCGGCTACTGCAAAGATATTCCTGGATTTGTGATCCAGCTGGACTTTTCTGCCGACAACAAATACATCGAGGTGCAAATCAATCAGAAAACATTTGGATAACATACTGTCCTTTTATGCAACAAAAATATTAATTTTTTTAGTCAATGTAGTGTAAGTAACTTTGATATGACAGATATAGTTTATATTTTGTGCACAGGTCTCTACCGGTTCATATAAGCGTCAGGTTCATGAGGTTCCCAGTGGGAAGATTGTCATGGAACAAGCCTTGATTGACCGGATCACCTGGGCGACCTGGACTAGGTAAGGACACAGATTTGTGCAATTAAATGTACTCGAAATGACACCAGTGTCCTATATTAAAGCTCTTCCTCCTGCAGTGTTCTGGGTGAGGAGGTTTTGGGCATCTGGCCACGTAACGCAGAGAAGGCAGATGTGAACTGTGCCTGTGTTTCTCACGCCGGGCTCAATGTGGTCACCGGAGATGATTTTGGACTCGTGAAGCTTTTCGACTTCCCCTGCTCCGAGAAATTTGTAAGTCAAATGTAACTCATGTCAAATTTATTTCTATGGTGCATTTCACATTATTTCAAAGCATCTGTACAGAAAATCATGTTTTTATTATTTACCCTTATTATTACAAACCATATTAAATCTTAATGTTAACCATATAAACCTTTATTATTAACTATATGAGTCCTTTATTAAACCTTATTATTAATCATAGTAACTATTTGTTATTAAATTACTTTATTATTAACCTTTTTCACTTCATTAAGCCTTACTATAATTTACCACATTAACCCTTTATTATCCAACCTTGATATTATTAACCATAGTAATCAATTGTTATTGATGCTTATTATTACCTAAATTAACGCCTTAATATTACCCCTTCTTAAAAATTATCCATATTAACTCATACATATTTACCCTTTATTTACCATATTATTAATTTATTATTACTCCCTTTATTAACCATTATTCATTTTATTATTAACCCTTATTATAATTAACCATGTTAACCCCTTATTGTCTTACCTTAGTATTGTTAACCATATTAACTATTATTAACCCTTATTATTATCAGCCATACTAACACTTTTATTAACCATTTATTACTAACCCATACTATTATTAACTATTAATCCATTATTAACTTGTATATTTAGTGGCCATCTAACCCTTATTATTATCATTATTAACCATATAAAAAAAAGATAGGAGGAATGTTAATCCATTATTAACTCATGTTATAATTAACCATGTTAACCCTTTATTATCTAACCTTGGTATTATTAACCATATTACTCCTTTATTAGTAACCCTTAACCATTTATTACTAAGCCTTACTGTTAACCTTTTTTAACCATATTAATCCGTTATTAACCTTTATTATTAATTATATTAAGCCTTTATTATTATTTAGTTAGATAATCAAGGTTTACCATGGTTAATAATACTAAGGTTATATAATAAAAGTTGGCCATGGTTAATAATAATAAGGTTAGATAATAAAGGGTTAATAATACTAAAGTTAGATAATAAAGGGTTAATATGGTTAATAACAAGTTTTAGTAATACTTGGTTAATAAAAGGGTGAGTATGACCAATAATACTACGGTTAGATAATAAAGGGTTACCATAGTTAATAGTTCTAAGGTTGGATAATAAAGGGTTATTTATACTAAGGTTAAATAATAAAGGTTTACCATGGTTAATAAGGGTTAGTAATACATGGTTAATAATACTTAGGTTTGATAATAAAGGGTTACCATGGTTAACAATACTAAGGTTAGATAATAAAGGGTTACCATGGTTAATAATACTAAAGTTAGATAATAAAGGGTTAATAATACTAAAGTTAGTTGATAATAAATGGTTACCATGGTTAATACTAAGGTTAGATAATAAAGGGTTACTATGGTTAATAAAAGGATTAGTATGACCAATAATGCAAAGGTTAGTAATACATGGTTAATGTATGACCAATAATACTATGTATTACTAACCCTTATTATTAACAATGGTAAACCTTTATTATCTAACCTTAGTATTATTGGTCATACTAACCCTTTTATTAACCAAGGTTAGATAATAAAGGGTTACCACGGTTAATAATTGTAAAGTTAGATAATAAAGTGTTAATATGGTTAATAATAAGGGTTAGTAATACATAGTATTATTGGTCATACATTAACCATGTATTACTAACCCTTGTATTATTGGTTATACTAACCCTTTTATTAACCATGGTAACCCTTTATTATCTACCCTTAGAAACATTAGTTATACTAACCTTTTTATTAACCATGTATTACTAACCCTTGTATTATTGGTCATACTAACCCTTTTATTAACCATGGTAACCCTTTATTATCTAACTTTAGAATCATTAGTCATACTAACCCTTTTATTTACCATGTATTACTAACCCTTGTATTATTGGTCATACTAACCCTTTTATTAACCATGTATTACTAACCCTTGTATTATTGGTCATACTAACCTTTTTATTAACCATGTATTACTAACCCTTGTGTTATTGGTCATACTAACCCTTCTATTAACCAAGGTTAGATAATAATGGGTTACCATGGTTAATAATTCTAAAGTTAGATAATAAAGTGTTAACATGGTTAATAATAAGGGTTAGTAATACATAGTATTATTGGTCATACATTAACCATGTATTACTAACCCTTGTATTATTGGTCATACTAACCCTTTTATCAACCATGGTAAACCTTTATTATCTAACCTTAGTATTATTGATCATACTAACCCTTTTATTTACCATGGTAAACCTTTATTATCTAAACTTAGTATTATTGGTCATACTAACCCTTTTATTAACCATGTATTACTAACCCTTGTATTATTGGTCATACTAACCCTTTTATTAACCATGTATTACTAACCCTTGTATTATTGGTCATACTAACCCTTTTATTAACCATGGTAACCCTTTATTATCTATCCTTAGAAACATTAGTCTTACTAACCCTTTTATTAACCATGTATTACTAACCCTTGTATTATTGGTCATACTAACCCTTTTATTAACCATGGTAACCCTTTATTATCTATCCTTAGAAACATTAGTCTTACTAACCCTTTTATTAACCATGTATTACTAACCCTTGTATTATTGGTCATACTAACCCTTTTATCAACCATGGTAAACCTTTATTATCTAACCTTAGTATTATTGATCATACTAACCCTTTTATTTACCATGGTAAACCTTTATTATCTAAACTTAGTATTATTGGTCATACTAACCCTTTTATTAACCATGTATTACTAACCCTTGTATTATTGGTCATACTAACCCTTTTATTAACCATGTATTACTAACCCTTGTATTATTGGTCATACTAACCCTTTTATTAACCATGGTAACCCTTTATTATCTATCCTTAGAAACATTAGTCTTACTAACCCTTTTATTAACCATGTATTACTAACCCTTGTATTATTGGTCATACCCTTTTATTAACCACGGTAACCCTTTATTATCTAAACTTAGTATTATTGGTCATACTAACCCTTTTATTAACCATGTATTACTAACCCTTGTATTATTGGTCATACTAACCCTTTTATTAACCATGTATTACTAACCCTTGTATTATTGGTCATACTAACCCTTTTATTAACCATGGTAACCCTTTATTATCTATCCTTAGAAACATTAGTCTTACTAACCCTTTTATTAACCATGTATTACTAACCCTTGTATTATTGGTCATACCCTTTTATTAACCATGGTAACCCTTTATTATCTATCCTTAGAAACATTAGTCTTACTAACCCTTTTATTAACCATGTATTACTAACCCTTGTATTATTGGTCATACTAACCCTTTTATTAACCATGTATTACTAACCCTTGTATTATTGGTCATACTAACCCTTTTATTAACCATGGTAACCCTTTATTATCTATCCTTAGAAACATTAGTCTTACTAACCCTTTTATTAACCATGTATTACTAACCCTTGTATTATTGGTCATACCCTTTTATTAACCATGGTAACCCTTTATTATCTATCCTTAGAAACATTAGTCTTACTAACCCTTTTATTAACCATGTATTACTAACCCTTGTATTATTGGTCATACTAACCCTTTTATTAACCATGGTAACCCTTTATTATCTATCCTTAGAAACATTAGTCTTACTAACCCTTTTATTAACCATGTATTACTAACCCTTGTATTATTGGTCATACTAACCCTTTTATCAACCATGGTAAACCTTTATTATCTAACCTTAGTATTATTGATCATACTAACCCTTTTATTTACCATGGTAAACCTTTATTATCTAAACTTAGTATTATTGGTCATACTAACCCTTTTATTAACCATGTATTACTAACCCTTGTATTATTGGTCATACTAACCCTTTTATTAACCATGTATTACTAACCCTTGTATTATTGGTCATACTAACCCTTTTATTAACCATGGTAACCCTTTATTATCTATCCTTAGAAACATTAGTCTTACTAACCCTTTTATTAACCATGTATTACTAACCCTTGTATTATTGGTCATACTAACCCTTTTATTAACCATGTATCACTAACCCTTGTATTATTGGTCATACTAACCCTTTTATTTACCATGTATTACTAACCCTTGTATTATTGGTCATACTAACCCTTTTATTTACCATGTATTACTAACCCTTGTATTATTGGTCATACTAACCCTTTTATTAACCATGGTAACCCTTTATTATCTATCCTTAGAAACATTGGTCATACTAACCCTTTTATTAACCATGTATCACTAACCCTTGTATTATTGGTCATACTAACCCTTTTATTAACCATGGTAAACCTTTATTATCTAACCTTAGTATTATTGGTCATACTAACCCTTTTATTAACCATGTATCGGTAAACCTTTATTATCTAAACTTAGTATTATTGATCATACTAACCCTTTTACTTACCATTGTAAACCTTTATTATCTATCCTTAGAAACATTAGTCATACTAACCCTTTTATTAACCATGTATTACTAACCCTTGTATTAACCATGGTAAACCTTTATTATCTAACCTTAGTATTATTGGTCATACCCTTTTATTAACCATGGTAAACCTTTATTATCTAACCTTAGTATTATTGATCATACTAACCCTTTTATTTACCATGGTAAACCTTTATTATCTAACCTTAGTATTATTGGTCATACTAACCCTTTTATTAACCATGTATTACTAACCCTTGTATTAACCATGGTAAACCTTTATTATCTAACCTTAGTATTATTGGTCATACTAACCCTTTTATTAACCATGTATTACTAACCCTTGTATTATTGGTCATACTAACCCTTTTATTAACCATGGTAAACCTTTATTATCTAACCTTAGTATTATTGGTCATACTAACCCTTTTATTAACCAAGGTTAGATAATAAAGGCTTACCACAGTTTATAATTCTAAGGTTAGATAATAAAGGGTTACCATGGTTAATAAAAGGGTTAGTATGACCAATAATACATGGGTTAGTAATACATGGTTAATGTATGACCAACCCTTATTATTAACCATGTTAACATTTTATTATCTAACTCTTATTAACCAAGGTTAGATAATAAAGAGTAATATAGTTATTAATATAAAGGTTAGGTATTATAATTAACCATGGTAAACCTTAATTATCTAACCTTCGTACTATTGGCCATACTAACCCTTTATTAACCATGTATTACTAACCATATTACTCCTTTATTACTAGCCCTTATTATCTAACATATTACCTCTTTATTATTAACCCATTAGTAACCCTTGTTATTAACCTTTATTATTATCCATATTAACTCTTATTTATTTTAGAACATTTTTACTGTTTACTTGTTTGCATTTCTTCACAGGCCAAACACAAGCGATACTTCGGCCACTCTGCCCACGTGACCAACATCCGTTTCTCTTACGATGACAAATATGTGATAAGTGTAGGAGGCAACGACTGTAGGTGAGCTGACATCCATCTATCAGTCCGTCAATCAATGTGAACTGTTATTAATGCGTCTTCTCTGTCTCTCAGTGTGTTTGTGTGGAGATGCATCTGATCGGCCTCCGCACAGCTGGGAATCTCTCCTCCAAACATCAAGCCGGAAAGATTTCCGCCCGATACCTCCAGCGTCCGGATGCTGCACTTCTGTTATGCTGCGTTTTACCCCTCTAGACATGAAGGATCCTGGACGAGCCCGAGTTCGATGAGGATTCTGTGAAGTGCAATGTTTACGCTCATGTACTTTAAAAAAAAAAAAAAAAACACTCATAAATCATGCCAATATTTCAGAAACAAATGTATTTTTTGTTTGGATTCTGAAGTGCCTTGGAGACACAGTTTGCTGATCTTTGCCCCAAAATGTTCATATGATGCATATACGGTGCTAAATGTCCACTTAGAGCTTTTAAACTTCTTTTCAAAATCATGCATTATGCAATTTCTTTTCTTCGTTGTCTTCTTTTTACATTTTGTACATAAATGTCAAAACTATCCACTCACTAAATGCTCTTCCTGTTAAAAATATCAAAATACATGGGACTCAGGAGAAATTAAGTACTGTAATGTGTAGATGTTATATTTGACCTGTGCTATTTTTGTTAAAATATTTATTTTTTATGTACGTATTTACATATGACGTATGCAAGTTAGTCAGTCGGTCTGTGGGCGTATATGAAAATTGAAAATGCAAAAAACTCGCTGTCCAAATATTAAAGTTATATGAAATGTACGTAGTAGCGTTGTCTGTTGCGACGTGTGTAGATTGCGATGCGCTGTTTGTAGCCAATGACGTGACAGCAGCTGTTTATTGTGTGCAGATATCGCGTTATATCTGTCATTTGTATGTTCATGTTTTTGTAATTTGTCTGATCAGAGCTCAGTCTAATTGAAAGATATATAATACTGCATGAATTGAAGTCTGTGTGGTTGTTGATCATGAATGAACACTGTTGTTTTATAATTAAAGAGAACTATGTGCTCATGTCAAACTGAGTGTGTTTCCACCTTTCACCAGCTGATGGCAGCATATATGAACTATGGCCTATTAAAATAAACATGGTTGTCAGTAATTCTTAATTCGGTTTTAAATGCATATATCAGTGTTTTTTTAATACACTGTTGTAAAATTATATAATTTAAATCCTTAGTAACTTAGTAACCCTTGATGGTTTTTAGTAGGAATCTGGCTAATAAAGCTCCAAAAAAAAAGTTACTAAATAAATCCTAATGAAACAAATGCACTTAAAACTACAAAAAAAAAAGTAAATAATGAGGGGGACCCCCATGTAATTTGTAATATACATTTATTATTAACTTTATTAAGCCTTGAACTGTTAATTTTAGATCATTTAAGATATTTACTAATGCTTAGTATTTTTATACAAGCCAAACACATGCGTTACATAAATGTAAGTCTATTGTTTTGTAGATTTCTGAAATGTTATGTAAATTTGATCTATTTAAATATTCAATAATTTGCATAAATTCCTAGAACAGAAATCTGAACAATGGCTAAAACCAGGCTCTTTTTTTATATACACATATATAAGTGTTAAAGGATTTTGGATATCTCTTTTGTTACACTCCTTAAATTTGAAAAATAGTCAACAGGCAAAAAAATAAAAATTAGAATGTTGTACAAATCCAGTGAAGGAAAGTTTTTACATGCAGTGTTTTGCCTCAAAAAAAAAAAACTTTGTTACATAAATCAAGCAAATGATTTTTTGCATGTAGTGTTTTACCTAAAATTCCCATTTTTTTTTAAATTTGAGGTAAAACACTACATGCAAAAAATCATTTATATAAATATATAAAACACTTTAAGAATGGATTATTGTTTTTTTTAGGAATATGTTATAAATTTACTTGAATGATTTTTTGCATGCAGTGTTTTGGCTCAAAATAAATAAAAACTTTAAGAATAGAATGTTACATAAATCACGCAAAAAAAAAAGAATATATATATATATATATTTTAACAATAAAATGTTACGTAAATTAAGCAAATGATTTTTTTTTTTTTTTGCATGCAGTGTTTTGGCTCAAAATAAAAATGTAAAAAAAAAAAAAAAAATTAAGAATAGAATGTTACATAAATCAAGTGAATCATTTTTGCCATGCAGTGTTTTGCCTCAAAATAAAAAAAAATATATATATTATAAAAAAAACTTTAAAGGTCATTGCACACTGAGTCCGAAATGTTCGAACGGTAAAAAAAATACAACCTGACGTTATGTCAAACAAGTTTTTTTTTAGTTTTTTTTTTTTTAAGGATAGAATTGAGCTAATTATGTTTTTGCCTTAAAAAAATAAATTGCAAACAAACACACAGATTTTTTTTTACGTTTTTTTAGGAATGTTATATAAATGTGTGTAAATGATTTTTTGCGTGCAGTGTCTTCCATCAAAAAAAAAGGCACAAAATAAAATTATAAATTATATTTTTACAGAAATAAACATATATATATTTTTGGAATCTTTAAGAATAGAATGTTACATAAATGGAGCAAATTGTTTTTTTTGCATGCAGAGTTTTTGCCAAAAAAAAAAAAAAAAAAAAAAAAAAAGGGCAGACTGCCGCGCTTAAAGCTGATTGGCCCGTGAACTTTCCATGAGAATGCATTGTAGTGATGGGAAGTTCGGTTCTTTTCCGCGAACCGGTTCTTTCGGACAGTTCGTTTCAAAGAACCGGTTCACCAGTTCTTTTACGCTATGACGTAATGACGTAATTAACGTAATTACTATCGTCCCGCACCCATATACAGTTACATGCAGTGATCATATAAGTTCATATAAGATCATATAAGATCATAAGTTTTACAAGTCTTGATTTAATAAATTATAAGATAAATTAATTATAATCAGAAACACGATCAGCTTACTGAACATGCACAATCCATAAAGACGTATTTGTTATAAACATAAGTTTCACCAGATCCCCTCATTCAAGTCCTCAGTTAACTGCTCATAGCATTAGCACAGAGACAGTGGTAAAAAAAAGAACTAGTTCGGTTCAGATGGAGTCAGTCATAGCAGGAGCTTGTTTGTTTGGCAGCTGCACGAGTCACGCATGCGCACAGTATCAGCTCATCGATTCTCGAATCGGACGCGTCCGAAAGAAACCGGTTCTCGTTCAGCGTACTGATGATCCGAAAGAAATCGATTCTCGTTCAGTGTACTGGTGATCCGACAACCGCTGCAATCGCTTCTTGAGTCGAGAATGTGATTGGAGAACTCACACAGAGTGACTGAAACGTGCCGCTTGGTTTGCTTGTGCAGTAGTTTGATTACGTAATTTTTATCATTATACCACCGTTTAAAAGTTAAATAAAAATTTTTTATAATAATTTTTGTTTGAACATGGTTCAAATTATAGTTGTGTATAGTTTCATTAAAACATTGTTCATTTAATACAAACACAATTTTTGTATGTCATCATTATCTTTTATTACAGTGCAGCTAATTCATAAATCACATGTTTTCTTTTAATCAAGCATCTTATTTATTATGGTACCACGGCACTTCCCTGATCAAGATCATAAAAACCCTTTTAGCCAATAACCTAACAGAATCCTTAAGTAAACTTTTAACAAAACGTTTAACAAAATAGACCAACTTGACTGACGTGCTTCATTTCATCCGCTTGCAAAAATGACACGCATGCGCACAGTATCAGCTCATCGATTCGCAAATCGGACACGTCCGAAAGAAACCGGTTCTCGTTCAGTGTACTGGTGATCCGAAAGAAACCGGTTCTCGTTCAGTGTACTGATGATCCGACAACCGCTGCAACCGATTCATGACTCGAGAACGACAACCGCTCTGGCAGCTGCTCTGCTCATGCGCATCATCAGCTCTCTTTTCACAGCCGTACAAACACTGTTTGAGTAACTAAATAACTCGGGAAATTGATTTATTTTGAATCAGAGGGAGTGTCGGGCACGTTAAAAAGTAAAAACCTTTAAGTAATTTGTGGATTAGTGCTTACTAGAGACGCGAACCGTTTCAAACGATTCAGTTCGATTTGGTGAACTGGTTCAACCGGTTCACTGAGAAGATCCGGTTAAATAGAACGATTCGTTCGCGAACCGGACATCACTAATGCATTGCCTGGACATGCAGTTCCATTCTCATGCTATTTAATACTAATCAACAAATAAAAGAAAACAATACAGTGGATTATTAATGCGGAGCTGCATTCCAGATCCACCCACCGCACTGCAGATCCGCGGGATGTGAGAGAGACCGTGACTCATCAGTCTCATAAAATACACACTTGCACAACAACACAGTTCAAAATGTCAGTCTATTTCAGCCATGCTTTACTTGTATAACCGTGGTGAAATATACTATAGTAAAATCACTAATGAAGGACTTTTGTAATAAATCCCACGGTAGCATTATCGTGGTGTGTAGAGTATATAAACCATGATTAATGTAGCTTTTGTTATAGTGCCAAAACATTCCACTCATGCTTTTGTGCCACACAAGCGGTTTCACAATCAGATAACAGTGAGAGTCTGAACACAGACAGTCTTAAACCTTAACTGCTCTCAACATGACACTTAGTAGTATTCATTTTGGAGATCATTAACTTTTATACTAATACTAAATACAGAATATTTGTTGTCTAAAAAGGTCTGGACAAAGACTTAAATTTAAAAAATTTGTATTTTAAATGTAATGCATTTTTTGCATGCACATTTTTATGCAAATGTATGCATGCATAAATAAATATGCATGTACATATGTATATTGTATAAAATCTATAAATAAATGCCCTCAAAAATAAATAAATAAAATTAATTAAACGACCCCTCCCCACTAAAATAACCCTAACCCAATAAAATACAGTAAATGGACACCCCAAATAAAATTAACTTGGTAGATAACCCTTCTCCGCTTCATAATATAAATGTAGTAAATAAATATTTATTATTTATAAATATAAATATAATTTATTTAGGGGATTTATTTAGTATAATATATATATATATATATATATATATATATATATATATATATATACACACACACACACACACACACACACGTACATTTGTTTTTTGGTGATAAGGAAACTAAAAACAAATAAAGTAAAAAAAAAACATGAAAATTGATTTAGCTAATCAAGTTAGAAATTTAGTTTTGCTTGATTTGCTGAAATAACCAAAACTAAAATACAAAAAAGTAAAGAAATTAAAAAAATAAAAGTATAAAATTTAAAACATTCAAAATATAACAAAACAGAAAAAAGTAAAATTACTGAAAATTGCAAAATAAAAAAAAGTTAATTTTTTTTCCTTTTAAATTGAAAAAAAAAAAGTCAAAAAGTCAAAACTAAAAAAAAACTACTAAAACATTAACTTAATTTAAAACATCAAACTAAAATAAAATACAAATGAAAATTTAATTTAATTAAAAAGTTTAAAATTTAAAATATTAAAAAAGAAAAAAAAACTTAAAATTACTGAAATTTTCTAAAAGTAAAAAATATATAATTTAAAAAAAAATTAAATTGCAAAATAAAAAAGTACAAAAAAGGTTTTTAAAAAAGGAATCGAAATGAAAAAAAAAACTACTCAAACTTCAACTTGTTAGTTAGAAATAAGTTAGAAATTTAGTTCAGCTTTATTTGCTAAAATAAAAAAAAAATGAAAATGAAAAATAATTTAAAGAAATTAAAAATAAAGTTTAAAACATTTAGAATATTTAAAATAAAAAACAGAAAAGGAAAAAAAAATTACTAAAACTTATTCAAATAAAAATGAAAATCGATAAATACCCTCAATAAAATAAATGTAGTAAATTAATAAATTAAATAAATCCCCCACAATAAACAAATGTACTAAATAAATAAAAATATATGTACTAAACAAATCCCTATTAATAAATACATAAATAAATCCCCCAATAAAATACATTTTCTAAACAAATGAATAATTCCCCCAATAAAATAACTTGGATACATACATAACATTACATTATACATACATACATATGTATTTTATTAGACCACTTGTCACAATAAAAAGAGAAAACAAATATTTTAGTTTTAAAGAGGTTTTTGTCAGATTTCCAAGTATTTTATTGTCATTGGGAAATAAACTGAAATAACTAGTCTTTCTTCACACATAATAAATAATGCATGTTATTTTTATTTTGTATGGCCTCCTTTGGCCTTGATAAGAGCTTGCATTCTTGCTGACATTGTTTTGCTGTACTTTTCCAGTCTCTGTCGTTATCGACTACCAAATAGTTTCTAGTTGTTCCCAAAGAATGGCTTTTGATTAAACTTTTGTGTGATCTATCAATGAACGTTGCATATAAACCTTACAGATAGATAGCTAGACAGACAGGCAGGCAGATAGATAGAATGCAAATCTGCCTGTGAACACAGATAGAGAGGTTTGATGTGATGAATCACATCCGTACTGTAAGTGTGCCACCTGTACAATCACTCTGAGGTCACATCATGTGTTTCTCACATGGTTTTCAAATGTCACATGGAATAATGCGTTTGAGATGCAGCTCATGCAGAAGTGCTGCTCCATTAATGTTTCACAGACTTAAATAACACAAATGCAGCTCAGACTTCAGCTAATGCAACTCATGCTGTATGATGTGTCAAATTAATGGCCCATTTAACAGTGTGTGTGTGTGTGTGTGTGAGAGAGAGTGAAAGAGAGAGAGTGTGTTGGACAGTGAGAGCAATGGGAAAGTAATGCCTTACGTTTGGTTTTTCCCAAAATAGGTGTCCAGGCATGATTATAGATAGCTACAACCAAACCATGAAAAATGTAATATAAAACAATATAAAGTGTGTAAAAAAATAAAATAATAATAATTTTTATATATATATAAAATTTTCCATTTATTTTAAGTGCTAAATTAACACAAACTGAAACACAAAATAAAATTGAAATAATAAATAAATAAAATACATTTTTTTAAAAATAAACAGGAAAAAAAGTAAAAAAATAACTGAACAAAATAATTAAAACTTTAACACTTTAGACAAAGTTTACAAAAAAGAAAAGATAATATTTAAAGCAATGTAAACAGTTACATTATTTAAAAATTTTAAAACACTTAAATAAAATAAAAACAAAACCAATACAAATGTCAAAAACAAAATGACAAGAACTTTATCTTGATTTTGTACATCAAATTAGACAATTAGTAAAAAGGGGAAAAAATAAATTTAAATTTTATTTAATTTTCAAGTAAGAGAAATTATTTTTTAAATTTAGAACACTATATTGAAAAATAAAAACAAACCAATACAAATGTCAAAAACAGAACAAAATGACAAATTTCACACACAAGTTAAACATTTAGTTTATAAAATGGAACAAAGGAAAATAAAGTTTAATTAAAGAAATGTAATAATTAGAGTTAATTTTTTTTTAATTTAAAAAATACATAATGTCAAAAATAAAAAAATGACTAAAACTTGATTTTGCACATGAAAATGAAAAAACTCATTGGAATAAATAAAAAAAATAGTTGAAAATATAAAATGAAAAAATAATTAAATTAAACAATTTTTCAAATCAAAAATAAAATAATAAAAAAAACAATAAAATGGACAAAAACAAACAAATTAAATAAAAACTAATTTCATTAAGAACTTCAGGCTAAACATTTGTTTTACTTGATTTGCTAAAAAAGCTCAAACTAAAACTAAATAAAATAAAAATGAAAAATACAATTAAAAAATTTCAAAAATTAGAATAAAATAAAAAAAAAATTGAAAATATTTTAAAAAAGGCAATACAAATTACAAAACACAGACAATTACCAAAACTATAAATAAGATAAAAAATTAAACTTAATAATTAATTAATAAAAAATAAAAAAAATGACAAAATCTTTACCTTCATTCAGCACATCAAGTTAACCATTTGTTATACTTAATTACTAAAATAGCTAAAACTAAAACTAAATAAAACATGAAAAATATTAAAGGCAATAAAAAGGTCAAAAACAAGCAATAAAATTACTAAAATGAAAAAGAGAAACTAAAAACAAATAGTATATGAATTACACTAAAACAACACTTTTGCAGGGTTTCCCTTTTGATTTATATTTGTGTTTTACAGGCGTTTCATTCTTGTTTTCAGCTTCGGTTTTTATCGCTCATAAATTGAATTCATAAAGACAGGCTTTGTTTTTCTAGCAGCTAAATCGTTAGCGTGCTGCATTCTGAAGAGGCTTCTGACGTACATTGAGTTCATTGTCTTTTTATGGATGTGAAATGAGTCTTAAACATATTTGTTATTCTCGCCTGGTTCCTAGTGGGTCGTCCTGGGATGTGTTTGTCATGTTCTGAGCTCTGCTATCAATGTAGCTTAAAGGCACTTTAATTAAACTAGAGCACAAAGTATAGTGACATCTGGCCTGAAATCTAACGCAACATTCGCTGCGTTTACTGGCAATCAGTTTCCACCATACAGCAGCATCTCTGTGTCCTTAAGCCACCATTAAATGAGATCAAGCACACACACACACACACGCCCCACATGCCCACATCTCATTTTCTGAATAAATAAAACCATACGGCTGATGAAAATGTGTAAATGCATTCAATGCAGATTTCATTTGCATCTCAGCACTAACAAACAGCACTTTAAAGTAATACAGAGTGCTATTGAGATGAATATGGTAATCATCACCATTTAAATACATATCAGTATTCTTGTAGTTTTTTAGTATTATTTACACACAGGTTTTTCACAGAATTCCAGAATTTACATATAAATTTTCCATTTATTGTAAGTGCTAAATTTACAAAAACTAAAACAAGTAAAATAAAAAATTTAATTTAAAAATAAAAACAAATGTAAAAAAAAATAAAAAAATTACATATATATATATATTTAAAACACAACAAAATTACTAAAACTTTAACTTGATTTAGCACATCAAGTTAGACTATTAGTTTAACTTGACTTGCTAAAATAAGTAAAATAAAAATGGAAAAACAAAAAAAATGTAAAAATTGAAAAAGAATAAAAATGTCATAAACACAAAATGTCTAAACTTTTAGCACATTTAGCACATCAAGTTAGACATTTAGTTTAATTTAACTTGCTAAAATCACTAAAATTAATAATAAAATAAAACTAAAATAAAATTAATAATTAAAACATCAATGTCAAAAATAATTACACTAACTTCAACTTGATTTAGCACATCAAGTTAGACATTTAGTTTAATTTAACTTGCTAAAATAATTAGTTAAAATAAAATAAAAAAATTTAAAACATTGAAAGCATTTTAAAAATATAAAAAAGCACACAAATACATAAAATAAATAATAATTTAAGTCTATTTACTTTCTAAATATGTCTATATAGGGTTTTTACTCCTGTTTCAGTTAGTTTAATACTTTCACAAAATGAAACTGAGAAATAGCTGAATTAAAATAAGTTATTATATTTTATTTTGGATAAAGTTTATTTTATTTAAAGTAATGAGGGTTTTAGATGATTATTATAGGGTTTTAGATGATTATTATATATATATATATATATATATATATATATATATATATATATATATATACACACACACACACACACACATACATACACACACACACACACACACACACACACACACACACATATATATATACACACATATACATACACATATATACATATACATATATACATATACATACACACATATGCATATTTTTTTTTAAAATAAAATTAGAAATTAAATTAAAATTAGAGCTTAAATTAAATACATTTTAAATATATTTTATTTCAGGTAATGTTTATTTTATTTCAAGTGATAAATATGTTTTTTTATGGTTTTAATTTCGTTAACTTTAATAACCTTGATATAAATATATATTTTTTAATTTAGTTAATTTAATTAAAGTGAAAAACACAATAAATGTTATTTAAAGCAACAAGTTTAGGTTCAGTTAACTATAATAACCCTGATATACACACACTATATATTTTATCATATTCTTAACTATTTTTCATAATTTCACATGCATTTGCATCATAAAGACTTGATCTGACCTCTGAACGCCTCATTCCTGCAGCTGAAGCTCTGAGATGTCGATCATCTTCACTCTGTGCCACTTAGTGAAGCTTCACACGCTGAAGAGCAGAAAGATGATGCACAATTAGCAAAGCAAACTAAAGGCGACAGCAGCAGTGTTCGTTTTTCTAGTTCAGCTATAGTAACTAACCAAAATAAGAAAATAACTTTTAGGAGTAGTCTAAGCCATTTAAACAACCAGCCACAGAAAACAACAACTAAAGTTTGCATGAAATGAAAATTCACCATATATTTCCTAAACACATATTTTTAATCTTATTGCAAATGATTTATCCAAGAATAAATATTTTTTTTAATCTTGCAAATATGAAGTCCACATCTCAAAATTCAAAACAATACAAAAAAAGCATTAAAAGCATTTAATTAAATTATTTTTTAAAATGTAAAAAATGTAAAATATTTTAAAATATAAATAAATAAAATAATAATGTTAAAAACAGAATAAAATGACTTCAACTTGACCTTGCACATCAAGTTAGACATTTAGTGATGAAAATGAAAAAATTTTAATTTAATTCAAGAATTTTTTTTATTTACAACATTGAAAAAAGATAAACAAACCCCAAACCAATACAAATGGCACAAACACAGTAAAATGTGAAAATGAAAACTTCAACTAAAACTGAATAAAGATGGAAAATATAAAAAGAAAAAAATATATATAAAAAATATTTAAAAACATTTTTAAAAAAAACTTAATTTACGCACCATCAGACTGTAAACTCACATACTGCATGTGCCCTGAGGTACTAAGGACTGAGAAATGGTTTTCTGAATGTCCCGCCCTCCGCTTACCCAAAATCCTGTTCAGCAGAACATCTCTGGATTTACTGGAGCTGCTGACACCTCACGAGGCGTGCCGTCACGAAACCTCACGCAAACACAAACACAGCAAGTTTCCTACAGTGAGGCTTCAGTGACGCACACATACTGTCACGCCTCTGAAGAAACAAGTTCAGGACAAAAGACATTCACAAACTCTCAGTTTCATTCTCACCATTACTTTTGTTGTTGTCATAGTGCAAATGTGTTCAAAATGTAGTCATTAGAACTGAAAATATAATTTTTGTGCCTGATGGTTCTACTAAAGACACATTTTTGCATGCATTTATACTCTTTTTCTAAATTGCATCTTGAAAAACTTGAAAATTTTAGTTTTGAGAAAAGTGTTTATTATAACATAACACATATCATATTCTTTGCTAAACCTATTTTTTGTTGTCTGAATTGTTTCTACATGATGAACTTGCATATGTGAAATGAAAGACGTTGTGAGAAGGTTTTCTGGTAACTGATATCTCGTATGTTGCAACACTTTCTGTAACTGACTGAACGAACGTATCCTGGCCTGCAGCTAAAACGACAACCAATGCAATTATAGAGAGTATTTATTTAAGAGCTGTTTGTTCAGGTGAATCTGAATACGATCCAGATATTTGAGCTCCTTCCGGCTTTGTGGTTGTAAAGTATGCAGGTAAAATTACAACAACATTTCACAAGCAACTATTCATCATTGATTTGCAAAATGTGGTTTGCAAATTTTGCAAAATCTTGATGCTTCCTATATGCATGCAAAAGAGATTTAAGAATTACAACAGAGGGGAAGATTTCCAGTGCATTCAACTATTAAGGTGTTCTGAGGTTTTGGATGGTTCAGGTCCACTTCTGATGTCTGTTTGTGAGTTTTCTTCTCCCATTTCGTTTTGTTGTGTGTTTTTGTAATTTTTAGAAGCTTTTTAAATGTCTATGTAGTTTTTATTAATTTTATTTGCATTTTAGTTTGAGTTGTTTTTGTGAATTTAGGCAACTAGCTGAAATAAAATGTCTTATTTTTTTTAATTCAGTTAAAATTTATTTCATATTTCAAGTAATGATAATATTTTTATAGTTTTAGTAATATATAAAAACCCTGGTGTTTTGAAGATTTGCACACTGTCAGAAAAGCACAAGACAAAATATTAATACTAAAGAAATATTGATGAAAAACAACTATTTCTGTAGAAAAATTAAATGGCGTTTACCAATGCAAAACTTTTTTCTTTGCAGTTACTGACCCAACAAACAAATAATATGTTCTGAGAACATTTTGCTAACATTCCCATTTAGTTATGAAAATATTATTATGAATAAAATATTATTTCTGAATGTTCTCGGAACATTCAGAAAGTTTTTATTTCTTTGATAGATATGAATGATAAAGAAACATTCCATTTTAGAATTTTTTATATTATTTTATTTCACGTAATGACAATCATTTTTATAGTTTTAGTAATCTATAAAAAAAGATTTGCACACTGTCAGAGTAGCACGAGATAATTAATTAGTAAAAATAATAATACTGAAGAAATATTTCCATAGAAAATTTTAATGTATATTATTAATAAAATTTGTTTCTGAATGTTCTTGAAACACTCAAAACTTTTTTTCTTTGATACATATGAATGATAAAGAAACATTCCATTTTAGAATTTTGCAAACATTTTGGCAATGTTGATTTTGAATGTTTTCAGAACATTCTGAAACATGTACAGTAGAAACATTAAAAAACACACTATATAAACGTATATAAAATGTTCCATAAACGATGTTGGGCGAATGTTTTGAGAACATTAATAAAGACAGCATTAAACATACTTGTTACTGAAAGAACATTTGTTCTTTGAGAGAACCATTCCAAAGTGTTCCTTATAACCTGCAAAGGTGTTCTGAGTTTTTTAAATGGTTTCCCACACTGTAAAAAAGTTCTCACCAGTTTCAACTTAAAAACTTAAGTTTAACCTCCCTTAAGATTTTAAGTTAAATCAATTTAAGTCATTTGAACTCACAAGTTATATCAACTCATTTTTATTGTAAGGAGTTAAAATGACTTCTTGTTTTAAGCTGATTTGACTTAAAAACTTAAGGCAGCTGCTAAACGTAGGTTTTTAAGTTAACTCTAGTAAAAACTTTTTACAGTGATTTTCTGGTTCAGGTCTACTTCTGATGTCTGTCTGTGAGTTTTTTCTCCCATTTTACCACCTGCAATGCAAAACACATAACCCAGTGGTATATTTTACAAGATAAATGTGTCACTTTTAACCAGATTCAAACTGAGTTGTGAATGTGCGTAATCAGAGCTAAAGCTCATGGTTGTGCGTAGTGACTCCGCTGATGTCAGATAGTCAGTATGTTCTCAATCACAGCCAGCATCTGGTGAGGAGGTTAATAATGCTTGGATTAAGACGAGTTGATTTGGCAAAGGTTACACTGATGGTTCATCCTGTACAGTCAGCTTCTTCTTTCTGTAATCCTCGCATTATCAACTCATGAGATGCTCTGGAAAGCAAGAAAAATAATAGAAAGGAAAAAAGCTGTTAAAAATGCAGTAAATAAACAAGTGTTTGGTCCTATGGTAATTGCTCAGCAAGTGTGGCAGAGACAAAGAAAGTGAGTCATATTTACTATCAGCTTTGGTGAGTTTTATGTAAATGGGGGATTAATGTAATCTCAACCGCAGGGTTGCAAATGCGTATCTGCTCTCTTCGGCTTTCCTTCCACCAGGAACTTATTATTTTGTAACCACAATGTTGATTTGTACAGTAATGCTTTAATATGAACTTATGCACATATTTGTATCTAAATTACATTTCATGAGGGTGAGGGCCACTAATAAACGTTTTAATCTCTAAAGAAATGTTTACTACAAAAAGTTATTGATAAGAAGTGCATCCTAGTAAACACTATGTACATTAGATTTACGTTTAATAATTAAATGCAAAGCAACTTATAAAACCTCAAGCAATTTGCATTAAGAGTTAAACACAGGGATAGAAAAGCCAGAACAGAATTACAAATTAAGAAATGTAGAGAAAACATAATTAGTATTATTATTTGCATAATTATATGCATTCAGAAATGTAGAGCAAATCAGCATTATTAGAATTCCTATAATTAATGTCATGCTATTGTTTCCTACATAAATCACTCAGCCTTAAACTATTTAAACTACTCTATGAAAAAACTAAATATTTAACTTGCAAATGAGTTGTTTCTAGACACGCCTCCTCCCGCCCTAAGTCAACGCTGATTGGTCGCGCTAGCCCTCATTAGTATGCGGTGGGCGTGTCTGCAGCGTGTCTGTCAGATGAATGAGTAGAGCTCTTCAGTCGCGCATAGGGCAGCGAAAGAGAACTCAGCCGCTCACCGGCGCTCAGAATGCGGCTGCTACTGTAAACTCATCCCGCTCCCGTTCCCTGTGACGCCAACACTGAACGGGAAACATGTGGAACACTAAAAGAGGAACCTGGCTTTACAGCAAAGGAGAGTTATGGGTACGTTTCTTACATTCATGAAAAACTGCATTCATCGTTTTATCTTATTCTCTTAATTGTCAGCAACTCTTTATAACATCTTAAAATTATATAATCGATTATTATGTGATCCAAATACTTATAAGATATAAAAATCAAAGTCTAATAAGTATTTGGAGGGACTGTACAATCATTTTGGATCATATTGTTATGTTCAAAACTGTTATCAAAAATGTAATGTGACAATATAGCAGCATTATGATTTTGTTTGCATGTTTGTACAAAAAATACAGCAGTGATAACCATATTAGTCAAAATACTTTTGCAATCAGTTAAAAGCGTGCTACCACTGTGATCAATATGATTTTGCTGTAGTAATATAATTAGTAAATATGACAGAAATATGAGTATCATGATAAATAACTGAGTATATAATACTTTGCTATATCAGTAAGGCTTGATGTAGATTTAGTCCAACCATCTTCCCAGCACACACACACTCAGTAATGTTAAACCCAACTGCTTTTAATGTGCTTAATGCATAATTTATATACGCAGTAAATATATACATTGCTTCCTCGACCATTTTTATATTTGCCATTTGATTAATTTATACTTCTGTTGCCACTTACTAAACTTTTTGTCTGTTGTTTATTTCAGGGTTTGTTCGTTCTCCTCTTGTACACCAGTCCCCTCTCCTGTTCATCAAATTTCAGTCACCTCATCTATAAGATAAAAGAAGGATTACCTAGAGGGACACTCATAGGGGCTATCGGTGCGGATTTAAAATTGGATCTTTCCGTCAACCCTCCTCGCTCATTCAATCTGGAGCTAAAGACGACCAGCCAGCAGTATGTGAGTCTGAATAACACGACGGGGGAGCTGTTCACATCTGCCGTGGAGATTGACAGAGAGGCTCTGTGCGCGGAGTCCCACGAGGGCCAGGGCTGTGCACTCTTTCTGGATGTGCTAATCCTTCCTCAACAGTACTTTCAGCTGGTTAAGATTAAAATCGTTATCGAGGATGTGAACGACAACCGCCCGCATTTCCCCGTTGATGAAATCAGGGTGTCTGTGCCAGAGAACGCACCTGTTAATGCCAGGTTCGCTGTGGAGCAATCCGCAGTGGATCCCGACATTGGGATTCACAGCGTTCAGACATACTGGCTTGTTAATGACTATGGAGTTTTCACATTGGATGTAGAGGAGAACGAAGGCGGTGAACTGACGCCCTTTCTGATCATTACTGAGTCTCTGGATAGGGAGACGCAAGCTGAGTATGTGACTGACATCATTGCTGAGGATGGAGGATCTCCGCCGCTTTTGGGCACTGCGACTTTGAGGATTATCATTACGGACGTCAACGACAACTGCCCCAAGTTTATAGAGTCACAAGTGAACGTTACTCTTTATGGAAATGCTACTAAGGGCATGCAGCTGGCTCGTCTACAAGCCTATGACCCAGACGAGGGAGCTAACGCTTTGATCACATACACCTTCAGCGAACGGGTCACCCAGGAAAGCAGAAACCTGTTTCATTTGGATACAAACTCTGGGTTACTTAAACTAGCTGGAAAGATTGACAACAACACAGGGAAACTCTACAAACTAATCATTTTGGCCAACGGGCCAACTTGTATTCCAGAAGTCGCAACGGTTACCGTTCACGTCATCAGACAGCTCTCAGGGCCTCCGGCAGTTGTCCCACGCTACATTGCTTCGGAGAAGGATGGCGTTGTGAGTATAAGTGAATCAGAGCTGCCCTTTTCACCCATTGCTTTTTTTACAATTAAAAACACTGAGCCACAACAGAAGATAGAGTGTCTTCTTGAAGGCACAGGTCCGTTTAGGCTTGTACCGTATGAGCGGGTTAAAAACGAGTACTTGCTTGAGACCACTGAGGTATTGGATTATGAGCAGCAGCAGGATTATGAAATGGTTATTGTGGTGCGTAACCCTCATGGATTAGTAGTTAACACCGTAGTGAAAGTCCACGTGTTGGACGTCAACGACAATGCTCCTATATTCAAGCAATCCTTCATTGACGTCGCAGTAGAGGAGAACAACCCGCCAAATACGTTCCTCGCTCAGCTTCAGGCCACCGATGCGGATAGTGAAAGCAGAGGCGAGGTGTATTACCTACTCGGTGCTGACGCTCCCACCATTTTTGACTTGGATCGGTCAACCGGGGTGCTGACGGTGTCCACTTCGCTTGACCGAGAAGAAAAGGAGACGTATCGATTCATGGTGCGGGCTGTGGACCGTGGCACGCCGAGGAAGGAATCAATCGCCACTGTGATTATCACCGTCCAGGATCGGAATGACAACAGTCCAAGGTTTATCAACAAGGACTTCACCTTCTTTGTACCAGAGAACTTTCCAGGTTTTGGAGAAATTGGTGTACTCACGGTTACAGATGCAGACGCTGGGGAGAACGGCTGGGTGGCGTTGTCCATCCTTAATGGAAGCGACATCTTCGTAATTGATACTGGACGAGGAGCACTGCGAGCCAAGACCCCTTTGGACCGGGAACAACAAGGAACATACTATGTTTGGATCGAGGCAATTGATGGAGGCGAACCCTCTCTTTCTTGCATCACAATGGTAACTGTTCTTCTCCTGGATGTCAACGATAATCCTCCAACTGTTCTTTTCCCTCAGTCCAACCAGTCGTACATGTTGGTGCTTCCCAACACACTTCCAGGAACGTCTATAACGGAGGTCTACGCGGTGGACCGGGACACGGGAATGAACGCTGTTATTGCGTACAGCATTATTAAGAGAACGGATGGAGAGCCAGGCTCGTTTGACATCGACCCTTACACTGGAAACATCACGTTGAGGAAAACCTTGAGCAATCGAGGCCTCTACAGTTTGTGGGTCAAAGTCAGGGACCACGGTCAGCCAGAACTCTACTCTACCGTGCTGGTCAACCTGTTTGTGAATGAGACCGTCAGCAATGAGACTCTCATTCAGAGTTTGTTGCCTAGAAGTGTAGATATTGACCATGGTGAGCTTCCTCCAGATAAAGAAGGGAGGAAGGGCGAACAAGTGCCAAATATGTGTGGCGAGTACCAAGTGTTACTGCTTGCGCTGACGGCTACTTGCCTGGGATTGTTTCTGACCGTAGTGTCGTTGGTGACTTACATTTGCTGCAAGAAAAGAAAACCGAAAAAGAAGAGGTTAGACATTGAGATTCCTTTAAAACTCAACCATGAAATGGTGGACAAAAACCCAATGGAGATTTCAAACATCTGACATTACAACTGCTTGTACTGCCCAAAATAATTTGTTTACAATGTGTTTTGTGCATCTTAATATCTCTTAAGTATATGATTTGAAAATACAATGTATATATTGTGCATACAGTATGTTTTATAACTGATGAAATCTATAAATATATATATATTGACGAGATTGCTGCGAAGTATGAAGATTTTGCTATTTGCATTTGCTGCCCAACATGCTTTTAATGTAATTTATCTTACAATGGTGCCCTCAGCAGTGTGTTGTGTCAAATTGTCAAACCTCTTTTATATGCCTGTCTACAGGAGCATCGTTCTCCCCATGGAAAGCTGTTTCAAATGTTATGCTCCTTATTGTTTGGCATCACCGAAAGAGATGAGAAATCAATGCCACATTGATTCCTCAACCATTTCTCAGTTGATAACAGGTGTTGTTGGACATTTTGTGTTTTCGGTAGGATACTAGGCTGGTGTGCAATGTCTTAACAAGTTTCCTGAACCCTAAAATGTCTTGGTTCCTTTTGATTTGTTTGTGATGACTTTTGTGCACTCAGCTCAAAAGCTTCTTCAAAGCAGCTAAGGCGACATTTCTCTGATCTCATTTCTGTGTAAACGAAGAGTTCGTGAACATTAAAGTGCTTTATTTTCTTATTATTAGCTTGGATATGATTTTCTTTCACGTATTACAGACTAAACCGGTATTAGATGTGGACATGACTCAGCAGTTGTACCGCAGCAGTCGTTGCTCATAAAGTTAATCTACTGAAACGTTCTTTAAAGATCATTTAAGCAGTGCCATTTTGTCGAGTACGAGCGTAATCATGAGGGGAATTTAAAAACAGTCTCAGTGTTTGATTTGACTGTGTCTACATGTCATTTACAAGAGTTCTTGGAATGTGTTTGTACACATACTGTTGTCGTTTTCTTGGGAAAGATATAATGCCAACAGTTATCAAGAAAACGGGTTATCAGACTTATCGAAGACCAAATCGCAAACTTATTTTCATTGAAAAATGGCATTCAGTGAGTCAAGATGAAGATATACTGTTGAGATCTTATTTGATTATATTTTTCTTAAGAGTTGTTGTATACAGTATGTGCACCAGTCATGAAAGTTAAATTCAAACAGTGTTAATTGCCCTTTTCAAGCAGCTAAAGCCTGATGGCGATTGTTCACTGAGTCCTTTGGTTGGCATCTCATTATGCTCTTTTTAATCTCTTTCTTTGTGTCAAACCAATAAGATGGCTTCTCCAGTGTCCCGAACCATTACAGAGGTCAGATCGGGAGTGTGTGTTTAGCTTGTCATCGCTCGTGGAACACCATTCAGCTCTCTAAAACAGACAAGCATGGCATGGCCACTTGCCACTTCTATTATTCCAAAAACCAGTTGGGTTTCATTTTTCCCTTTCTCTCTCTGGAACTCTCTGAAATGCTCACAAAGGAAAGCGGTCATTTAAAACCACAAGAAGCCAGAGGACAGATAATGTATCGAGGCTTTGCGGTGCACAGGTTGCGAGTAGGGCCCGTCACCTGGGGTCAGGTTCACCACTTAAGCTGCTTACTTCACCAGCAACATGTGTTCACAAACCAGCGGGAGGATGAAATCCACCAGCAGGCATCTAAGAACATTTTCATCTGTGGGTCAAGATCAAGCTTCAGATTAAAAAAGAAAAAAAATTATTGCACATTATTAAATTCTTCGAAACTGGTGGTGTTTGCAATGCCAAGGTCGTGGGTTCGATTCACGGGGATATTTATAAAATGATAATCTCCCCAAATACATTGTAGTTTGCTTTAGGTCAAACATGTGGCAAATGCAGAAAAGCATCACATACTGTAGCATGGTAACCCAAACCTAAGAGAGGCTTGACATTGCCAGTGATTTAAAATGACCAGAAGTAATTTATTTTTAATGAGTTAAACAGTGAATAGTGTGAACAGTGTTGGCTCATTTGCATAAGTTAAACTATTGTTGCATCACCAGTGGAATTTGAAGTCTGACTTTCTGACAAGTTATTCAAGTTCAAAGTCAACTTCACAATGCAAAGTTTTGATGAGCGGCAGGAGTTCAAAGTCACAAACAGTATAAAAAGCAATCGAAACAGCTTCTTTGATTATCAAAGGAGCATTCGAGTTGTCTCAAAATATGCCACTTGCAGTATAGACATACACATATTGGCTGACACAACAAAACAAAAAAATTTACGTTTTTTGAAGTAGTTTCAGAATTAAATAAAAAAATTGGAGTGAGACATGTGGTTACTTACTGGCCCAATTACATTTACATTTATGCTTTAACAAACACAAAGTGACTCAGTGCATTCAAGGTATGTATTTATATTCAGGCATTATATCAGTTCTTGCTTTTTCCTGAGAATTGAACTCATGACCTTGGTGTAGGCTGTGCCATGCACTACTGTTTTAGCTACAGGAAAGCCCCAACGACATTTACATTTATGTAGTTTGGCAAACGGTTTGATCCAAACCCTGGGAGTTGAACCCATGTCCTACTACTGTTTGAGTTGCAGGAAAGCCCAAACTACATATATATATATATACATATATACATATATATATATATATATATATATATATATATATATATATATATATATATATATATATATATATATATATATATAATATATATATATATATATATATATATATATATATATATATATATATATATATATATATATATATATATATATATATATATATATATTATATATATATATATATATATATATATATATATATATATATATATATATATATTATATATATATATATATATATATATATATATATATATATATATATATATATATATATATATATATATATATATATATATATATATATATATATATATATATATATATATATATATATATATATATATATATAT
>NC_133380.1:4342825-4389035 GCF_049309525.1 Garra rufa | reverse complement strand
GAGCGGTTTTAAACTCTCACCCATAAACATGCAAACATGCATTTGAAGCAATGGTAAAATATAAATAAATATAAAATTATTAAGAAATAAAAATACAGTTTTTACTACTATTTTACTACCATTTAAAAATATTATTATTAATTATAAATATATAATAGTAAAAATTAATTTAATGCTACTTTTTAAAATAGTATTAAAAGTTTTAAACATTAATAACTGTAAAAAAATACAATATTATTTACATCTATTTTTTATAATTAAAAAAATATTTTAGTATATTAAGTTAAATTAAATTAAAATGTGAAATCACTTGATTTTTTAATGAGTTTTATATTTCTATTCAAATATTTTAAAGTATATGTATATGTATATGTGTGTATATATATATATATATATATATATATATATATATATATATATATTGTAATTGTAAATAAAGCTTTGTTTTTTATAATTTGTTATTAGATTTTTATAACAATTTTTTATTATTTTAGCACATCATTAAATTAAATTTAAATGGAAAAAATGTTTAAAAGTTAAAACAGATATATAATAAATGTTTATTTTTACAATTGTAACTATTTAGCTAATTTACATATAATGTTATAATTAGAAATATAAATTAAAATAATTAAAATAATTGGAAATATAAATATTATTTAAAAAAAATGACTTTTACTATTATTTAAAAATATTAATATTAACTATAAACACATGGAAATAATAATAAATTGTAATTGTAAGTAAAGCTTTGGTAATTTTGCTGTGTATATATAAACTATTTTAAAAAATATATATAAAATATTATTAAAATCTATTATTTATTACTATTCTTATTTTATTAAAAAAACAGAGTGACATATAATTAAACATAAATAAAAAATAATTGGAAATATAAACAATATAAAAATATATTAAAAACAACACTAATTTAATCATTATTATATTAATAATAACTATACACATAAAAATAATAATTATTATTTTAATGCTAATTTTTAAATTTGTATTAAAATATTTAAATTATTATTTAAAATAATTCAATAAAAATAATAATACATATAATTTTAAATACAAGAATTTATATTTTAATTTAAAAAATATTGCAGTACATTTAAATAAATTAAATGAGAAATATTTATTAAATATTTATTTTATAATTTTATATTGTTAATATATTACTGTAAATATGTAAAAATAATATTTGATATATTTTGCTTATTATTTGACTTTTTAAATAAAAATAAATAAATATTAAAAATAATTTAGATATATTTAAAATATATTCTATAACTTTTTACTAAATTTTAATTAAATACTATTTTATTTATTTTCCAAGAGCATTCCTAAATAGCTTTGTGTGTCATTTGTCACATGAAATACCTCCCAATCTGCGTTTATTTGTAACTCTTTCATTGGTGACCCATTCTGTATCTCAGTGCATGCCAAAAAAACCCCTCTAGTCGTCCTTTGGCAAGAGAATCATGATGCACTTACACAAACTTCCATTTTCATATTTGTGATGTGAACTCATGCATCTATTAATGCGCTAATTGACGAGAGTTGGAGTATAAAATGCAGCAGCGGTGCCAAGATTCATCCGGCGTTTGACAGAGAAGCAAGAATCCGTGCTATGCTCGTTTTGCTCATTTGAGTTTCATGTTTCAGCGTTTGCTAACATCTAAAAGGCCGTGTTGATGCAGGAAAGAGGAAGTTCAGAGCGGGCTAAATGAGATTCCCATAAACAGCTCTGGTTTTAATTAAATAAATCTCCGCTGGCGTTCTGACAGAAGCTTCACATCTACTGGAAAGCCTCCACCAGCATCTTCCCTTTACTCTATTAACATTCCTGATGAAAGTTTGATGTAGTACAGAGGCACAAATGGTCCTCGTGGCCAACTCTCATTGCATTCAGTCCCCTTCTATCCTGGCCGCTCTGTCTGCGAGTCGCATTCGATTAGGATTTTACGCAAAAGGGGAAGCCAGATATTCTCTCGAAGGCTGGAAGACAATTTGCTTCTTGCAAAATGGATGCATGAGCCAATTCTGTTTTAATATCCAGCATCAATGACCTCCTCGTTCCAGCCAATGTATTGTTCCCTCAGCAAACTACACACAAAACTAGACCATTCTTCTGGGTTTTACTCAACATCTGTATAAAGACAAACCGGTTTAGTTTATCAGTCTATAAATGTGTTTACACTGGAAGCATTTGGTGTACAAAACTATTTTCATTTAGAAATTTCTAGTACATTTCACAAAATAAACAAGAAAGGTTTAAGTATTTTGTAATTTTGTAAAAATTCCAATTTGTTTATATATATATATATATATATATATATATATATATATATATATATATATAATTGTATTTGTATTTAAAGTTTAGTAATTTTGCTAAACATTTTGTAATTTTGTATTTTTCTCCATTTTAATTTTTAAAATTTGAATTCTCATTTTTAAAATTCAGTGAAAAATCACATTATTTAACAGAAATTAAAATAAAATGAGAAATCACTTATTATTTTGAATCAGTTTTATATTTTTATTCCAATATTTTTAATAACTTATTTCTCTCATTTTTAAAATGTGTAAATATGTACATTGATTTTTTTAAAATAAGAAATTACTGAATATTTTAATCATTTTTATTCTAATATATATATATATATATATATATATATATATATATATAGTAATTTTATATATTTAGTAATTTAAGTAACTTGAGTGATTTTGTTAAAAATTTTGTTAAAATTAAATTAAAATGTGAAATAACTGAATATTTTGAATCAGTTATTCCAATATTTTTAATAACTTATTTTAATTGTTAAAGTTTTAGTATTTTTGCTAAAACTTTTGTAATTTTGTATTTCTCTTTTTTTTTATATATTTATTTCTAAATACTTACAATGATTCTTTATTTTTTTTATATAACAGTACATCAAGTTCAATTAAATTAATGAGAAATCATTGAATATTTAAATATTTTTATTTCAATATTAGTAATTTTGTTAAAACTTTTGTAATTTAGTATTTTTCTCATTTTTAAAATGTCTATATATCCACAGTGATTATTATTATTATTATTATTATTATTATTATTATTATTATACATCAAGGTAAATTAAATTAAAATGGAAAATCACTGAATGGTTTTATATTTTTATTTTAATATTTGTATTTTTTTTTTAGGTGTAGTTTTAGTCATTTTAAAAACTTTTGCAATTTTATGTTTTTCTTATTTTTAAAATGTCTATTAAGTTAAATTAAAATAAAAGATCACTGATTATTTTACTCAGTTATATATTTGTATTACAATATTTTTAAAGATATTTTTTAATTGTAGTTAAAGTTTTAGTATTTCTTTTTAGTAATTTAGTCATTTTTATTCCAATATTTAAAATATATATTTAATTGTAGTTAAAGTTTTAGTTTTACTAAAACTTTTGTAATTTTATTTTTCATAAATTTTTATTTTTATTATTTCAGTACATCAAAATAAATTGTAATGAGAAAAGTTTTATATTTTTATTCCAATATTTTTAATATTTTTGTATATTAACTGTAGTTAAAGTTTTAGTAATTTTACAAAACCTTTTATAATTTTGTTTTTCTAACTTTTAAAATGTCTATATATTTACACCGATTTTTTTATTTATTTTAGTAAATCAAATTAAATTCAGTTTTATATTTTTATTCCAATATTTTTAATATTGTTTAATTTAAACTTTAATTAAAGTTTTAACAATTCTTATGTATTTTTGTCATATGATTTTTACAATAATTCTTCTAATTCTAATAATGATTTTAGTACATCAATAAATTTTAATTCAAGATGCCTCAACAGAAAACAGTTTTACTCACAAGACTGTTTTGCAAGTAAAAAAAATAAATCTTAATAAAAAAATAAATAAATTGACACTGGGCTGGTAAATAATTGACAATGTATGCTAAATTTTAATTAATAGAATTTATTACTAAATTTAAATATATATTTTTAATAAACACACATTCATAAGTAATACTCAAATAATAAATATTTAACCTGAACTTTGTGGATGTGAAGGTACATCAGATCAGTTCAATGAATTAAACTAGTTAGTTTCTCTCTGAACTGAAGAGCTTGTGAATAATTTGGAAATGTTCCGAAATCGTTGAGGAATAAATGGTTGGTTTACTCTGGAGACGAAGAGAAGAGAGGGATCTGTTCAGCTATATTGAGTTTAGCTCAGTATAAAACTGACCTCATGCTTTTTATTCATCTAAAGTAGCGAGTCAGATCTATAACTAATAGCTCGTTATGTGAAAGCGCTTTCTCTTTTGGAGTTCTAAGAGCATTTGATATGAGGGATGATTAAAAATGCATAACATGCAGTGCTGGTCAGTTATCAGACTGCATAAAACAAGAGCGAACAGAACATGGAGTGCATCAAAAGTGAATTTCATCTGTTCACGCTAATGGAGATTTAGTTCAGTGCTTTTTCCCACCTCACGATTGTCATTAATTGAAGATCTCATTTAGCCCTCATTTTGTGTTCTGCTCGTTTGGATGCAGATAGGATTTCATGCCCCCAAAATGGATCATTTTTGTACTTTTTGGGAGTTTTAAACTCACAATTCTTAATGTTTATCTCAATTCTGAGTTTATATTTCAATTCTAAATTTATATTTCACAACTAAGTTTATATCCAAATTCTGAGTTTATATCTTAATTCTGGGTTTATATCTAAATTCTGAGTTTATATCTTATTTCTGAGTTTATATTGCAATTCTGAGTTTATATCGCAACTTTGAGTTTATATCTCAATTCTGAGTTTATATCGCAATTCTGAGTTTATATCTCAATTCTGAGTTTATATCGCAACTTTGAGTTTATATCTCAATTCTGAGTTTATATCGCAACTTTGAGTTTATATCTCAATCCTGAGTTTATATCTTATTTCTGAGTTTATATCTCAATTCTGAGTTTATATCGCAACTTTGAGTTTATATCTCAATTCTGAGTTTATATCGCAATTCTGAGTTTATATCTCAATTCTGAGTTTATATCGCAATTCTGAGTTTATATCTCAATTCTGAGTTTATATCGCAACTTTGAGTTTATATCTTAATTCTGAGTTTATATCTCAATTCTGAGTTTATATTTCAATTCTGAGTTTATATCGCAACTTTGAGTTTATATCGCAATTCTGAGTTTATATCTCAATTCTGAGTTGATATCTCAATTCTTAGTTTATATAGCAATTCTGAGTTTATATCTCAATTCTGAGTTTATATCGCAATTCTGAGTTTATATCTCAATTCTGAGTTTATATCGCAATTCTGAGTTTATATCTCAATTCTGAGTTTATATCGCAACTTTGAGTTTATATCTTAATTCTGAGTTTATATCTCAATTCTGAGTTTATATTTCAATTCTGAGTTTATATCGCAACTTTGAGTTTATATCGCAATTCTGAGTTGATATCTCAATTCTGAGTTGATATCTCAATTCTGAGTTTATATCTCAATTCTTAGTTTATATAGCAATTCTGAGTTTATATCTCAACTTTGAGTTTATATCGCAATTCTGAGTTTATATCTCAATTCTGAGTTGATATCTCAATTCTGAGTTTATATAGCAATTCTGAGTTTATATCGCAACTTTGAGTTTATATCTCAATTCTGAGTTTATATCGCAATTCTGAGTTTATATCTCAATTCTGAGTTTATGTCTCAATTCTGAGTTTATATCTCAATTCTGAGTTTATATCTCAATTCTTAGTTTATATAGCAATTCTGAGTTTATATCGCAACTTTGAGTTTATATCTCAATTCTGAGTTTATATCGCAATTCTGAGTTGATATCTCAATTCTGAGTTGATATCTCAATTCTGAGTTGATATCTCAATTCTGAGTTGATATCTCAATTCTGAGTTTATATAGCAATTCTGAGTTTATATCTCAACTTTGAGTTTATATCGCAATTCTGAGTTTATATCTCAATTCTGAGTTGATATCTCAATTCTGAGTTTATATAGCAATTCTGAGTTTATATCGCAATTCTGAGTTTATATCTCAATTCTGAGTTTATGTCTCAATTCTGAGTTTATGTCTCAATTCTGAGTTTATATCTCAATTCTGAGTTTATATCTCAATTCTTAGTTTATATAGCAATTCTGAGTTTATATCGCAACTTTGAGTTTATATCTCAATTCTGAGTTTATATCGCAATTCTGAGTTTATATCTCAATTCTGAGTTTATATCGCAATTCTGAGTTTATATCGCAATTCTGAGTTTATATCGCAATTCTGAGTTTATATCTCAATTCTGAGTTTATATCGCAATTCTGAGTTTATATCTCGCAATTCTGAGTTTATATCTCAATTCTGAGTTTATATCGCAATTCTGAGTTTATATCGCAATTCTGAGTTTATATCTCGCAATTCTGAGTTTATATCTCAATTCTGAGTTTATATCTCAATTCTGAGTTTATATCTCAATTCTGAGTTTATGTCTCAATTCTGAGTTTATATCTCAATTCTGAGTTTATATCTCAATTCTGAGTTTATATCTCAATTCTGAGTTTATATCGCAATTCTGAGTTTATATCGCAACTTTGAGTTTATATCTCAATTCTGAGTTTATATCGCAATTCTGAGTTTATATCTCAATTCTGAGTTTATATTGCAATTCTGAGTTTATATCTCAATTCTGAGTTTATATCTCAATTCTGAGTTTATATCTCAATTCTGAGTTTATATCTCAAATCTGAGTTTATATCTCAATTCTGAGTTTATATCGCAATTCTGAGTTTTTATCTCACAATTCTGAGTTTTTATCTCGCAATTCTGAGTTTTTATCTCACAATTCTGAGTTTTTATCTCGCAATTCTGAGTTTATATCTCGCAATTCTGAGTTTTTTCTCACAATTCTGAAACAAATGATGCTTTTTCACTCAAACACTGGGGTACATAAGCCAGTGTTGTTTTCGTCAACGATGACGATGACGAAATCATTTCGTTGACGCCACTTTTTTTCATGACGATAACGAGACGATGACGAGAAAAAAATGGCTTGTTGATGACTAAAACATGACGAGACGTGTGTGAGTTTTCGTTGACGAGACGAGAATAGACGAAAATGTTAGTGGGTGGTCCGTCAGACGTTTAAAATGCATGACATTTCCGCTTATTGTGCATGCCAATTAAAACCGAAAAAGTATCTGACGCTATGGCAAGCCGTTTTAGCATTAAATACTCTTTGCTATACTAGTATGGCAAGCCGTTTTAGCATTCCATCCTTGTTTGTCTTTTATGTTCTAAAACATTCCTTCATTATTGTAATTATTGGTGAAAATAGTCGATCCGGAAGCTCACATTGTGTTGAACTATAGATCTGCTATTTTCACAACTTATAAGTGACACTACCAAACAGCAAAATACTTACTGACCTACATTAATTTGTTAAAAGACTACTTTGTTCCCTTTTTTTTGACTAAAACTAGACTAAAACCTTTTTGACATTTCGTCGACTAAAATTGGACTAAAACTATCACATATAGACGTGACTAAAATTTGACTAAAACTAAGAAGCATTTTAGTCCAAAAGACTAAGACTAAGACTAAATCTAAGATGGTTGTCAAAAACAACACTGACATAAGCTTAGCTCAGCAAGGCCTATGAAAAGTAAAACAAAACCTGTGCTAACTGAAAGAAAACAAGAAGACTTGTTGATAGTAAAGCATAACTACATTTACAAGCAGTTTTTAAAAGGCCAGTTATTTTAGACCAGGACCACCTAATTGGTCATATTTTCATCACAGCACAAGCACATCAAAATCATGTATGTTTTGGGAATGTATTATTATAATTGCACCTTGTTCAGTCTAATTATTATTATTATTTTGATTATTATGTATTTTTAAAGTCCATTTCCTGTTTGCCCAGCATGAGAAACTCATTCAACATGTGAGCACATTAGTTTGGCTTCATGCAGCTCTTGGTTGCACGTCACCAGCTCTGATGTCAAAAGGTTTTGTGAACAAACACTTGTGGTAATAGCACCTTTCCCATCAGTAGTCTGTAGGTTTTGATTGTTTTCGGATCGGTGGGCGTGGCCTTATTGGCTGGTCACTGTGGCGACGGTGAGGCGGTGGAGCTGAAGCCTGTATTGTGAAGGAACGCAGGAGCATTAGGAGCTCATAACGGCGTGTGACGTTAGCGGCGACCGGCTGTCAGTCCTCCGTGGCTTTGTGGGAAATTCACGCCAAGCACTCGAGCTGAGTGGCGGAAAACAGCAGACGTTTCTGTTGAATGACACAGGCATGAGGGTTTAGCGCTCAATCTAAATCCTGGCTTTGTAAGAATGCAAAGTACTGTAATTTGAGTCAAACAGAGGCCTTAAATGCACCATAAACCAAACTGTATAATTAGTGATGTTTGCCAAGCTTCGATGTTTTGCTCAAACTTTTGATTTTGAACACTAAATATTAAACTGAAGCATGTAACTTGTGCAACCATTTGGGCTATAGATATGTGTAATATATAAATAAATGTAATAAAAGAGGTTAAAAAATACCACAGATGCACACTAAATTAAGGATTTAAGCCACATACAAAAAATATAAAAAATTTCAGGCCTAATTTTTAGGAAACAACCACCTAGCTTTTTAGCTTTTATTTTGATTTTTATATTTTGATTTTATTTTAATTTTACTATTTTTGTTGCACTTTATGTTTTTTTTTAAATATTGTATGTTGCTTTATTTTAGACAGTAGAAGAAATTATGAAAGTACATATTTAGATGTAATAAAGAACCATTTAAGTGGGTCAAAAAATTTAATTTAAATGCTTAATTTTTAAGAAACAACCACATAGCAACAAGTGTTAATTTGTTATTATTTATATGCTATTACAGTATTTCTTAACATTTTCAATTAGCTTTTATTTGATTTAAATTTTATTTTAATTTTAGTATTTTTTCTTGCACTTCTCAGATTTTTTTAAATATTGTATGTTGCTTTATTTTAGACAGTAGAAGAAATTATGAAAGTACATATTTAGATGTATTAAAGTCACACTTAAGTGGGTCAAAAATTTAATTTAAAGCCAAATGTTTAAGAAACAACCACATAGCAACAAGTGTTCATTTGTTATTATTTATATGCTATTATAATATTTATTAATGCTTTGAATTAGCTTTTATTTTATATTTAAATTTTATTTTTAATTTTAGTATTTTTTCTTGTACTTTTATTTGTTTGTTCTTATATTGTGTGTTGCTTTATTTTAGACAGTAGAAGAAATTATAAAAGTACATATTTAGATGTAATAAAGTCCCATTTAATTGGGGCAAAAATCAAATGTAAGGCTTATTTTTTAAGAAACAACCACATAGCAACAAGTGTTCATTTGTTATTTATATGCTATTATAGTATTTATTAATATTTTGAATTAGCTTTTATTTTTATTTTTATACTTTTATTTTATTTTAATTTTAGTATTTTTGTTGCACTTTTTTTAATATTGTATGTTGCTTTATTTTAGACAGTAGAAGAAATTATTGAAGTACACATTTAGATGTAATAAAGTCCCATTTAATTGGGGCAAAAATCAAATGTAAGGCTTAATTTTTAAGAAACAACCACATAGCAACAAGTGTTCATTTGTTATTATTTATATGCTATTATAATATTTATTAATGCTTTGAATTAGCTTTTATTTTATATTTAAATTTTATTTTTAATTTTAGTATTTTTTCTTGTACTTTTATTTGTTTGTTCTTATATTGTGTGTTGCTTTATTTTAGACAGTAGAAGAAATTATAAAAGTACATATTTAGATGTAATAAAGTCCCATTTAATTGGGGCAAAAATCAAATGTAAGGCTTAATTTTTAAGAAACAACCACATAGCAACAAGTGTTCATTTGTTATTATGTGTATACTATTATAGTATTTATTAATATTTTGAATTAGCTTTTATTTTTATTTTTATACTTTTATTTTATTTTAATTTTAGTATTTTTGTTGCACTTTTTTTAATATTGTATGTTGCTTTATTTTAGACAGTAGAATAAATTATGAAAGTACATATTTAGATGTAATAAAGTCACATTTAATTGGGGCAAAAATTAAATGTAAGGCTTAATTTTTAAAAAACAACCACATAGCAACAAGTGTTCAATTGTTATTTATATGCTATTATAGTATTTATTAATGTTTTGAATTAGCTTTTATTTTATATTTAAATTTTATTTTTAATTTTAGTATTTTTTCTTGTACTTTTATTTGTTTGTTCTTATATTGTGTGTTGCTTTATTTTAGACAGTAGAAGAAATTATGAAAGTACATATTCAGATGTAATAAAGTCCCATTTAAGTGGGTCAAAATTTTAATTTAAGGCCTAATTTTTAAGAAACAACCACATAGCAACAAGTTTTCATTTGTTATTATATGTATGCTATTATAGTATTTATTAATATTTTAAATTAGCTTTTATTTTATATTTAAATTTTATTTTAATTTGAGTATTTTTGTTGCACAATTTTAGTACTTTTCTTTTTAGTTGCCAGTGCAACATTTCTTACTTTGGTTTGTTTTTTTCCCCAGCTTTTTTAAATTTTAGTTTTGTTTGTTTTTTGGAACACTTCAGCATGCTTTTAAAATAACTGCTTATTATGGAAACAATAATGTACATATTGTAAATGCAAACTATATGTTAATTTGGATTTGTCTGTGCATGTTTTGTGTTTTTTACTTTCAAAGGTTTGGTGCTCATCCACTGCCATTAAATGACAGAGACTGCAACGGTTTGAGTTAAAAATCTTTGTTTGTGTTCTGCTGAAGAAACATCCTGGATCCCTGGAATTCACACTTAAGCATGGTCTTTTAAAGTAGACTTTATAAAAGTATGCTAAAGTGCACTTCTTTTTTAACAAAGGTGGTGATATCAAACTTTCTTTCCACTCTTCTTTTCTTGCACACTCAGAGCAGGTCTAAATGAGACGGGCCTTATACGGTCGCTGTGACTTCAGATCGCATTAGTGACGCGCGGCGTGACCGGACACCTTGTTAATTTCGGCCACTGAGGCATTTCGGCCAGCTGTCAGGAACGAGAGCGAGCGCCGTGATCCCGATTCTCGGAGGGAAGCATCTGACTGGCTGGAGATGAAGAGCAGAAACGCTCCATCACCCCTCTTATGGGCTCCGGTGTGGCCACAACTTCACACACAAAAACCTGGAGCAGCCTTAAAAGGAGACAAACAGCTCCTGCTGTCCAGCATTTATACTGTGATTTATCATCACACACACCGAACAATGACTGGACACCGAGTGGAGGAACTGAAAGAGCTTGTCTAATTTAGAAAAACTTTTTTAAATCCCTTGGTGATTTTTTTCAATATAGAGGGTGAATTGAGGTAAGTTGATGCAGTTTACCTGAACTCACCCTACTTTTAAGATCCACAGTTGCCTCAAAAAGTACACTCAGAAAATGTTTAAGAAACGATTTTCACTTAGGTTTTGACTCAAACGTTTTAGAAACATTTATAAAGAAATGGCAAGTAACACGTTAAATGGGATAAAGGTATTTGGACACTTAAATCAACATGAAATTTTATATTTAAAATATATTTTATATTTTCTTGTGAAATGTACTTAAATTTTTGTTTTATTTACCTTAACAACAAAAAATGTAAAGAATAATAAAAAAAGTAGTGTTTTCTTAATAATCCTTGTTTTATTTATTTTAACTTAAAAAATATATTTTTACATTTTTTAAATCCTAAATTCTAAATCCATTTTATTTACTACAAAAAAAAATAAAAAAATAAAATAAACTAGAATTATATATACACACACACACACACACACTGTAAAAAGTTTTCGCCCGTTTCAACTTAAAAACTTAAGTTTAGCAGCTGCCTTAAGATTTTAAGTTAAATCAACTTAAGTTATTTAAACTCACAAGTTATATCAACTCATTTTTATTGTAATAAGTTAAAATAACTTGTTTTAAGCTGATTTAACTTAAAAACTTAAGGCAGCTGCTAAACTTAAGTTTTTAAGTTAAAACTGGGGAAAACTTTTTTACAGTGTGTATATATATATATATATATATATATATATATATATATATATAATTATTATTATTATTATCGTTAATTTGACAAAAAATACTATTTAATTTTTCTAGTTTTTTATTTTATTTGATAAAGTAAGTAAATAAAATGGATTATTAGATCACATTTTTTACATTTTTTTGAAGAAAAAAATAGTACACGGAGATTATAAAACACATCCAAAACTTTTTTTTTTTTTCAAAAACTCTGTTTAAATCAACTTAATCAACATTAAATTTTGAAGTAGAAAAAAATGTAATGTATATATATATATATTACAATGTTTTTGGACATAAATAAAAAAAATTGAATGCCATTTTTTTGTCAAATTTTTCTTAATAATGTTTTGTTTTATTTAGCTTAATTTAAAAAAAAATACAATATATTTAGACACTAAACATTTTTTAGTAGAAAGAAAAAAACATTTTCTTGTAAAAATCTGATCTAATAATCCATTTATTTACTACATCTTAAAAAAATAGTATTTTCTTGTAAAATGTACCCTAATTTTTATTATAATTATTATTATACATTTAAGAAAAGTATATATTTTTCACAATGGTTTTGGACACCTAAATCAACATGAAAATCTTAAGTAGAAAAAATTCAATAGCATTTTCTTGTCAATTTTACCTATTTTGTTTTCCTTAGTTTAACTTAAAAAAAAATGCACAGTGTATTTAGACACTCAAGTCAACATGATATTTAATTTTGATATTATTGTGATCTTATAATCCACTTTATTTACTTCACCCTCAAAAAATAAAATAAAATAAAATAAATATTATTTTCTTGTGCAATGTATCCTAATATTATTTATTGCCAGCTAAATCAACACTAAACTATTAAGTACAAAAAAATTTAATAGCATATTTTTTTGTAAGATTTACCTTAATATTTTGTTTTACTTATAGTTTAACTTAAGAAAATAACTGTACAATGTATTTGGACACTTACATCAATATTACATTTAGATTATGTCTTGTAAAATACTAAAATAATAAATTGTCTTTACTTCAACTTCAAAAAAAAAACTGTTTTACTGTGTATTTGGACTCTTAAATAAACATTAGCATTTAAAGTATAAAATTTAAACAGCATATTCTTGTAAAATGTACAATAATAAATTTTGTTTTATAAACTTTAACTTCAAAAAAATATGTTTTACAGTGTATGTGGACAACTAAAAATACTAAAAAAAGTCAAATTTAATTAAATGTTACTTGCAGTTTCTTTGTAATTATTTGTGAATATTATTTGTGAAACTTACTAGCTAATTTTACCCAAATCCTACTTCAAATGTTTTCAGTGCATCAGATAAAAATATTCAAGCAAAAAAAAAAGCTATCACATGCAAAACATTTTCGTTTATCAGGTTTGAGATTATAAAACACATCCAAAACTTTTTAAGCCAACTGTGTGATTTCTGTTATGCAAAATCCCTCCAGACAGTTCATAGAACAATGTTTCACTTGCATAAACAGATTTGCTATGTAAAAAACTGATATTATGTGAGATAGCAATAATGTTTTGTGATATTATATAACTTGCTATCAGAGTGAAGGCATGAGAACACGAGAAGCACTTGTGACCTACGGGTCACAGAAATAATCACAAGATTACAACTCTATTATCTCTCTCACTGAAGACCCAAAAGTGCCCTGAAACACTGCATACACAGAGGATAAGAGCGCTGATAAACCTCTATTAAGATCCATACAGCCAACCTCCAGATAACTGAAAAAGCACAGTTAAATTCCTGGAAATGAAAAACTAATCCTTAAAGAGATCACACTGAGACCTTTCAGATACGCAAACACAGACGCAATAAAAGCCATGAATGCCAGAATGATTTTTTTTAGTACTTACTTTGTAGTATGTAGTGCACATGAATCTGTTCTATGATAGTGAGTCTGAACACTGCGAATGCTTGATTCATGTGCACTACATACTACAAAGAAGAAGAAAAAAATCATTCTGGCATACATAGCTTTTTATTGCAATTCTGAGGAAAAAGCCTGTTCTTCCACCCACAGGTTTAAGGGGAAAAAAGTGAAATATAAATTGAGTAGAAAAGTCTCATTCATAAGAATTTCAGAATAGTAAGTTTGATTTTGTCCCCCTGCAGTTCTGAGAAAAAGAAATTATAAGATATAAACTGAGAATTGATAAAAATACTTAATTACCTATTTTAATTGTATTTATTTCATGGCAGAAACAAGCTTCATTTTTTTTCTCCCTATTTTGAGTTCTTGAATTCAGTTTTTCTCAGAAATGCGTGTTTATATCTTCCAAAAAGAAATATAAATTCTTTATTAATTAGTATATTTATTTTATTAAATATTATTATTAACTAAGTAAATAATTAATTATCTTTATTAATTATTATATTTAGTAATTAATATTATTAACTAAAAAAAACATTAAAACAATGAATTAGTATAATTATTAATATAGTAAAATAAACCTGCAATTATCCATTTTATTTTATTTTTATTTTATTTTATTTTATAAATAAGCTTGATTTTTTTCTCTCACACTTACAAGTATATTACTGCTATTTAGTTAATTACTTATTATTATTATTATTATTATTAACTAAATAAAAATAATTAATTAATAATTATCTATAATAAATAATAAAATGTATTAGTATAATTAGTAATAAAGCAAATTAAGAAAAAAATGTAATTATCTATATATATATATATATATATGTGTATTTATTTTTATTCCATAGTGGAAATGAGCTTGATTTATATTTTCTCACACATACAAGTCAACATTTAATTTCTCGCAATTCAGATTTTTCTCTCATAGTTCTGAGAAAATAAGTCCGAATTGCAAGCTATAAACTCTTTATTAAATAGTATATTTAGTTAATTAATTATTATTACTAATTATTAAAAATAATAATCTTTTTTAACTTGTATATTTAGTATTATTAGTATTATTAATTAATATTATTAACTAAATACAATATTAAAACCATTAATTAGTATAATCAAGTAATACAGTAACTGCAAACAAAACCTGCATTATCTATGCTTTATTTTATTTATTTATTTTTATCCATGGTGGAAATAAGCTTGTTTTTTTCCCCCTCACAATTACAAGTTAACATTTCATGTCTCACAATTCAGATTTTCTCAGAATTGCGAGATATAAACTTTAATATTAATTAGCATATTAATTAATTACTTATAATCATTAACTAAATAATTTTTTTTATTAATTAGTATATTTAGTTATTTAATTAATATTACCTGCAGCAAAAAAAAAAAAAACTGCAATTATCTATTCTAATTATTTTATTTTATTTTAAATTTTTTTATTAATTTGTTTTTATTTCATGGAAATTTTGCAGATATAAGATTTTTTTCCCCTCACAATAATGATTTTTCTCGCACACAAACATCAGAATTGCAAGATATAAACTGCATTTCATTTTGGTTGCAATTTATCAAATGTAACTAATATTAAAATAATTACTAATAATGTTTTAGGACTTACACCATACATTTTCAAAAACTTCAACCAAAACATAACATGCAGTTTACTTAGATTAAACTAGAACTGTGTGAAAATCTGCATTTTAGTTACAAAATGTTTTTTTCCTCTTTTCCACAGCTTCCAAATAAGAGTGTTGTCTGTTCCCACTAAATGTGAAACTGCTGCCAGTCAGAATAAAACTAATGTTTGACGTTGACTGGATTTGACACCAATGCTATTTCCTTGTGGTCAGAGAAACACCAACTAATCCGTGGACGAAATGTTCTTTCATCACAGCTGTACAGCACAAAAACTACAAGCAGATTGAGTTACGTCTGCAGGACACTGTGTTTATTTACCACAAGAACACCATCAGAAACACGTCAAAAACTCATCAGTTCAAGTTTAGACTCTGTCAAGCTTTTATATTAAATAATACAATGAAATTTGTTTTAAGTAAAAAAAAGAAGACGTCTAACCTTATTATTTTAGATGTTGGCAAGACTTTCCGTTCTGTTGTTCTTTGTTGGACTCGTTCCAATTCTCTAGCTGGTTCCGCGAGACATTTAATCGTATTTTAGACACTTTGTAATATTTCACATGGAGATGAAAGTAGTTTTGAATCCTTGATTATAGTCTTTGACTCTGGAATGCATCTCTATGAGTGTTTCTAGTGAAATATTACTCTCAAACCACCTGATTACGAGGAATGATGAGGATGATAATTATAGGGCTTAAATAACGCACTTGAACATGATTTGACAGCTAATTATATATAACATGCATTTTTTACTGTCTATATATCATGATTTTTAATTTAGAATTTTCACCTACATCTCATGAAAAAAAACCTAGCAATTTCATATTCACCTCAAGAGAAATTTCAACAATGTGCTTAGATTTGCCAAGATACTAATTAAAAGTCAGATTTCTTGATGTAAACTCCAATATTTGTCATTGAATGATCTTGAGTTGATCTTCACATTCATTTTAAAGCTTAATAATCTTCCTGAATGATGACTACTGACTTATTTCTGTTTTATTTAGTCCATTTGAGACCAAAAAATACAGTAAAATCAGTAATATTGTTAAATATTATTATAATTCGAAATAGCTGATTTCTATGTGAATATATTGTAAAATGCAATTTATTTCTGCGATCGAAGCTGTATTTTTAGCATCATTACATCAGTCTTTGGTGTCATATGATCCTTCAGAAATCATTTTAATATGCTGATTTTTGTTTTGTTTTGATTACAAGTTAGTCTAATTTAGATTTTTCTCTTGCAGATCTGAGAAAACTGTCAGAATTGCAATATATAAACTTTATTAGTATATTTAGTTATTTAATTAATATTATTAACTAAATAAAACTTATTTTAAAAAATACATTTTTATTTTTTAGTAAAACAGTAACCTGAAAAAAACTAAAATGATCTATGCTTTATTATATTTATTATGTTTTTTTGTATTCCATGGTGGAAATAAGCTTGATTTTTCCCCCCTCACAATTACAAGTCAACATTTTTTGCCAATTTTCTCTCACAGTTCTAAGAAAATAAATCAGAACTGCAAGATATAAACTCTTTATTAATCAGTATATCTATTTAATGAATTATTATTATTAACTATTTAACTAAATAAAAAAATTAAATAATGAATTACCTTAATTAATTAGTATATTTTGTTAATGTATTAATATTATTAATTAAATAAAAATAATTAAAAGAATAAATTAGTATGGTTAGTAATATAGTAACTGCAAAAACCTGCAATTATCTGTTTATTATTATTATTTATTTATTTATTATTATTTTGTTTTTATTCCGTGGTGGAAATAAGCTTGATTTATAAGTCAACATTTTATGTCTCAAAATAATTTTTCTCTCACATTTCTGAAAAAATAAGTCTGAATTTCAAGATATAAACTCACATTTCATAGCATTTCATTTTGGCTGTGATTAGAAAATTTAATTAATATTAAAAAATGATTACCAAAAATGTTTTAGGACTTACACCATACATTTTTTAAGACTAAGCCAAACATGAATAAACTATAAGTTTACCTATAACTATGATACACTACAAATGCAATCATAATAAAACACTTTTAAAATGTTATTACTTGTTTTTTCATGAATATATTTTTCCCCTCTACACAGCTTCTAAACAAGCATGTTGTCTCTCCACACTGAATGTAAAACTGCTAATATGCTGATTTTTGTTTTAAAATATTTTGAAAAAAAAAATTATAATAATGTTTTTATTTAGCAAAGCTCCATTAAAGTGATTAAAAGTTACAGTAAAGGCATTTATAATTTTACAAATGATTTCCATTTCAAATACATTTCTTTTGAGCTTTCTATTCATCAAAGAATCCTGAAAAATAAAATGCATCACAGTTTCCACAAACTTATGACTGGAGTAATGATGCTGAAAATGAAGCTTTGATCACAGGTATAAATTACATTTTACTATATATTCACATAAGAAACAGTCATTTGAAATTAGAATAATATTTCAAAATTTTACAGATTTTTCTGTATTTTTAAGATTTTATTTCCATTTTATTTAAATAAATAGAACATTTATGAGCAGAGCAGACTTTTTTCAAAACTTAAAAAAAAGAACATTTTACATTTATTTGAAAATTAAAAGGTTTTTTTAATGGAAGTGTAATACTTTTAATAATAATCTGTACATATATACGTTCAGGTTTTTAGAGTTGGTACGTTTTTTTTAATTAATTAATACTTTCATTCGTCAACACCACATTAATCGAAAATGACAGTAAATGCGTTTATAATGCTACAAAAGATTTTGAACTTTTTATACATTTTTATTTAGAATCCTAAAAAATAAAATGTATCTCAGTTTTCACAAACTATTAACTGTTGATCATTGATAATAACCAGAAATGTTTTCTTGAGCAGCAAATCAGCATATTAGAATTATTTATAATTAGAAGGATCATGTGACACTGAAGACTAAAGTAATGATGCTGAAAATTCAGCTTTGATCACAGAAATAAATTACATCTCAACAGATATTTACATTGAAAACAGCTGTTTTAAATTGTAATAATATTTCACAATTTTACTGTATTTTTGATCAAACAAATACAGACTTGATGAGCATAGGAGACTTTTCAGAAGCAGGTAGTGACAGGCCTATCAATCATATAGTAACCTCATCTCAAGCGGTTAAACCAACAGGCAAATGAAACCACGACCAGCAATGGTGAGTTGCGACACACGTGTTCAAGTGGTTAAATCTGACCTACAACCACATGACCAGTGGTCTGTTTCTACCATGGCCTTTATTTGATACCTGCGTCATTGTTACATTTCAAAACACACGTCGTTTGAGCAGCAATGACCTTGTTCCATTTAACACCAACATATTTACACTCACATCCTCTCTAGTGTGCAGGACACCTTACAAATCACACGCGCCACGACATGTTTGCACGCCGCTGGGATTTACAGCCGTGGGAGATAAAAGAGTGTTTATAAAGCGGAAAGTTCTGGCTCTGAAATCTGATCGGAGGAGACACGTTTGTTGTAAAATAACTGATATATGTCCACCTGTGATGGCAAATCAACTGAATTCTATGTTAATAAGCCAAGACTACTTGCAGTAGCTTAGAAGGGAATACTAGTGCACTTCTTACTGCCCAGTGTAAGAAAAACTGTATGCATAAATGCTATACTGGTTAACATTATAATAACTTTTATTTAATCTAAGTGCATACAGTTGAGGTCGAAAGTTTACATACACCTTGCAGAATCTGCAAAATGTTAATTATTTTAACAAAATAACAGAGATCATATAAAATGCATGTTATTTTTTATTTAGTACTGACCTGAATAAGATATTTCACATAAAAGACATTTATAGTCCACAAGAGAAAATAATAGTTGAATTTATAAAAATGACCCTGTTCAAAAGTACATACACTTGATTCGTAATACTGTGTTGTTACCTGAATGATTCACAGATGCTTTTTGTCCCTTGTTTCTTCAGAAAAATCCTTCATGTTCCACAACTTCTTTGTTTTTTCAGCATTTTTGTGTATTTGAACCCTTTCCAACAATGACTGCATGATTTTGAGATCCATCTTTTCACACTGAGGACAACTGAGGGACTCATATGCAACTATTACAGAAGGTCCAAACTCTCACTGATGCTCCAGAAGGAAAAATTATGCATTAAGAGAAAACTTTTGCAATTTAAAGATCCGGGTAAATTTGCCTTATTTTGTCTTCTAGGAAACATGTAAGCATCTTCTGTTGCTTCTGAAGGGCAGTACTAAATGAAAAAAGTATGTTGTTTAGGCAAAATAAGAAAAACGTATACATCTTCATTCTGTTCAAAAGTTTTTACCCCCCGGGTCTTAATGCATGGTTTTTCCTTCTGGAGCATCAGTGAGTGTTTGAACCTTCTGTAATAGTTGCATATGAGTCCCTCAGTTGTCCTCAGTTTGAAAAGATATATCTCAAAATCATACAGTCATTGTTTGAAGGGGTTAAAATACACAAAAATGCTAGAAAACCAAAGAATTTGGGACCTCAAAGATTTTTCTGAAGAATAACAGGCAGTTTAACTGTTCAGGACAAACAAGAGACTCACGAACAACTATCACTAAAAAAAAAAACTAAAAACTAAACAAAAAAACACATCTGTGGATCATTCAGGTAACAACACAGTATTAAGAATCAAGTGTATGTAAACTTTTGAACAGGGTCATTTTTATAAATTCAACTATTAGTCTCTCATCTGCACAATATATTTAAACATATTTTATTGAAATATCTTATTTAGGTCAGTACTAAATAAAAAATAACATGCATTTTGTATGGAATTTTCTATGTAATTTTATCAACTATCATAAAGGAATGTACTCACCCTCAGGCTATCCAAGATGTTCATTTCATCATGGGAATAGATTTGGAAATTTAGCTTTGCATCACTTGCTCATCAATGGATCCTCTGGAGTGAATGGGTGCCGTCGGAATGAGTCTCCGAACAGCTGTTAAAATCATCACAATAATCAACAAATAATCTACAACACTCCAGTCCATCAGTTAACATCTTGAGAAAACCAAAAGCTGCGAGTTTATAAGAAACAAATCCATCATGAAGACATTTTTAACTAAAATTCGAGTCTATAATCTATAATAATGCTTCCTCCAGTATAAAAAAATCTATCTCCTGTTGTCTCTCAAATCAAAATCTACCCATATATTTGTTTAGTAGTTGTTTTTGAGTGTTTTGGCTTGTCAATGGTGCTTGATCTGTGCAGATTTCTCTCCTGATTCATACCAGACCACTTTTTTTTTTTTTTTTTTTTTACTGGAGGAAGCGTTATCATGGATTATGGACTCGTATTTTAGATAGAAGCAACAGTTTGAAGTTAAAAACGTCTTGATGCATTTGTTTCCTACAAACACATAGCTTTTAACTTCACAAGGTGTTAAATGATGGACTGGAGTGGTGTGGATTACTTGTGGATTATTGAGATGTTTTTATCAGCTGTTTAGATTCTCATTCTGACGGCACCCATTCACTGCAGAGGATCCATTGGTGAGAAAATGATGCTACATTTCTCCTAATCTGATGAAGAAACAAACTCATCTCCATCCTGGATGTTCAGTTTTGAACAAAATAAGCAGATAGTATGATAATAATCTATATTGTTTCACTCTCATTCTGACGGCACCCATTCACTGCAGAGGATCTATTGGTGAGCAAGTGATGCTACATTTCTCCAAATCTACATCTTGGATGTTCAGTTTTGGACAAAATAAGCAGATAGTATGATAATAATCTATATTGTTTCACTCTCATTCTGACGGCACCCATTCACTGCAGAGGATTCATTGGTGAGAAAGTGATGCTACATTTCTCCAAATCTACATCTTGGATGTTCAGTTTTGGACAAAATAAGGGTATAGTATGATAATAATCTATATTGTTTCACTCTCATTCTGACGGCACCCATTCACTGCAGAGGATCCATTGGTGAGAAAGTAATGCTACATTTCTCCAAATCTACATCTTGGATGTTCAGTTTTGGACAAAATAAGCAGATAGTATGATAATAATCTATATTGTTTCACTCTCATTCTGACGGCACCCATTCACTACAGAGGATCCATTGGTGAGAAAGTGGTGCTACATTTCTCCAAATCTACATCTTGGATGTTCAGTTTTGGACAAAATAAGCAGATAGTATGATAATAATCTATATTGTTTCACTCTCATTCTGACGGCACCCATTCACTGCAGAGGATCCATTGGTGAGAAAGTAATGCTACATTTCTCCAAATCTACATCTTGGATGTTCAGTTTTGGACAAAATAAGCAGATAGTATGATAATAATCTATATTGTTTCACTCTCATTCTGACGGCACCCATTCACTGCAAAGGATCCATTGGTGAGAAAGTAATGCTACATTTCTCCAAATCTACATCTTGGATGTTCAGTTTTGGACAAAATAAGCAGATAGTATGATAATAATCTATATTGTTTCACTCTCATTCTGACGGCACCCATTCACTACAGAGGATCCATTGGTGAGAAAAGTGATGCTACATTTCTCCAACTCATCTACATTCTGAATGTTCAGTACAATCATAATACTGTAGCTGTTATTTTATACAACCAATAAGCCTCTTCAAGCGAGCTACGCAACCAGATTGGAGCACTGCTGTGGTGTGGGTGCAGCTGTTTACACACTGCGAGTGTGTGAGAGGGTCTGGTCTCATTATAGTCTCAGTCTCCATGCGAGTGAAGAACATTTCCAGCCTCCTGCTCATTAATGTCCACAGTAACAGGTGGTTCTGATTAAGATCTGCACTCATTCACACACACTGACGCAGAGCTTATCGCTCACTGCAATTAACACACGCTTCGCAGCACAAATAGCTTGTCAAAAACACTAACTTTACACTTTAAAAGGCGTTTAACCTCAGTTTGACCCGTCAGTACAGTCAGGTTTAATGGTTAAACATTCACAGAGATCTATTAATCACTCACACACTGTTCAGGCGCAATGACTCCAAAATAGTATAAAAATAAATCTCAGCGGAGTCTGGGAGCGATGATGTTGAACATACAGTATATGTTGTGGAAATAACAAAATATGAATAAGTGTAGGGTTAGATGGGGTTAGAATTTATTTCGTTGATGCAAAGCTGAATTTTCATCATTATTCCGATCTTTAATGTTTTAAATTTAACAGTAAACTTCTGTTGTGCAGCACTTTGTTTGCCAAAAAAAAAAAAAAAAAAAAAAATTAAGTGTTTGTTTAATTTTTCATTTGATTAAAATAGAAATGTATGTTTTATGCCTTCATTTAAATACCAGAAAAAAAATATAATACAGACAAAAAAAACATAAAATATAAAAATATAAAGAAAAACAAAAACAAAACAAAAAACAAATAGGGCCTATTTAAAAGAAAATGAATAAAGTTTTTTTTTAAATAAATGTAAATAATTAGATATGCTAAGATTACTAAAATTAACTTAAACTAATCAAATAGAATACAGACAAATTAAAATGAAGAAACACAGAAAATGGTAAAACAAATAAATAAATTCCATAGGGACCTAAAATTTTAATTTTAGCTAAACTTTTGATAAATTGCTGTTCAATTGTATATATTTTTTATCATTTTAATTAATTAGACATGTTTTTTTATTAATAAAACAAATAAATATTTTTCTGAATTTAATTATTAGATATGCTACTGCAATCCAGACAAATTAAAATGAAAAACACAGAATCTGGTAAAATTAATAAATAAATAAATTCACTAGGGCCCTTAAAATGTAATTTTAGGTAAACTTTTAATAAACTGCTGTTAAAATGTATACTTTTCATGATTTTAATGAATTAGACATGGATTAATGAAATTTCATTTAACAATTAAAACAGAAATAGGGCCTTTTTTATATAATTTTTTTTTTTTATTAATTTAAATAATTAGATATGCTACTGATTACTAAAATTAAATTAAACCATTAAAATAGAATCCAGAAAAATTAAAAAGGAAAACACAGAATCTGGTAAGTAAACAAACAAACACATACATGAACAAATACATTTTTTAAATGAATTTACATAATTAGATATGCTACTGTTTACTAAAATTAAATGAAAACATTAAAATAGAATCCAGAAAAATTAAAATGGAAAACACTGAATCTGGTAATTAAAAAAAGGAAAAGAAAAAGTAAAGCAAAAAAAATCCAAAAACAAACAAATAAATAAACAAACAAATAAATAAATACAATTTAACAATTCATTGCTACTGATTTCTAAAATTAAATTAAACAAAAAATTTACAAAAAACAGAAACAGAAGTGCGTTTCAAGAAAGTCACCTTTAAAATAATAAAGCAATGCATACTACTAACCAAAAGTTAAGTTTTGATATTTTTACGGTAGGAAATGTACAGAATATCTCCATGGAACATGATGTTTACTTAATATCCCATTGATTTTTAGCATAAAAGAAAAGTTTATAATTTTGACCCATACAATGCATTTTGCTACAAAAATCAAAAAACCCATGGTACTTAAGACTGGTTGCTGTTTGGAAAAAAAAGAGAGAGAGAAAACCTTTGCGGGTCACGTCTCATCTCTCAAGCATCTGATCTGAATTCATGATAGTGTTTCAATGTCTTTCTTGAACATGACAGTGGTTTCTAGTTAAACTGAGAGGATCAGAACAAAGCGCCACTGGCAAAAGCGCAGATAAAGTCAAGTAGAAATGCTTTGATCGCCCAAAAGCATGTGTACAAGATTCCTAGATGGCCAGAAAACATCTACAGCACATGAGTGACACGCTGCAGTCGTGCAAACACAAAAACTAGTACCATAGAGTACTACAATAAAAACAATCTGAAACCCTCACTAGATTTGCCATTTCAAATCTGCAATTAAAATGCAAATTCAATGTCAAGAGATGATAAATGACAAGCCAAGAGCATTACAGGATATCTGTGTCATTCTTAATACTCATCCCATGTTCAACGGCAGGAAACTCGTCCTGAAGATCCTGTTTTGTGCAAACACTCCCAGCCAATCGAAAGCCAAAGACGCTCGACAATCTGATGGGAAATTTCCTCAATGTACCGAAATGTCAATCAATTATTAAAGCCGCAATCGACTTTTTACTCATTTGGTGCATGACATGATTTCACAGACGTCAGACACAAACTCTGCGTCTCATCTGAATTCTACATGAGTTTCTCGTGCGGTTCGTTCATTATGCATGAGGATGATAAATTACAGACCTTGGACTAAATCAGACGCAACAGCGCCGCTAATTACCTTTGTTTGAAAAGAAAATCACACCGCCAAATTAGCCCGGTGTGTTTATATTCATAATAAGTTCATTTAAGACATCGACTCTTAATGCCACTTCTGGGTGTCGACTTTACAGCGCTAGACAGAAAATACTGTGAAAATAATAATGAACCAGTCGACCTGAATTCTGAAACTGCAGAAATAAATAAATAAACAGTAGAAATGAAGACTGAATTGGCTGGACTGAATTACAAATGAAAACAGAGTTTGATACTCTGTTGTGTGTTGGTTTAACACGTCATTCGGCCACAAATATCCTTCTAGTAGACATTAAAATATTGCAACTCTAATGAACCGATGCACTTAAAGGAATAGTTCACCCAAAATGGCAATTAGCTGAATATGTACTCACCCTTTGGCCTTTCTTTATCAGGTTTATAGAAATGTCATTCCCTTACATTTTGTCTAGAACTGAACATTCAGAATGTAGATGAGTTTGTTTCTTCATCACATTTGGAGAAATGTAGCATCACTTTCTCACCAGTGGATCCTCTGCCGTGAATGGGTGCCGTCAGAATGAGAGTGAAACAATATAGATTATTATCATACTATCTGCTTATTTTGTCCAAAACTGAACTTCCAGGATGTAGATGAGTTTGTTTCTTCATCACATTTGGAGAATTGTAGCATCACTTTCTCACCAATGGATCCTCCGCAGTGAATGGGTGCCGTCAGAATGAGAGTGAAACAATATAGATTATTATCATACTATCTGCTTATTTTGTCCAAAACTGAACATCCAGAATGTAGATGAGTTTGTTTCTTCATCACATTTGGAGAAATGTAGCATCACTTTCTCACCAGTGGATCCTCTGCCGTGAATGGGTGCCGTCAGAATGAGAGTGAAACAATATAGATTATTATCATACTATCTGCTTATTTTGTCCAAAACTGAACTTCCAGGATCTAGATGAGTTTGTTTCTTCATCAGATTTGAAGAAACGTAGCATCACTTTCTCACCAGTGGATCCTCTGAAGTGAATGGGTGCCGTCAGAATGAGAGTCCAAACAGCTGATAAAAACATCACAATAATCCACAAATTATCCACACCACTCCAGTCCATCAATTAACATCTTGTGAAGCCAAAAGCTGAATGTTTGTAGGAAACAAATCTATCATTAAAACAGTTCTCCATTGAAAAATACTTTGGTTTGAATCAGGAGAGAAATCTGCACAGATCAAGCAGTTTACAAGCCGAAAAAGGTCTAAACAAATACAGTTGAGGTCAAAACTTTACATCCCACTTTCAGAATGTGCAAAAAACATTTTAGCAAAATAAGAGGGATCATGCAAAATGCATGTTATTTTTTTATTTAGTACTGACGTGAATAAGATATTCCACATGAAAGATGTTTACATATAGTCCACAAAAGAAAATAATAGTTGAATTTCTAAAAATGACCCTGTTCAAATGTTTATACACTTGATTCTTAATACTGTGTTGTTACCTGAATGATTTTTTTTTTGTTTAGTGATAGTTGTTCATGAGTCTCTTGTTCAACTGCCTGCTGTTCTTCAGAAAAATCCTTCAGTCCCACAAATTCAGGTTTTCCAGCATTTTTGTGTATTTGAACCCTTTCCAACAATGACTGTATAATATTGAGATCCATCTTTTCACACTGAGGGACTCAGAAGGTTCAAACACAATGCATTAAGAACCGGGGGGTGAAAACTAGAATGGAGATGTGTACATTTTTCTTATTTTGCCTAAATATCATATTTTTTCATTTAGTACTGCCCTTCAGAGGCTACAGAAGACAAAATAAGTTGAATTTACCCTGATCTTCAAATTCCAAAAGTTTTCACCCCCCGGCTCTTAATGTTTGCACCTTCTGTAATAGTTGCATATGAGTCCCTCAGTTGTCCTCAGTGTGAAAAAATGAATCTTAAAATCATACAGTCATTGCTGGAAAGGGTTCAAATACACAAAAATGCTGGAAAACCAAAGAATTTTGAATTTTGGATTTTGATGTGAGAGGCAACAGGAGATAAACTTTTTCACTGGATGATGTTTTATGGATTATATGGACTCATATTTAGACGATAGCAACAGTTTGAAGTTTTAAACATCTTAAGGATCGATTTGTTTTTTACAAACATATCTTTTGGCTTCATAAGACATGAGACTCACAATGCATGTTCATACTTGCCTTTCATCAGCTGTAGATAGAGAAGGACATTTCAGTGAATAAGCTTGTCTTCAAGTGCTCAACCTGCATGTAACCGACAGACTGAGACGATACAGATAATCTTCAGGTCATTCTCAGGAAACACATGATGATCTGCATGACTTATGCTGATATAAAAATACACACTACTGTTCAAAGGTTTGTTTGTTTTTAAATAAATTAATACTTTTAGTCAGCAAGGCCGCATTAAATTGATCTAAAGACATTTATAATGTTACATTTCTTATTTCAAATAAACACTGTTCTATTCATCAAAGAAACCTTAAAAACTAAATTTATCATGGTTTTCAGAAAAATATGAATCTACCCAACTGTTTTCAAATCAGCATTTCAGAATGATTTCTGAAAGATCATATGATACTGAAGAATGGATCAATGATGCTGAAAATTCAGCTTCGATCACAGAAATAAATTACATTTTGTAATATGTTCACATTAAAAACAGATATTTTACATTAAAATATTATTTCTGTATTTTTTGGTCATATAAACGCAGCCTCAACAACATAAAAAAATCCTATTGACACAAAATCTTTTATTGGTAGTGTATATAAATATTGTCATTGGAATATTAACCAAATTGTATTAAATTAGTTTGACAGAAATGTATGGAAGCCGCTGAATAAAAAATAAAAAAAAGGTTACTGCGACTTATCTCACAATTCTGAATTTTGCCAGTTATAAAGTAAGAATTGTGAGATATAAAAATGTTAACTAAAACTTAAACCATAAAAAACATTTTTGTTGAGATATAATAAAAGTTACAGAAATAAAATGAAAAAAATACGAACCTGTGTGAACCTCATTTCATATAGTTTAACTTTGACATACTAAAATAGTTCAAACTTATAAACTAAAATGAATAATAAAAAATGATTGAAAATTTTATTTAAAAAAAACATAAAAATGAAAAAATAAACTATTAATAACAACTATTAATAACAATGAAATACTTACCCAGTTAATTGATTACATTGATAATTGCAAACATTTTTTGTATTACAAAATTTCTAAAATGTTAGGTTTAAATATGCAAATGAGGCGTCATTTAATTAAATGTGTGATCATTTGCATACATTTCTAGTAGAAAAACGTAAACACTGGATGAAGTCAGTTTCAAAATTCTTGTTTAATTTTCTTTTTTACATATTAGAGTCAAATCTCATTTTGTCATTCAGAAAAAAACTTAAAACAGTCAGAAAAAAATGTATTTTTTACCATTTTTGGAGGAATACAATGTTGTATAAAATTAAGCAAATTATATATAAACAAATCCCTCAGTAAAAACCTTCAGAATATAGACAGGAATAAAAGCGTAAAGTTTGGTGTGTGTAAGAGCTACTGAAGTGGAGATTTATGGCTCAGTGTAGAAGAAAAACCTCATTTTGAGAAAACGGCCTTTAAAAAATATGCATTGTAATGGAAAGCTATTGACACAAACAGATAAAGTGCTATAAAAGAAACACTTAACAGTGTTTTCTTTCCACTAGTCTGAAAAAACACTTTATGAAACACCAAAAAGCCCAAAATCTTAAACTTGACCGGTACATGAAAAAAAATGTTTTTGTCTGCAGTGTCTCCCCTAGAGTGAAAAAAACCCTGAAATAATTCAAAATATTAACAAAAACTGTCATAATAGAAATAATGCTTTATATCTCTCAATTCTGACTTTATAACTCACAATTGTGCATTTATATCTCACAGTTTTGAGAAAAAAGTGAGAATTGTGAGTTTATATGGCACAATTTTGAGAACAAAAAGACAGAATTATGAGATTGTGAGATTGTGAGATAAAGTCACAATTACCTTATTTATTTTTTATTCAGTGGCGAAAAATGGGCTTCCATAGGTATCAGATCTGACCTTTTTTATCTCACAATTCTGCCTTTTTTTCCCCTCACCATTCTGACTTTTTTCCCCTTACAAATCTGACTTTTTTTCACAATTCAGACTTTTTTTTCCTCACAATTCTGACGTTTTCCTTATAACTGTGAGAAATAAAGTCTGAATTGTGAGATAAACATCTGCATTCTTGAAGTCCCACTGACTGATAGAAATGTTATCTAAAACTTAAACCATAAAAAACATTTTTGTTGAGATATAATAAAAAGTTAACAAAAAAAAATAACATGAACATTTTATTTCAGCTAGTACCAAGGCAACATTCCATTTAGTTTTAACTTTGACATACTAAAATAACTAAAACGTATAAACTAAAATGAATAATAAAAATTATTGACTGTGAAAAAATTTGATTTTTTTTTTTTTTTTTTTGCACTCCCTGTTTAACTGTTGGCAACTTAAGTCATTTACTGTCCTGGTATTTTGGTCTTGAGGTGAAAAAAATGATTCTTATTCTTATAAAGCAGAAATGTCTCTGAGCAGAAGTGACTCACAACACAATAATCCTCACACATGCCATTATTTCTCATTAGTCATGTGTAAAATTAACTGTCAATGCTTTGCCTTTAAGGCAAGTTTTGAAAAAAGAAAAGAAAGAAAGTTATATGATGGCTCTGGGTAAATACCACAGTATATGAATATGGTAATCATCCAATACCATGGTATAAGAACAGGGCACGATACCAAATAAGACATGTTCCTGAATCAATATCCTTGTTGGTCTTTGAGACAGTGTTATTTTAGCATTATTGATATATAATGACAGTTTTTGGTAATATTTTGTATTATTTAAAAAAAAAAGTCACTTTAAATTTAATTAAAGTTTTAGTAATTCATTGTTATTACTATTTCTTTTTTAAATAAAAGTCACAGTTTTCAATAATTTTTATTATTCATTTTAGTCTATAAATTTTATCTATTTTAGTATGTCAAAGTTAAACTAAATGAAATATTGCCTTGGTACTAGCTGAAATAAAATAGGTTCATGTTTTTTACATTTTATTTCAGTAATTTTTATTACATCTATAAAAAAAAAGGTTTTTTTATGGTTTAAGTTTTAGTTAATATTTCTATCAGTCAGTGGGACTGCAAGAAAGTCTGAATGCTCACATTTCTTTATTAAAAGTCAGAATTATGAGAAAAATCTGAATTGTGAGGCGGGAAAAAGCCAGAATTATGAGCAAAAAAAAAAAGAAAAAAAAAAAAAAAGAATTATGAGAGGGAAAAAGTGTCATAATTGTGAAATTAACACTCTGCATTCTTTAATTTTTTTGTGACCCTGGACCACAAAACCAGTCATAAGGGTCTATTTATTCAAATTAAGATTTATACATCAGCTTAAATAAGCTTTCGATTAATGTATGGAGATTTAAATATCTGGAATTTGAAGGTGAAAAAAAAATCTAAATACTGGGAAAATCGCCTTTAAAGTTGTTCAAATTAAGTTCTTAGCAATTACTAATCAAAAATTAAGCTTTGATATACAGGTGCATCTCAATAAATTAAAATGTCATGGAAAAGTTAATTTATTTCAGTAATTCAACTCAAATTGTAAAACTCAAATTGTGTATTAAATAAATTCACACAGACTGAAGTAGTTTAAGTCTTTGGTTCTTTTAACTGTGATGATTTGGCTCACATTTAAACAAAAACCCACCAATTCACTCTCAACAAATTAGAATATGTGACCCTGGACCACAAAACCAGTCTTAAGTCGCTGGGGTATATTTGTAGCAATAGCCAAAAATACATTGCATGGGTTAAAATTTTAGATTTTCTTTTTTTATGCCAAAAATCATTAAGAAATTAAGTAAAGTTCATGTTCCATGAAGATTTTGTCAAATTCCTACTGTAAACATATCAAAATGTAATTTTTGATTTGTAATATGTATTGTTAAGAACCTAATTTGGACAACTTTAAAGGTGATTTTCTCAGTATTTAGATTTTTTTCCACCCTCAGATTCCTGATTTTCAAATAGATGTATCTCAGCCAAATATTGTCCTATCCTAACAAACCATACATCAATAGAAAGCTTATTTATTGAGCTTTCATATGAGGTATATATCTCATTTTTGTCAAATTTAACCTTATGACTGGTTTTGTGGTCCAGGGTCACATATGGTGACATGCCAATCAGCTAATCAACTCAAAACACCTGCAAAGGTTTCCTGAGCCTTCAAAATGGTCTCTCAGTTTGGTTCACTAGGTTACACAATCATGGGGAAGATCTGACAGTTGTCCAGAAGACAATCATTGACACCCTTCACAAGGAATGTCATTGCCAAAGAAGCTGGCTGTTTCATGGAGTGCTGTATCCAAGCATGTTAACAGAAAGTTAAGTGGAAGAAAAAGTACCAACCGAGAGAACCACAGCCTTGAGAGGCTTGTCAAGCAAAATCGATTCAAGAATTTGGGTGAACTTCACAAGGAATGGACTGAGGCTGGGGTCAAGGCATCAAGAGCCACCACACAGATGTCAAGGAATTTGACTACAATTGTCGTATTCCTCTGTTAAGCCACTCCTGAACCACAGACAACATCAGAGGCGTCTTACCTGGGCTGAGGAGAAGAAGAAATGGACTGTTGCCCAGTGGTCCAAAGTCCTCTTTTCAGATGAGAGCAAGTTGTGCATTTCATTTGGAAACCAAGGTCCTGGAGTCTGGAGGAAGGGTGGAGAAGCTCATAGCCCAAGTTTCCACAGTCTGTGATGATTTGGGGTGCAATGTCATCTGCTGGTGTTGGTCCACTGTGTTTTTTGAAAACCAAAGTCACTGCACCCGTTTACCAAGAAATTTAGAGCACTTCATGCATCGCTCTGCTGACCAGCTTTTTACAGATGCTGATTTTATTTTCCAGCAGGATTTGGCACCTGTCCACACTGTCAAAAGCACCAAAAGTCTGTTAAATGACCATGGTGTCGGTGTGCTTGACTAGCCAGCAAACTCACCAGACCTGAGCCCCATAGAGAATCTATGGGTATTGTCAAGAGGAAAATGAGAAACAAGAGACCACACAGAATGCAGATGAGCTGAAGGCCACTGTCAAAGAAACCTGGGCTTCCATACACCCTCAGCAGTGCCTCAGACTGATCACCTCCATGCCACACCGAATTGAGGCAGTAATTAAAGCAAAAAGAGCCCCTACCAAGTATTAAGTACATATACAGTAAATTAACATACTTTCCAAAAGGTCAAAAAAACACACTTATTTTTTTTTATTGGTCTTATGAAGTATTCTAATTAAAAATAGTTGAGATTGGTGGGGTTTTGTTAACTGTGAGCCTAATCATCACAATTAAAAGAACCAAAGACTTAAACTACTTCAGTCTGTGTGCATTGAATTTATTTAATACACAAGTTTCACAATTTAAGTTGAATTACTGAAATAAATGAACTTTTCCATGACATTCCAATTTATTGAGATGCCCCTTAATTTACAGTAGGAAATTTGCAAAATATCTTGGAACATGATCGTTACTTTATATCCTAATGATTTTTTGCATAAAAGAAAAATCTATCATTTTGAACCATACAATGTATTTTTGACTATTGCTATAAATATACCCGTGCTACTTAAGATTGGTTTTGTGCTCCAGGGTCAATTCTGTGGCAGAAATTGCTTTTATACAACTTGCATCTGAACGTGAAACAGAAGTTAGAAATTAACTTTTTAACCTTTGCAAAAAGGCACACAACCTGTGAACTTTACCAATTTTTTTTCAGCTAAACTGACATCCTCGTGTACATCTATAAATCAGGAGTCAAGCATCAAAGAGTTTCTGCTGATCTTTCCCTGTCTGTCCTGTTTGAAGTCGAACTCTTCGTCTAACTGCCAGAAATTCACTTCAAACTGACACGCAAACAAACCACATGCATGACTGGAATGAGTGCTAACAAACAACAAGGGCAGCTTATGGAAAGAGGAAAACAAACAGGTTTTTACATGTTCTGGAGAATATATAATGTTTGCACATGCAAATGACGCCAACAAGTCAAATGCATTGGAGAAATCTGTCTAACAGAAACCTGTCTAACAAAAATAACATTGGTGACTCTTTGATGAACTGCTTGTTTAGCATTTGCTAAATGCATAAATGAAATGTTGTCATTTTTTAACAACAAAAATTAATTAGAATTATTTAAAATATATACTAATATAGCAATATTAAAATATATACTAATATACCAATATTAAAATATATACAGCAGAAATATTTAGAATATATATTAAAAATAAATGAAATTAAATATATTTTATAAATATTTAAGTATCAAAAAAATTTTGCACAAAAGTTTTTGCACATTTTAACGGTTTTAGCACTTGCTATGTGGCAAGATATATGTGACCCTGGACCACAAAAGCAGTCTTAAGTCGCTGGGGTATATTTGTAGCAATAGCCAAAAATACATTGCATGGGTCAAAATTTTTGATTTTTCTTTTATGCCAAAAATCATTAAGAAATTAAGTAAAGTTCATGTTCCATGAATATTTTTTGTAAAATTCCTACTGTAAACATATGAAAATGTAATTTTTGATTTGTAATATGCATTGTTAAGAACCTAATTTGGACAACTTTAAAGGTGATTTTCTCAGTCTTTTTGATTTTTTTGCATCCTCAGATTTCTGATTTCAAATAGATGTATCTCGGCCAAATATTGTCCTATCCTAACAAACCATACATCAATAGAAAGCTTATTTATTGAGCTTTCATGTGATGTATAAATCTCAGTTTTGTCAAATTTAACCTTATAACTGGTTTTGTGGTCCAGGGTCACATATGGCAAAAAAGAAAAACAACTCAAAAAGGTTAATTAGTCCATGAAAGAATTTTAAAATTAAAATGAAAAATAGTTAATATTAAGATATTCAAAATATAAACTAAAAATAAAATAAATTATTATAAATATATTTTATAAATATTTAAGTATAAAAAAAAATTGCACAAAGTGTTTTTTTTTTTTTTTTGCATTTTACTTGGTAACGGTTTTAGCACTTGCTATGTGAATGCCAAAAAGAACATGACTCAAAAAGCTTAAATGGTCCGGAAAAAATGTCAGACTTGTATTGTTTGCATCAAAAATTGAATTGAATAGGAAGCTAATTTTATCTAGTGGAAACGTTTGGTACTGCGCCCAAACCAAATTTACTGAAACTTTTTTTTGTAATATCAACTTCAAATTCAGAACACAACTAAAGAGGATTAATACTTAAGTGTTAGAGCTTTGATCACATTAAAAACATTAAGCAATAGTAAAAGCAATGCCTCCGAACACCATTAATATTTTTAAGCACTTTTATGCAACTTCCTCATTCCCAGCGTTCTTCTGCGGAACAAACTTTTGTATTGAAACAAAGGCAAATGCAACAAAATCTGCAAAGTATGTATGATGTTCTGGCATGGTTTCAGACATTTAAAGCCTCTTCCTTCAACTTTTGACAAATCACCACCTTCTTTGGCCAAATAAGCCTCATGCATGTTCATACACACGCACATATGCATGTCAGACACACGCAAAGAGGCATGGAGCATCAGGGCGGCTGCATACTTCACACTAATATGAAAGGTGAATGGGGCCAAAAGTCTTTAAACAGAACATGAAAATTGACAGTGTCAACATGCACTGTTTGCCCATGTTAATGTGACAACACACACAGCAGACAAAGAAATTGTTGTATTTAGGGGTTCAAGCGCATAGCACTGAAACCCTATTGTAATTTATAGAATGGCCAAGGATCAGCGCTCTCCATGTAAAACTAATTGTGCAGACCAAACTGTAAGTCGTAGAGACTTGAAACTTGGAGGGATGGTAGTACTCATACCTCTTACAATGTCAGCAAGGCTCGCCCCAGTCGACACCTAACCTAACCCTAACCCTAACAGCGATCAAAAGTACAGAATCGCTCATAACTTCTAATCAGTCAGTCACAGGCTCAAGTGTCTAATGTCGTTGGAATCCTTGGCTCACGCCGGACAAAAAAAGCTGAACTTTCAACTCACCGTTGCAAGGGGATGCCAAAACATTCAAAATAGGCACAGTCAATTTTAGTAAAATGCCTATAACTCCTGAACAGAATAAGATATCTTCGCCAAACTCAAAACACATATGTAAGAGCTCAATTGGAGGTCACATGGAAACAAAACTAAGCTTGACCACTTAGTGGCACTAATAAGAGGAGAAAAAAAACATAAAAATGGCTATAACTATACAAATATTTGTCCTAATGACATGCAAATTGCTGTGCATGGTCTTGGTCCAAAGTGCCATTCCATTTTCGTATCTCAAAAAAACATGTCCGCCATTGGCCGATGAAGTTTGTGCACCTATTAGATAAGGTTAACGGAGGCCAACTGGAATGGAACTTGGTGGACCTGTTTGACTCACAGGCCCAAAGGTCACTAAGAAATTTGAAATAAATCAGCCACTGGGGAGGCGATATTGCATTTTTCAAGGCCGTAAATGATTGTACTTTGTGCGTTTTTTTGCATATACGTGCCATATATTTGTATCATATGATAGAACTCCTCATTCTGGACAACTTTGCTTCTAGAACCACTGCTGTCAATCAAATCATTTTTGCAAACTAGTCCTAGGGTTTTCACCCGATCGGGTAAAATGCCTATAACTCCTGAACAGAATAAGATGTCTTTGCCAAACTCAAAACACTTATGTAAGAGCTCAATTGGAGGTCACAGGGAAACAAAACTAAGCTTGGCCACTTGGTGGTATTAATAAAAGGAGAAAAAAAAAAACATAAAAATGGCTATAACTATACGACCATTTGTCCTAATAACATGCAAATTGCTGTGCACGGTCTTGGTCCAAAGTGCCACATTTTTGTATCTCAAAAAACATGTCTGCCATTGGCGGATAAAGTTTGTGCACCTATTAGATAAGGTTAACGGAGGCCAACTGGAATGGAACTTGGTGGACCTGTTTGACTCAAGAAATTTGAAAGAAATCAGCCACTGGGGGTCGATATCACATTTTTCAAGGCAGTAAATGAATGTACTTTGTGCGGTTTTTCACACATATGTGCCATATTCGTATCATATTATAGAACTCCTCATTCCGGACAATTCCTTTGCTTCTAGAACCACTGCTGTCAATCAAATCGTTTGTTAAATGATTGAGAGGATGTAAAAAAAACTACTTTTGCAAACTAGTCCTAGGTTTTCCGCTTAGTCTGGAAAAGTGCAATTATCTGGACTCTCCAAGTCAATAATTATCAAAGAAATGTTGAAATTTACCCTTTGGGAAGATATAACGGGGTCGTTTAAAAAAGGAGCCTGTCTAAATTTACTCAAAATCCTATAACGCCTAAAGTAAAACTCAAAACTTCTTGAAACCCCATGAGCACATGTGACAGGTGATTCTAAACAGATTTGATCAATTGTGACTATTTGATCAAAAATGCCTATAACTCCTGAACAGAACGAGATATCTCCTCCAAACTCAAAACACTTACATAACAACTCAATCAGAGGTCACAGACAAAAATTGCAGAGCTTGGTCACTTGGTGGCACTATAAGAGGGGAAAAAACATAAAAATGGCTATACTTACGCAACTATTGAAAATCACTGTGCACGGTCTTAGTCCAAAGCGTATCTTAATAAAAAAAAAAAAAAGAACATGGCCACCATTGGCCAATGAAGCATGAGCACCTATTGGACAAGGATAACAGAGGCTGATTGGAATGAAATTTGGTCGGCCTGTTCGACTCATGGCCCCTGAGCTCTGTGAAAAATTTGAAAGAAATCGCCCACTGGGGGGCAATATTGCATTTTTCAAGAGCATAAACGATTGTAAACAATTTTTCACACATACGCATGATATTCAAATCATATGATAGAACTTCTCATTCTGGACAACTTTGCCTTTAGAACCACTGCTGTCAATCAAATTGTTTGTTAAATTATTGAGAAGATGTAAAAAACCTACTTTTGCGAACTAGTCCTAGGTTTTACACTCAATATATAAAAAACACTGCAGCACAATTCTCTGAACTCTCTGGGTCAAGAATTATCAAAAAAATTTTTTTTGAAATTTACCATTTGGGAAGGTATAACGGGGTCGTTTAGAAAAGTGGCCTGTCCAAATTTACCTAAAATCCTATAAAGCCTAAAGGAAAACTCAAAACTTCACGAAACCCGGTGAGCACATGTGACAGGTGACTCTTAACAAGCATGCAAAGTTTTAAGGAGATCGGACTACAGCTGGTGCTATAACAGTCATAAATGTTAAAAAAACATATTTCTATGGTAAATTACCTGCCAAAAATGTTTTATTTAAGTCATTGACTCAAATAGTTACAGGTTTGTGTCTACACATTCAAAAGGAACACGTTCAGAATTGCCACATTAACAGAGACGAATGCATGTTGACGCTCACATTTTAAAATTGTTTAAGGATTTTTGGTCCCGTCTGTTATCCATACACTACAAACTTGTTTATCTTCGGCGAACAAGCCTCATGTAACCTCATCCCAGACGGCTTCATTTACACATCACAGGCCGTCCTCATCCTTCATCTGTATCTGACCCTGGAACAGAGTCACGGCGCTCGTTTATCTCCATACAAAGGCGCTGCGTTTCAGGGACAGAAAAAGTTGTTCTACAGTGACCTCGAGAGCCGCGCAAGGTCTTTCCTCTAATAAATATGAAAAAAAGCACTGAGGATTTGGTTAAAGGTGAAGTGTGTGATGTGTTTGATGTTAAAACACTTTAATCTTTACTTCTCGTTTGATGAGAACCGGCCCGACAAAGCAACTCTGGCTCAAGGAATGCTGCGGTTTATCTGAAAACTAATTCTGTTTGGTGACGCTAGATACACATGCATTACATAATAATCTTTAATGCATGAGTACTGTGCAAAGATGTTGCTAAATTAAAATTAACTACTCAAACACACACTACAAAGTTTCTACATGTAATTAAAACTTTCGTACAAAAGATTTTTAGTTTTGTATTGACTCTAACTGGTGTTCATGTAACTTGCCAAAAATGTACAATACATTTATATATATATATTTTATTTATTAGATGTTCAAAGCATCAAAACAATTGTTGGACAAAAAAAAGTTAATTTTAATTTTATAAATATATTTTATAAATATTTAACGTATTTTAATTTTTATTTTTATCAAAAAATATTTGTTGCTTAAACTTTAAATTTAGTTAAACTAAAACTGAAAAAATATATAGACATCTATATATAAAAAGTACTAAAAATGACAACAAAATTTATACAACTTTAAAATGAAAATGCAAAACATTTTTATATTAAAATATATACTAAAATAATTATAAATATATTTAATAAATATTTAAAGTATAAAAAAACTTTTTTTAATTTTATTTCAGTTAACATTTATTTTAAGTAACCAAAAATGTTTCTGTTACTTAAAAAAGTTAAATTTAGTTTTAAATAAAACTAAAATAAATAAATATATATAGATGTTTAAACATAAAAAACTATTTGTAAAAATTTAAAAGGAAAATGAAAAATATTTTATATTAAAATATTTAAAATATATACTAAAAATAATTATAAATATATTTTGTAGAATATTTAAAGTATGTAAAAAAATTGTTGCACAGATTTTATTTTTGCATTTTATTTGTTAACATTTATTTTAAGTAACCAAAAATGTTTGTTACTTAAAATAAACATTAAATTTAGTTTAAATAAAACTGAAATAAATATGTATAGATGTCTAAACATAAAAAACTACTAAAAATGAAAAAAGAAAACACAAAATTTGTAAAAATGAAAATGAAAAATATTTTATATTAAAATATTTAAAATATAACCAAAAATAAAATAAATTAAAATTATTTAAAAAAATAATTATAAATATATTTTATAAATATTTAAAGTTTGAAAATAATATATATTTTTGCATTTTATTTCAGTTAACATTTGTTTTAAAGTAACAAAAAATGTTTGTTACTTAAACTTTAAATTTAGTTAAACTAAAACTGAAAAAATATATAGACATCTATATATTAAAACTACTAAAATGACAACACAACAAAATTTTACAACTTTAAAAAAAAAAGGGAAACATTTTTATATTAAAATATTTACCACAAATAAAATAAAATAAATAAAACAATTATAAATATATTTTATAAATACTTAAAAAAAAAAACTTAAGTAACCAAAAATGTCAACAGTCACAACATTTCAAGAAATCAAATGTTTAACTAATGTTTCAGGCATAAACCAAATGTTTCTCAATTCTAAATCTACTATAAAGAAACCTGTTGCTTGCAATGTCTGAGCTCTGAAATTCATCAGACGTCCATTGGAGTCAAGTTTCATGATGAAATGCCGTCAAAGACTGCGTTGAGTGAAGAATGAGACTTTAACAAAGACGAACGATCATCGCATTTTACACTCAGATGGGTTTCACTGCCGACAAAGGTGAAGTAAATAGTGGAAGCATACGAAAGTGTTTGTCTTGAAAGTGTAAATGGCATTCAAAACATGTTATTTTCATCAATGTGGAACAGAGTAAAAATACAAGCATTCAGTTTGAACAATACACAAATAAACTTCAGTAATAATGAAGTAGATCATTAATTCAGAAGCTTGGCAAAAACACACCTCGGATTCTGCAAATGCCATTTTTAATCCGATGTCATTGTTGTGAGTCCATGTGTAAAACTGGTTTTCGTGGCTCTCGCCAACAAAATAAAATAAATTTAATTAAATAGAATATATATATATATATATATATATACACTATAATTTCTGAAGTACCAAAATTTGTAAAACATTAAAATGAAAATAGAAAATATTTTATATTAAAAATATGAAAAATAAATAAATAAATAAAATGAATATAAATATATTTTATAAATATTTAAAGTATTAAAAAATGGTTGCACAAAATTTGGATTTTTATTTCAGTTAACATTTATTGTTTAAAGTCTTAAAATGCTTTTTTCGGGAGCAATTATGTCTTTAAAAAATTATTAAAATTAATCCTTAATTAAAAAATGTATTAAAATTATAAAAAATAAATAAATAAAATTGCATATTTCTGGGATCATTATGCCTTTAAAAAAATTTATTATAAAAACAAAAAGTTAATTAAATAGGCTATTTTGGGAGCATTATGTCTTTAAAAACAAATAAATGATAAAAAAAATGTAATAATATAACAAAATAAAATAAAAAGCCTATTTTTGGAAGCAATCATGTCTTAAAAAACAATAAAATAGCCTATTTTTGGAGCATTATGTCTTTAAAAAAATATATATTATAAAAAAGTAATAAAATAGCATTTTTTGGAGCAATAATGTTTAAAAAAATTAAAATAAAAAAATAACAAATAGTTTATAAAAACTAAGAAATTTTAAAAATAATAAAGTGAAGTAAAATAAAAACAAAAAAACAAAAAAAAAAATGGCCTATTTTTGGGACCTTTATGTCTTTAAAAACAAATAAATTATAATAAAATAATAAAATGAAATAAAATAAAATAACCTATTTTTGAGATCATTATATCTTTATAAAAACAAATAAATATTAAAAAAATACAATAATATATATAATAAAATAGTCTATTTTTGGGACCATTATGCCTTTAAAAAACAAATTATAAAACAAATTATAAAATAAAATAAAATAAAATAGCCTATTTTTGGGACAATTATGCTTTTAAAAAACAAATAATAAAATAAAATAAAATAAAATAAAATAAAATAAAATAAAATAAAATAAAATAAAATAAAATAAAATAAAATAAAATAAAATAAAATAAAATAAAATAAAATAAAATAAAATAGCCCATTTTGGGATCATTATGTCTTTAAAAAACAAATAAATTATAAAAAAATTGAAATTAAATAAATAATAAGTACCAAAACTTTTATTTCCATCAATGTGTAATAGAGTGAATGTACAAGCATTCAGTTTGAATAATACACAAATATACTTGAGTAATAATGAAGTAGATCATTAATACAGAAGCTTGGCAAAAACACACCTCGGATTCTGCAAATGCCATTTTTAATCCGATGTCATTGTTGTGGGTCGATGTGCAAAACTGGTTTTCGTGGCTCTCGCCAACATTCCTGGTCCGCCGGCCAACATGTAAATCCTGCGTAAACAGAGAAACAAGAACACCAGCGTTTGATTGTTCTGCTTTAAAAGGCAAAACACACTGGTATTGCAAACCACCATCTGTCAAATACTGACTCTCTATCATCTCAAAACATACTGACATCGAATCGCATTAATCAAGTATAAGCCTGCAGATCAATGCTTTCGGTTTTCAGTATGAAATATAGATCACTTTGCAGGTCATTCTGGCCAAAAACCTGTGGGTTACATCAATCAAGGGAAGGTTTTGGCTTGACTATAGATAAGCATTGACTTTTGAGTAAACTTGTAAACTTGTAGAAATGAAGGTCAAAATGTAGTGAGTTCAGAAGATGTCTTCGGGTCATCAAGGTCTTGCAAAAACGGGAGATCATTAACCTTTCTAATCTCGTTTTTGACAAATTGACGAGAGATAAAGTGGTTTTGATGTCTGAACTGATGAGTTGACTTTGTCCTGAAGTGGTGAGTCTTACAAGAAGATAAAAACAAATTAAATTTAAATAAAACTCAAACTGAATATTAAAAATAATAAAATAAAATAACAAAAATTAATAAATTAAATTTAAAAGTTAAAAGATTGAATTAAATAAAAAAAATTTTTTTTTTTAATTTTGTGTACACGTTTTTGTCTCTAATTCTTATTACGGCAATGGATTATAATAAAAGTAATAATACCAATGAAAATACATATTTTATACTATATTACTTATTAAGATAATAGGCACTGAATGTCATTGTTGTCGATGTTTTAATTTAGTTTTTGTACAAAACTAATTGTACAATTGTACAAATTCATTTTTTTTAAATAAATCAATAATTGCTGCCATTGTTTTATTATTTGATCAGCACAACGCCAGTACAACAAATAGATGTTAATTAATAAATTCAGTAAAAAAAAAAAAAAATGAATTACATTTTTAAACAAACAAACAAACAAACAAAAAAAAATTAAATGAATAAAAACAATAAATAACAGACACAAATAAAATTCTAAAATTAATAAATAAATAATTTAAATGAAATGGCCTATTTTTGGGTCAATTGTTTTTTTAACACACACCAAAAAAAGTTAAAATAAAATAAACTATAAAAGCCTATTTTTAAAATAAATAAAATAAAATAAAATAGGGACCATTATGTTTTTAAACACAAATAAACTATAAAAAATTAAAAAATTAAAAAATAATCAAAGGAATGAATAAAAATAAATAAATAACAATGATTTTAAAAATTAAAGAAATAAATTTAATAACAAATACTTTCATGTTAATAAATAAATTCAATTAAAAAAAACTAATTTTAAAACAAAACAAAAATAAAATAAAATAAAAAGCAAGCGTATTTTTGGGACCATTATGTCGTTAAACATAAATCAATTTTTAAACAATAAAATATACTAATTTAAAAAAAGCCTATTTTTAGGACCATTATGTTTTTAAACACTAAAAAATTAATTTAAATTTTAATAATTAAAAAATATCTTATTATATGCAAAAAGTGTATTCCAGTTTTTGTTGAATGAATAAATAAATTGGGGTTTTACATTTTTATTTAATTTTGTTTACTATAAAGACAGTATAACAAATACAATCACGTTTAATAAATTAATTTAATCAATTAGTTTTTTCTGCAATAAATAAGAATGTTTAAGTCTAAATGCTCCTAAAACCAGCCTTGACTTGTTTTTTTTTTCCTCTTTAGATAAAGTTTTACCTCCACATTTTTTGTCAAGATTGTAATTCAAACTAAACGTCACTTAAAATTGTTGCGCATTAGAAGCTGCTACATTAATTTCATTGTAAGGACCACAGTAAAGCTCAAACATTCAGGCACTTTGTTCAGCTCGCTAAATTAATGCATTAGGAGCCACAATGGTTGTGTTAAAGTCTTGGTGGGAGGCCGCTGGTTTAAGATGAATTAGGAAAGCGATATCCCACCATAAACCGCTGGAACGGCCCCTCCTCTGTCTGCATCTATACAGCTCCACTCGACTGGAGCAAACTCTCCCAGAGCCTCATAAACTCAACCTGAGACGCACACATCTATTGTGTCTGTGTCCTTTGCACTTACGTCTGCCCTGACTGCCTCCCGGCCCACAATGCTCCTCTGTTCTGGGGCCGTCCCGCGAGAGCCGCACATAAAGGACGCTGAAGCCTATATCACAAGGTTCATATAACACTGTGACCGAAGCGCGGGGTCTCCAGAAAGAGCGAAGTGGAGAAAGAGGTTTCCTCACTCATTCCTCTTATCGGGTTCCAGGCCGGAGCTGGGAAAGAGAAAACCACATGAGAACAACGGCGGGAAAGAAAAAGAGACCTTTAAAGAGAGAGAAGGAGAATTTTTAGGTTAAAAGACACAAATCACTAAAGAAACAATGTTATTGAGCAGATGTTGCTCTTTCATGGTTCAGGAGATGTTTTAATGAAGTACCAATCTTTTGTTGTCTCAAAAGCTGCTTCAAAACATTTTTTTTTTAATAATAGTATTAGTAATTAATAATATTAATATTTTAATGACAAATTATTCTCAAAAAGTACAAACAAAAAGAAAAACTAACCAAAGTTATTAAAAAACTTACTGGCATATTTTATTTATTTAAAATTTTTTTTTTTTTAGTACAAAAATGTTTTAATATTTGGGGGAAAAAAAACAGTAATACTAAAGACTAATAATCACCTCAAAGTTTCCATAATAAATAAATAAATAAATAAATAAATAAATAAATAAATAAATATAAAAAACTTCTTGTTTGGGAATTTTTATACAAATTTAGCAGGTTTTCTCCCTACTGAAACAAAATAATAAAATAAGATAAAATAAAATTTGATATAGCAGGTTTTCACCCTGCTGAAATAATAAAATAAAATAGTTCTTGTGAATTTCATACAAATTTAGCAGGTTTTATCCCTACTGAACTAAAATAAAATATTATATAAAATAAAATAAATAAAAGCCTTTCTCCTTATTGAAATAAAATAAAATAAATTAAAAATAAAATAAATTTGATATAGCAGGTTTTCTCCCTGCTGAAATAATAAAAATAAAATTTGATAAAATAAAATTTGATATAGCAGGTTTTCTCCCTGCTGAAATAATAAATAAAATAAAATAAAATAAAATAAAAATAAACTTGTTCTTGTGAATTTCATACAAATTTAGCAGGTTTTCTCCCGACTGAACTAAAATATGAAATAAAATAAAAATAAATATTAAATAAAATAAAATAAATAAAAGCCTTTCTCCTTATTGAAAAAATAAATAAATAAATAAATAAAAAATAAACTTGTTCGTGTGAATTTCATACAAATTTAGCAGGTTTTGTCCCTACTGAACTAAAATAAAATATAAAATAAAATAAATAAAAGCCTTTCCCCTTATTGAAAAAATAATAAAATAAAATAAAATAAAATAAAATAAAATAAAATAAAATAAAATAGTTCTTGTGAATTCCATACAAATTTAGCAGGTTTTATCCCTACTGAAATAAAATAAAATAAATAAAAGCCTTTCTTCTCTTAATTGAAATAAAATAAAATAAAAACTTGTTCTTGTGAATTTAATACAAATTTAGCAGGTTTTCTCCCTACTAAAATAAAATAAAATAAAAATAAACTTGTTCTTGTGAATTTCATACAAATTTAGCAGGTTTTCTCCCGACTGAACTAAAATATGACATAAAATAAAATAAATAAAAGCCTTTCTCCTTATTGAAATAAAATAAATAAAAAAATAAAATAAACTTGTTCTTGTGAATTTCATACAAATTTAGCAGGTTTTCTCCCTACTGAACTAAAATATGAAATAAAATAAAAATAAATATTAAATAAAATAAAATAAATAAAAGCATTTCTCCTTATTGAAAAAATAAATAAATAAATAAATAAAAAATAAACTTGTTCGTGTGAATTTCATACAAATTTAGCAGGTTTTCTCCCTACTGAACTAAAATAAAATATAAAATAAAATAAATAAAAGCCTTTCCCCTTATTGAAAAAATAATAAAATAAAATAAAATAAAATAAAATAAAATAAAATAAAATAAAATAGTTCTTGTGAATTCCATACAAATTTAGCAGGTTTTATCCCTACTGAAATAAAATAAAATAAATAAAAGCCTTTCTTCTCTTAATTGAAATAAAATAAAATAAAAACTTGTTCTTGTGAATTTAATACAAATTTAGCAGGTTTTCTCCCTACTAAAATAAAATAAAAAAATAAAAAAAATAAAATAAAAACGTAAAATAAAATAAAATAAAATAAAGTAATTAAAATGAATTTAGAAGGCTTTCTCCTCACTGAAATATAATAAAATTTGCATAACTTTTACTTACTTTCTATTGTTAGTCCAATTACTCTCAATGCCAAACATTTTAGAAATTTCTGCCATAAAATGTTACTTTTTCCAGTATAAAGCCATTAATACTAAATACTAATAATAGATGTTACATGTTTAAATAAATATTTGAACCAACCATTTTCCCCCTAAAACTTCCTAGAAGAAATAACTGAAAAAAAAAATTTAAAATGATGAGAAATGTTTGAGTTGAGATCTGAACGCAGTCTTTGTAGAGGAGATCGCTGTGAGATCATTGCGCTTTTTGTGGAGCGACAGAGAGAGAGAAAAATGAGTCTGGAGAAACTGCACATACCTCAGGAGTTATTTCCAAACGTGGAATATGTAGATAAAAAAACCTCTCCTGAGAGACTCCATATTATTCTTACAAAGCTGAAAAGAGATTATCATGATTGAATGAAACATTGAAACGACGATGTGTTTAACACAAAATCCAAAAACATACATTGGATATCAGAGTGAAATGAAGGTCAGGCTGTTCAGAAATTAAATACTAGCATACTGTGCTCTCTATACACTGGAGATGATTTTAAACTTATAAAACATACTAATCCTTGTGTTATATATAGAGTATTTCAGTCTTTCAATTTCAAAACTTTGCTCAGTGTTCAGTGTACAACCTTGTCTCAAATGCCTTTTTAGTTTTCTTTTAAATAAAGCTTGTTT